>NC_089502.1:88710084-89018710 GCF_036850765.1 Saccopteryx bilineata
GCCAGGTGCAGGAAGAGAAAAGCCAAAATAAACCTTTTCTTATAGCAATGAGCCATTTGCAGGCATTTGTCCCCGCAGAAACTACCTCTCTTATGTAAATGCATGTGGTTAACACGTGTGACTCTAGACTGAGAAATAGCAGATAAACACTAGATAATATAGGAAAGCCTTTTAATATGTAAAGAGACATCTTTCTACCAATGTGTTGATCTGTAAATTTTGTTTTCTCCAAAAGGATGTATGGCTTGCAAATTGAACATGGTCCTATCATGTTAAAGGACATATGACTATAACCAATAGTGGTAAAGGGCTCCTAATTACAATTTTTGCTTCTGTACTTCCCACTTACAAAACTATAAAAACTAAGTAGAACAAAGGACCGGCGCACTCTCCTTCAGATTCCTGTTGGAGTTCCCGCCGCTTGGCCAAGCTAGACAATAAAGCTTTGGTGTGTAATCGACGGACCTTGTTTGTGTCTTCAATGTTTCGCGTCCCTCCGGATTAGGATTAACATTGCTGGCTTTATGTAGAGACACCAAGTCTAAATGAATTTTTAACGAGTTTTATTAAAAGGAAAAAATTTAATATGCTGGCTGCATATGGCTAACACGGGGCATAGCTGACCCAAATCATGTGCCCTGTGCACAGTCCTGAGGCAGGTTATATACCTTTGATCACACAGGTTGGTTGGAAAAGGCGGAGGGAGAGTGATGACATAATTCATTAGCAAGATTATAATATTTGTCTATAGGATTTATAAAAAACATTTCTATATGTTAAAACTTACAAGGTAACACAATAGTGAAAATGTTGTTCTATATATTAAAAGATATTCCCAAATGTTCTAATGTTTATTTGCCATTCCTTTGTTTAGAGGTATATACATCAATCACACATTTTTCAGGCGGGGAGGGGGAATTTACATGGTGCCAGGAGATAAGCATGTGAATGGCCCATCAAATAGAAAAAGAAGAAAAGGAAAAGGTTTGCTTAATCTCTCTGTCCCTGCACCTGGCTAGCTATTTACCTGCTTCCTTACAGGTGTGGGGGAAGGGACGGAATCTCAATCTCCTTTCCCTCTTCATTTACAATACAATGCTATTGGCCATCCTGAGTTGGTGCTAATCACACAAGTATAAAAATCATTTTTACAAAATCTCTCTGTATGCCTACCCTAAATTATAAAATGCCCTTTTAAGCTTCCTGGTAAAAAAGTGTTTCCTACACAGTATGTATCTGCAAGTTAGGAAACTTTCACATTCTTTTACTTTCAATCTCTACAGAAAGGAGAGGACAAGAAAACTGACTTTATAACATTAATATTAATTTTTCAATTCATTGGTACCTTACCACATGGGTTATATTGAAGTAGGGCTCACCAAAATGGCCACATTTTACCTTAATTACCACTGTAAAGTCCTTGTCTCCAAGTATTGTCACATCCTAGGGTAAGGGGATTAGGCCTTTAATACTTGAATAAGGGGGGCACAATTCAGCTCATAAATTTTGATTAATTGGTTAATTGCTGAGATGAATTGAGGCTCTTATGATATAAGGGTCAATGTTCGGGCTTAGGGATGGAGTGAGGTTCAGTGAGGACATAAGGGGATGGGGAGCAACAGAACTCATTAGAAAGGTTCAATTCTGGAGTAAATGAGGATTGGATAGAGAATGAGTTGCCAGGAGTGAATGATGCTTGAAGAGGGTATTTTTCTCAGCCACAGGGATGAGACACAGGGATGGGGTAAGGGAGAAGCTGTGTAAAGTAAGATCAGGAAATTGGTGCATTGAGGTGTGAGAAAAGGAGGGATTGGTCAAGGCTTAAAGACAGGAGGATTGGAAGGGTCAGGAGTGACAAAGTGGTTGAACCCTTGATCAAGGATGTTGGGAATATCATTGATGGGCAAGATCACCTAAATACTTTTCAAGGCCCATTGCAAAATGCAAATGCAGATCTATTGTTAAAAAGGTATTAAGAATTTTAAGATGGCAGCAGCTAAGCCTTAAATCAAGCATAAGGACTCTATGGGTGCTTCAGTTTCAGGGTTTCAATGCCCATGAGGCCAGTCCTATCAGATGGAATCTGGATCAGAAATGGAGACAGGTTAGAAGTTTGAACGAGATTGGAGTGGAAGTTGTGTCCTCTCACACTGTATTGGGAAATTTTATTGAATTATGATCTGGTTTTTTTCTTTTATATATATATATCTTTAATTTTAAAATTTTAACCTTACCTGTGGTAGCACAGTGGATAAAGTGTCGACCTGGAATGCTGAGGTCAGCAGTTCAAAGCCCTGGGCTGCCTGTTCAAGGCATATATGGGAGTTGATGCATACTGCTTCTTACCCCCTTCTCTCTCTCTCTCTCTCTTTCTATCTCTCTTCTCTACAAATGAATAAATAAAATCTTTAAAAAAGTATTTATTTAGAAAATTAACTTTAACAAGGTGACATTGATCCATAAGAGTACATAGGTTTCAGGTCAACATTTCTATAGCATTCAAACTGTTAATTATGTTCTATGCCCATCAACCAAAGTGAGATCATTTTATGTCACCTTATATTTGTCCTTGTTTACACTGTCCCCTCATTCCCTCCCCCTTCCCATTTTCTCAGTCCCCTTCCCCATACCTCACATTCTCTTCCACCTGGTAACCACTTCACTTAATCTATGTCCATAAGTCTCAGTTTTATATCCTGCCTATGTGTGAAATTATAAAATTTTTAGCTTTCTCTAATTTGCTTATTTCACTTAGTATAATGTTTTCAGGATCTATCTATGTTGTCGTAAATGGCAATATTTCATTATCTATGGCTGAGTAGTATTCCATTGGATATATGTACCTCATCTTCTTTGTCCAGTCTTCTATCGAAGGATACTTTGGTTGTTTTCATGTCTTGGCCACTTTGAATAATGCTTCAATAAACATGGGGGTACATGTGTCTTTATATACCAATGTTTTCAAGGTTCTGGGGTAGATACCCAGTAGAAATATTTTTGGGTCATATGGTAATTCTATTCTTAATTTTTTGAGGAACGACAATACTTTCTTCCATAATGGTTGCACTAATTTTCATTCCTACCAGCAGTGGATGAGGGTTCCTTTTTCTCCACAGCCTCTCCAACACTTGTTATTATCTGTCTTGTTGATAATAGCTAATCTAACAAGTATGAGCTGGTATCACATTGTACTTTTGACTTGCATTTCTTGAATAGCTAGTGAAGATGAGCTCTTTTCATATATCTGCTCGGCCATTTGTATGTCCTCTTGGGAGAAGTATCTGTTCCTGTCTTCTCTACATTTTTTAATTGGATTGTTTGCTTGTTTGTTGCTCAGTTTTGTGAGTTCTTTATATATTTTGTATATTAACCCCTTATAAAAGTTGTTGTTTGCAAACATCATCTCTCCTTTAGTTGGCTATTTGTTGTCAGTTTTTTGTTGTTATTTTTTTTTCTGTGCAGAAGCTCTTCAGTTTGATATAGTCTCATTCATTTATTTCTGCCTTTACTTCCCTTGCCTTTGCTGTCAAATTCATAAATTGTTCTCTATGGCCAAGATCTATGAGCTTAGTACTTATATTTTGTTCTATGTAATTTATTGTTTCAGGTCTTATATTTATGTCTTTGATAAATTTTGATTTAATTTTTATGCCTACGGACAAATAGTAGTCAATTTTTATTCTTTTGCATATGGTTTACCAATTTTCCCTGTACCATATATTGAAGACACTTTCTTTTCTCCATTGTGTGTTTTTGGCTCCTTTGTTGAAGAGTATTTGTTCATATATATGTCATTTTATTTCTGGACCCTCAATTCTGTTCCATTGTTCTGTATGTCTATTGTTCTGCCAATACCCTGCTGTTTTGGTTATCTTGGCTGTATAATATAATTTGAAGTCAGGTAGTATGATACTGTTGGCTTCAATCTTTTTCTTCAGGATTGCTTTGGCTATTTCAGGATTTTTATAGTTCCATACAAACATGGTAATTTTTTGTTCTATTTCATTAAAAAATAACATTGGGATTTTGATGAGGATTGCATTAAATTTGTATATTGCTTTGAGTAATACTAAGGTGACCAATCGATCGTCCTCCTTTAGGGAGGCCTGTCCTTTTTTAAGTTCCGTCCTCACATGAAAAGTGTCCTCCTACATGTCCTCCTTTTTGATATTGGAAGAGGAATCTGTAAATGTCCATATTCAATTGATGCAAAGCCAATTCATTGCATGTGATGTGACGTATTTGTATTTGACATGATGTTTTGTCAAGGATCAGAACAGTGCAGTGAGACGCGATTATAAGACACATGCACTCTGCATGGGAGGCTTTGAGAGAGTGCATGATGTACCGAGCATGCAAATGGCTTTGTGTACTTACTGAAACATGACATGGCACATATGACATTATAGACAGGATTATTTTTTTCTCAGTGAATATTCAATCATAGACAGGTAAGCGCAATTCACGTTTTGTTAATTCATTATCTGTTTAATAATTTCCAAATATATAATTTTATTTAGAAGTATTTTCCCAAAATTCGAGCTTTAAAGTGGAAATCTAACCTCAAACCATATCTATTAATAATGCATTTTGATTAAATAGTTGCATAAAACAGATGCTTTTTAATTAGAAAATGATAAATACACCCGAATATCACTCCAAATTAGTGATTTTGTTTGATATTTAGTTTTGTTAAGTTAGCTTCCAGAAAATTCGCCTACCATAATGTAACATTTTCAGTTCCTAATGTGCTTACATCATTCGTGTAGCTCTATATTTTATTTTTAAATTTAAATTTAATTTAAGGGATGGAAAAATAAAAAAATGCCATTTCAACAATAAGTTGAAAAAGGTACTTCCATTCCTCACATCAACAAATGATACCATTGTTTTCTGCAATATTTGAAGCAGAGAATTTTGTATTGCAGATGGGGGCAGAGAAGTGATAACAAAACACTTGACCACCAACAAACATAAGCAATTATTAGATGCATCAGCTTCCAGTTGTAAAATAACAAGTTTTTTTAAAAGTTCAAATATTTCTGAAGATGAAAAACAGTTGGCTGTAATGGAGGGAAGATTTGCATTTCATACCATAATTCACAATCAAAGTTTTCATAGTATAGACTGTACAACTAAGTTATTGAAAAAATTTAACAATGCAAAATTTTCATGCACCAGGACAAAATATGAGGCTATTTTGAAATCAGTATTTAAAAATCACTGTGACAAAATAGTTACAGAGGACTTAGAAACTGCAGCATTTAAAACAATTTTATCTTATGCATCAAATCATAATGAAATTTAATTGTATCCAATGATAGTAAGATATTTTAATGTTACCAAGAACATTCAAGTAAAAATTTTAAATTTAGAATCCATTGAGGGCAAAATTTCTGAAATTTTGTCAAACCATCTATACAGAGTAATAAATGAAAACAATTTGAAATCCAAACTTGTTGCACTAATGGCTAATAATACAAATACAGATTTTGGTGGGTGAAGGTGCAAAGGGGTGAATAACACTGGGGAACAAAATTTTTGTTGCATCCACAAAACCACTTGTTCTTACCTAATTTGAGTGTGCTGATTTCAAATCTGACATTAGTTTTTCTCTGTAAGCTACAGGTTTTTTGCAATTCAAGATTTTAGGTTTACATCTTATTGTAAAACTTTCAACATTTGGTTTAACATAATAAAGTAGAATGTCTTCCTGGGTATCAACTTTGTGAAAATATAATAATTTATATAATGCAGTAAATATACTAATACACTAAAAGATATGATTGCATCAGAATTTGTCTACAATTTCAAAATAGAACATAGTAAAACACTTATTTTAATCATAAAATGTGAGCAAAACTTATTTAAATTCTATTCAGGCAAAAATTTGTGTTTGTAGCTCTTATGTTTATGGACTTGTTGAGGACAATCTCATTTGGTGCTCCAGCAGTAGTCTGCTCATCACTAACAGCTCCAAGATTTTCGAGAAACTTATCAAGGTGACTGTTCAGGAAGTGAATCTTAACACTCATGTTACATCCAATGTCATGGAAAGCCAACAGCATCCTTTGAACCAGAAGTTCATAGTTTTCTGCTTTTTTGTTGCCAAGGAAGTTTTTTGTAACTGCCACAAAAGACTGTCATGCTGCTTCCTCCTCCTTATTTATCTTCCTGGCAAATTCTTCATCATGTATGAGGGTTCGAATTTGAGGTCCATCAAATACACCTGCTTTTATCTTCTCAAAAGACAAGGCAGGAAAAGCGGAAATAATATGTTGAAAGCATTCACATTCTCTATTCAAAGCCTGAACAAACTGCTTTATTAAGCCAAGTTTGATGTGAAGTGGTGGGGAAATGATCCTGTCTCAATTAACTACAGGTTCATTCACAATATTTTGCATTCCCATTTCCAGAGCTTCTGTATCCAGTGTTTCTCCCAAGCTCGGCTGTCCCACAAACACAGAAAGCAAGGATACTTCGTGAAACCTCTCTGTTGTCCTAGCAGGACATTTACCATTTTAAGGTCCACATAAATGATCCAGTTATGTTCCTCATACTTCAGAAAGTCAAGGACAATTTGAATGTCATTATAATCCTCTTGCAGATGAGTTGAATAACCATTGGAACCGCTGCATAAACGTTACTCTTGTGTAGGAGAACACATTTCAGACTCCATTTAGAGCTGTCAAGAAATAGCTGCCATTCTGTTGGACTGTAAGTGGTAACACCTAGCTGGCTGAGAAGACTACTGATGTCATGACAGTAAACAAAGTGTTTGTCTTCAGAAAAAAAGTCCACAAAAATTTGTTCATGCTTCCTGAAATGGCATACTTTAGCTGACCAGTGAAGTACATTCTTTTTTTGAAGCCTGAAGGCTAATAACTCAGCTGCTTTTTTTGTTTGATAGGCCCAAATCTTTTACTAAGTCATTCAATTTGGTTTGCCTAAACTGCTGAGGGGTTAATGACTGCTTGGCATCAGAAGAAGACCCATCAGATTTTACAACCATTTCCTCATGCATCTTATCAAAATACACTTGATCACCATGTTCACTTTCTTTGTCCTTAGAAGAAATACAACCATTGAAAACTGGAACCAGGAGTGTCTCAGAGTGTGGGATAGGTCGTATTGCTGAAGGAATATTAGGATATGTGATCATATGCCGTTTTTTCTTGCCGATGCCCTTTGTATGGATCAGACAGAAATAACAGTCACTGCTGTGGTCCTTAGGTTCATGCCAAACCATGGAAATACCAAAAGGTATTCCTTGTGTTTTCCTTTTTTCCAGTCATGAAGCATTTCCTCACAATTATGACACACAATATGAAGAGCCCAATTCTTGTCTTGATTGCCAAGGGGAACTTGAAAATAGGTAATATATGCACATGTCACAAATGATGAAATATTGCATCTTTAATGTTGAAATATGTAACAGCCACATATATAACTGAAGGTGTCAGGTCTATTCTTACATTTACACCTACTTGAAGAAGCCATGATTCAATCTTAAAACAAAATAAGAGGGTGTTTTTATCAGATAATAATTTTTTACATTTAAACAACTGCAATTATGTAAAAGTGATATCTGTAAAACATTAATTGCCTTGTGGTTATGTTCAATCCAAGAGTCATTGCCCTTTAACTCCACTTTAAAAACCAGTGCATGCCATTAACTGTAACAAAAAGAAATTAAAATTGCATAAAAACTAGAGCATGCGCCAAAAAACAGATTTCAGATTTGGAATCACTGATGCGGAAATATATAGAAACAGTTCTAAAACCTCATGCAACAGAAAATGAAAAAAAAATGTTCCCCGGTGTAATGTGTATGTAAAATTACAAAAGTTATTCCAAAAGAAAATACTAGGAATAGGTTGTAATACACATATTTTGTCAAACACAATCAACACAGAGTCATGTGCTATGCCAATTGATGTAGAAGTAATAATAACTACAATTTATTTGCATTTTAGTCATTTTACCAGTTGTATTGCTACTTTAAAACAATTTTGTGAAGAAGCAAATGTTGAATACAAAAAACTTTTAGAGCCCTGGCCGGTTGGCTCAGCGGTAGAGCGTCGGCCTAGCGTGCGGAGGACCCGGGTTCGATTCCCGGCCAGGGCACATAGGAGAAGCGCCCATTTGCTTCTCCACCCCTCCGCCGCGCCTTCCTCTCTGTCTCTCTCTTCCCCTCCCGCAGCCAAGGCTCCATTGGAGCAAAGATGGCCCGGGCGCTGGGGATGGCTCTGTGGCCTCTGCCCCAGGCACTAGAGTGGCTCTGGTCGCAACATGGCGACACCCAGGAGGGTCGCATCATGGCGACGCCCAGGATGGGCAGAGCATCGCCCCCTGGTGGACAGAGCGTCGCCCCTGGTGGGCGTGCCGGGTGGATCCCGGTCGGGCGCATGCAGGAGTCTGTCTGACTGTCTCTCCCTGTTTCCAGCTTCAGAAAAATGCAAAAAAAAAAAAAAATAAATAAAAAATAAATAAAAAACTTTTAGAATATTCAAAAGTTAGATGACTTGCTCTAACATCTGCTATAGATGTGTTCTACAATTATTTGAGCCTCTCCATTCATATTTTTTTAAGTTTAGATAAATATCCTAAAATTCTGGAATCATTTTTCAATAATAAAATATCTGATATATTAATGTATTTTGTACATAATCAAGCATTTATTTTTCACAAAACAATTCAAAATATTGAAGGTGAACACATTTCAGCTACAGAAGTTAGTCTTATTTTGAATGACTTTATCCTTCAATATAAATCTCGTTTTGAAGAAAAATTTCTTCCTTTAATTTTAAAAAGAAAATTGTCAAATTCAGGCATAACAGAAAAGTTTATCAAAGAAGTGCAGAATTTTTACCAGACATGTTTTCAATATTTCGAAGAATAGTCTGAAACAAAATTTACCAGAAATAACAGTTTTCAATGGTTTTTACTTCATCGCAAGTATATTAGGGAGATATTGAATCTTGTCTTGAGTTTTTATCTTAAGAAATTCCAGACATCAAAATAGATGACAATTGTCCCTTTGAAGAAATTAGAAGACAATGTATATTTAAATTCTGAAAAATTAATACGAGAAAATGAACATGTCAAAATTGATAAAAGATGGGTGGAAATACTCAGCCATTTCAAAAACGAACATATTCTATGTGAAAATTTATTTATTCTTGTTCAATTTCCATTGTGCTGTCCTAGAACTAATGCAGTAGTTTAAAGAGTTTTTCAATTGCTAATGATTTTTGGACAAGTGAGAAATCGAGATTGAATGTTGATACTGTAGCTGCATCACTTGCCATAAAATTCAGTATAAAGGATGTTTCTTGTTCAGATATTTTAATATATTGTTACAAGATAATACATTGACAAAAAATATTAATTTAATGGAAAAGTACTCATTTAGATAATATTATCTTTTTTCTTATAATTATTATTAAAATTAATAGGCATGTAAGCATAATTACAATATAATATATTATAAATGTTTTTATTATGTACTTATCATATTATAGTGTATTACTGTTGCAATGAATAAAATGTTTCTTTTATTTATGATATTTTTTCTTCAATTTATTTTTGTCCTTTCCATTGTAAAAAAGTTGGTCACCTTAGTAATATGGTCATGTTACCTATATTGATTCTTCTAATCAATGAACATGTGTGGGAGACTGCAAGCTGACAGGGTCCTCATAGTTTAGATTTGTGGGGGACAGAGGTGTTGGGGACTGGCAGTAAGCTGACAGGGTCCTTGCTGACCATCCGTCCACCTCACTTGCTTGATTAATTTGCTAAAGGCTAAGCTTTTCCCCACAACCTCTGATTGTTTGATTAAGTTGCTAGAGGCAATTTACATGCCCTTCCTCTCAGGCTTTGTTTGTTCAACTGTAGGTTGAAATGTTATACCTTAAAAGGATTCCTGTTTATGCCTTAAGACAGGGGTCGGGAACCTATGGCTCGCGAGCCAGATGTGGCTCTTTTGATGGATGTCTGCATCCAGCTCGCAGACAAATCTTTAAAAAAATAATAATAACGTTAAAAATATAAAACATTCTCATGTATTACAATCCATTCATTTCCTACCGCTCATGTTCACGGTTGCGGGTGGCTGGAGCCAATCATAGCTGTCCTCCAGGACAACACCAAATTTTTATTGGATAATGCGTAATGTACACAGGTCTTTGCATGGCTCTCACAGAATTACATTTTAAAATATGTGGCATTCATGGTTCTATCAGCCAAAAAGTTTCCTGACCCCTGCCTTAAAAGGATTCCTGTTTATGCCTCAGATGTGTGACTTTGTATCAGAGACTTCCTTATTGGCATATGGCTTTGCACTGTATAATAAAGGAGACCTGGGGTTTTGCTCTGCTCTTGCTTGCCATCAGCTTGCAGAAGCCTCCCAATCCCAAACTTCTTTTCTCTGAGTTTATTTCTTCATTTCTCACCATTCTCACTCAGGACCTGGACAATTACTAATCACACTGGTACATGGCAAACACTAAAAAATTTTCCATTTCATTGTGTCTTTTCCAATTTCTTTCAATAATCTGTTGTAGTTTTCAGTATATAGGTCTTCACATTCTTAAGTTTATTTCTAGGTACTTTATTTTTATTGTTGCAATTGTAAAAGAAATTTTACTTCTGAGTTCATTTTCTGAAGTTACATTGTTGGCATATAGAAAAGCAGTAGAAGTTTGTATATTGATATTGTATCCTGTGACTTTACTGTGTTGATTTATTATTTATAATAGTTTTAAGGAAGAGTCTTTGGGGTTTCTGTATACAGGATCATGTCATCTGCAAAAAGTTAAACCTTTACTTCTTCTTTCTCCATATGTATGCCTTTTATTTCTTTCTCTTGTCTGATTTCTCTGGCTAAATCTTCCAGAACTATGTTGAATAAGAGTGGAGAGATAGGGCAGCCTTGTCTCATTCCTGAATTTAGAGAAAAATCCTTTATTTTTCACCACTTAGTATGCTATTAGCTGATGGTTTTTTATATATTATCTTTCTCATGTTGAGGTACTTTCCTTCTATTCTGACTTTATTGAGTCTTTTAAACATAAAATGATGTTGTGTCTTATCAAATGCCTTTCCTGAATCTATTGATTGGATCATATGATTTTTGTTGTTTTGTTGAATTGGTGTATTACATCAATCAATTTCCATATGTTGAACCATCCTTTTGCTACTGAAATGAATCCCACCTCATTGTGATGTATTATTTTTTAATGTGTTCTTGCATTCAATGTGCTAGTATTTGTTTAGATTTTTTGCATCTGTATTCATTAGATATATTGTTCTGTAGTTTTCTTTTCTTGTGTTGTCCTTGCCAGGTTTTGGTCTGAGAGTTATGTTGGCCTCAAAAAATGTGTTGGGGAGTATTGCTTCTTCTTTGATTTTTTGGAAGACTTTTAGAAGAATAGGTACCAAATCTTCTTTGAATGTTTGGTAGAATTCACTAGTGTAACCATCTGGTCCTGGATTTATTATTTTGGGGAGGTTTTTGATAGTTGTTTCTTTTTCCTCTCTGCTTATAGGTCTATTTAGGTTTCCCATTTCTTTGTGGCTCAGTCTAGGAAGACTTAGAGTTCTAGGAATTTATCCATTTCTTCTAGGTTATTGAATTTGTTGGCATATATCTTTCATGATATTCTACTATGATCTTTTGTATATTTATGATGTTGGTGTTAATTTCTCCTCTTTCATTTTGAATTTTGTTTAAATGAGTCCTTCCTGTTTTTCCTTAGTGAGTTTACACAGTGGTTTGTCAAATATTTTTGTCTTTTCAAAGAACCAGCTCTTTGTTATATTAATTTTTCTGTAGTTTTTTTGTTCTTGATTTCATTTAGTTCTGCTCTAATATTTTTTCCTTTTTTGTGACAGAGAGAGGGACAGATAGAAACAGACAGGCAGGAAGGTAGAGAGATGAGAAGTATCAATTCTTCATTGTGGCTCCTTAGTCTTCTTTGTTGTTCATTGATTGCTTTCTCATATGTGCCTTGACCAGGGGGCTTCAGCAGAGTGAGTGACCCCTTGCTCAGGCCAGTGAGTGACCTTGGGCTCAAGCCAGCAATCTTGAGCTTCAAGCCAGTGACCTTTGGGCTCAAACCAGCCACCATGAGGTCATGTATATGATCCCACACTCAAGTCAGTGAGCCCGCACTCAAGCTGGTGAGCCTGTGCTCAAGCCAGATGACTGAAGCCATTTTGAGGAGAATTAGCAAGGCCTCTGTGAAAGCCAACATCTGTAGAATGCCAAGACTCAGGCTCCTCATTGGGAGGAAGCATGAGTCAGTGCTGTTGGTGGTGTTGGGGATGTCTTGGTATTAAGTTGAAGGCTGAGCTTCACTCCAGATCCCCACATCAGTCCACCCTCTCCCACCTCAGCTTTGCAAGCAACTAGTGACGTTGCTGTAGATGAGGCTCTGTGTTGGATGTTACGGACACATGAAGAGACAAGGTCTCTTACCCCAAGGTAAAGGAAGCAAATGTGTACCTTATGAACAACTAAATGAACACAATGCCTCTGGATGTGGCCGAATCTGACCTGTATTAGGATCATACTAAGCACCAGTCACACTTGATGTGATTATTCCATTTGCCTTTCTCACCGCCTTTTGTGGCAGTTGCTATTATTATCATTCTCATTTGACAGTTGAGGAAACTGAGATGCAGACAGGTTAAATCACTTTCTGGAGGATCACAGAGCTGATCAGTGGTACTGCTAATTGCTGAAGCAGGCAGCATGCTGCAGAAGTGCTAGTATGAATCTTTCCCACCCCTGGCATCCACAAAGCCCCCCCCCCCCCATTTATACTCTTTGCAGACTGACTGCTGAGAATGTAACAGTCAACATAGGTGAGGGGTAGAGAATCCCACAAGACCTCAGATTAGAGATGTCATCTAAGCTATGTGGGAAAAATGAATATAGTGCACAGAGGCTGACAGTGGGAGTAAAGGCATTCTGGGCCAAGAGGGAACAATTAGACTCCTGGTGCTGGAGCCAGATGGTTAGGTGAGCGGCTAGAAAAAGGGCAGAAGCCATAGACCTTTGCCTGAAAGCTGAGTGAAGTCTCCTATGAACATAATGGTTAAGATCAGGATGGGAAAATGGTAGTAGACTAGGAGACCCACAGAGTGATCGAGGTCCTCAAACAGTTTCCCCTATCAACTATGATCCAGTCTCCTTCCCCCTTAACTGAGTGTGTCTCTAAGACATACACAGTCTTTGGGCTCCAAAGGAACCCTATTATCATTTTCAGGCGATCTTGATTTTTTTCCCCTGTGGAAGCCTGACCCACAAGTCAGGGGCTGTGGTCCTGCTGCCTTCAATAAGGGCGGGCTGAACGTGCTTATCTTGGGCAAAGAGGGAGCTCTTCAGTAATAGAAGAGCAAGCAAGCCAGGGGAGGACTCTGAGAACTGGAGGTAGAGATGAAGGGGAAAGTGCCATTGAGAATGGGGGAGGGGAGGAAGAGTGGGACTGCACCCTAGCCAAGGTTGTTTTTTGCCAGTCCTCGGAGCTGGACTGCGACAGGCCCTGGGGTTATAGAGGTCTCCCCACTTCCCTATTTTCCCTGTCTCCCTGCAGCAGGACAGGTTGGTGTTTCTCTGCCTGGCATCTACCCCAAAGCACCAAATTGGGATAGAGCCTGTGCCAACTCCAGTGCTTGGTTGGGTCCCAGAGGTGCAGAGATAAAAAGAGCCCTGAAAACTATGCAAGGTGCACGTGGCCTCTCCTAGAAGGCTTTCCCAGAGGAGATCCTGAGCTCCTTTAGAACTGTCCTGTCCTCTTTTACCAGTACATCTCATTGACTGCTTCTCCTTAGACCTGTGCTATCTCTCTGCTACCAGCATCTTGTCCTCCCACAGTGCTGTCTCCTGAGTGCCTCCACTCCATCACTCACCCAGCGCTTCCCTTGCAGGACTAGGAGATTCCTCCCTCTCCCTTCTGCACCTAAAGAATTTCCTTTATTTCGCTGCAGTCCCGAGGGAGGATTCTCCCCATTTCCCAGATTTAACAGGAGAGAAGCCTGCTTTTCTGGGGCAGGATGGAGAGGTTATAAATGAAAAAGCCGAGGTTACCCACTCATTGGTGGAAGGGGTGGAAAGCGGCCTTCACCCGGCCTTTCTTCTGCGGGTCCGCTTGAACTATGGCAAGGCAGACCCTAGCTACTGTCCCACGCTCTTCATTTCTCGGCTGGAGGCCGGCTATAATGACAGGTAAGCCAAGATTGGGGACATTGGTGTGTGTGTGAGGGGGTGGGCTGCGCGGGGACGCCTGGTATGCCGACTTTAGGCGCCGCTGCCTGAGCCCGCTGCGAAGCTTGGTTTCTAAGGGCCTGCGCCCTGGGACACGACGGGCCTGCGCATTTGGCCGAGGGTCCCCTATGCTCCCAGGGCCCGCGGGCCAGGCCCCGCCCCCCAGCGGTACGGGCGGGCGCAGGGGCGGTGCTGGAGGAGTAGGGCGCCAGCGCACGGTGCTTAGTGCGCGCCACCGCCCCTCCTGGCCAGCTAGCCCGCTCGCCCTCCCTACTTCTCCTTGAACCGCTCTCATCGCCCCCACCCCTTCTCCTCTCCTCTGCCCGGCGACCGGGTGCGCGGTGCGGCACGACTATCGTGGCCTGGAGATCGGCGCACGGTGGTTGTGGCGCTTGAAGGTGGCGCGCCAGGCGTGGGGCGCGAGGCCAGACCTGGCGCCGAAGGGTGTTAAGGGGCGGGTAGCAGCCGAGCCCCCAAAGGAGAGCAGGGCAGGGGGGTACAGAGGTAATGGGCAGGACTGGACGCCCAGCTGCGAAGGGCGGGAGCTCCAGGCGCACTTCGGCCACAGCCTGGCAGCCACCAGGGCTCCCGTGGTGGCGGGAGGGCAGCGGAGAGGGGAAGGAGGGAGGAGGAGACTACTGGGCTGGGCCGGGGGAGCTTGGCCGACGGGGAGCAGGTGGGCGGGGACAGGGGCCCTGCTGAAAGAGACGCCGCAGCGTGGTGGCGGGCTGCTTGCGCAAGCTGGGCAGCCGCCTCTTGGGCCCGGAGAACGGTGAGGCCGTTTGGGTTGGGCGCCCCAGCCCTGAGGGCACGGTTGGGTGTCCAGGACCACTGAACTGGACTCAGGGCGCTGTTGGGGGAGGATCTGGAGGCCCGGCCGGGCCAAGGAGTTGGGGGTCTTGAGCAGACCCAGGAGAAGAGTGTTGCTGGGCTAGAAGCAAGAGTTCGTGGACTGGGTGCTGGTAGCGGGCTATGGAGGGCGAGTACAGGCACTTTGAGGGCTGGCATGAGTGGAAGGGGACAAGGAGGGTACAGCGTCTGATTTGGAGTATAATTTGGGAGTTCCGTATCACTGGGTGGGTTGATGAGTCGTAAGATTTGGAGATCACAGAAGCTTTTCAAGAGATCAGTTCTAAGTGAGGGAAATAAAAAGGTCTTGGATTTGGAGAAGTGATTTGAAGGCCATGTCTTGTGACTCTAGGTCTGATGGTCGCAAGTCCCCACGCGAAGGATTTTGGGAGCCATGTCCCAGAGTGCTATGATTTGGAAGCTACATACAGCCTAGGGTGGGGTTAAGGAAGGTCTTTGTGGTGGCCTTCCTTCCTTTCCAGGCCTTCAGGATTCAGCTGTGTTCCTGTGGGGAGTGGGTTAAAAATTCCTTTGGCCTACAATCAGCTTTACTGTATCCACCAGGGACAGGAGGAACATATACATGCGTGACTGCTGCAGCAATCTCTGTCGTGGAGCCCTCATGCTACCTCACTGTTGCCATAGTAACAGCCTATCGATGGTGTATTTATAGGGAAGAAGTAGGAGCTACATTTGGGGGAGGGAGGGGGTAGAGGCCTCATAGCAGCAGCAGCAGCAGCAGCAGCAGCAGTGACGTTGGCTACAGAATTGTTAATGGAGTGGGGATATGCCCTGTGAGCTGTTTGGTGGAGCTCCTGGCTTGTTTGAAGCTTACAAATGAATGATTTTTGCAGGTGTCTGATAGCACACATTTGGGCCTATGAGATGTGTGGATGTGCATTCCCAAAGTCAGATGTTTTGAGGAAGAGGCGCTACATGTAAGCTGTTATGTAATTTTCCATGTAAAGAGTAAAAGTGCTGCATTTTTCTTTGATAAGCAAAGAAACATCTTTTTCTATTTTTATTTATTATTAAAGCCTTTACTCATTTTCTTCAAGCCCTGGCACCAAGGTTCCATTTTTCCTCAATCAAAACCTTTGTTCTTAGGCATGCCACACCCTCCTCTGGACACATGACCAGCATTGGCTCTAGAAGAACCTCAGAGATCCACAATGGAAGCATAATTTAGAGATAATAATCCATCTTCACTTTTTTAGAAATTGACAGTCAAAACTTCTCTCACGTCCGTTGGCAGATTCACATTTTGATAATTTGGGGTGAGAATGTTTTGATGTTCAAAAGAGAAAAACCCTCTTGACATGGTGTTTTTGTAAATGGATATTAGACTTACTATTTGTCCTTTAGTTTTAATTTTATTTATGATTTATAACCTACCTGTTTTCCAAAAAGATTACAAGATATGTTTTAAATATATGTAAGACTCTCAAAACAGAAATAAAAAAGTATATACACATCACAGGTGCATAGCGTATGTGCTTAATAGCTGGACATTTTAGGGCACCTGTGCTTGATGGTCATCAGTGTTAATGCCCAACTTTCTGGCAGCCTAGGCAAAAGAGTGCACAACGGTTGCACTGTTCATGTGTCCTGTATCCAGTTAGTCTTAAAACCAGAGCTCCTGCTTGGGGAGGATAGCAGTGGGCTGATTGCTCCCAGATGTGAACAGTTTGGCTAGTGCTCAGAATAAATGCATGAGTGGGAGTGTGTGTGTGTTGAGGAGAACAGTGTGCTGTGGCCATGGTTTACATACTGGCTGGATAATTCCTGATTAGGAGCAAAGCTTTCAGTCAATAGCTCACATCAGAGGCAGCACTTGCATTGAGTTAGCATCTCAGTTTTGATTACATTAATCAATGTGTTGGTACTCTGCTGTGGTGTTCTCTAATGCAAAGACAGGAAAGATGACTGGTTTCAGGAGATCCTTGCCACTATGTCTGGTGAAAACGAATGTGGCAGGTCTCCTTGGTTTAGGCTATGACTTTTGAGATGGTTATTGTTGCCATGTTAAACTTTGCCACTGCCTACTTCTTAAACATGTACTGCCTATTTTCAAGGAATGTGCTTGTCATTAGAGGTATCTAGGGCTTGCCATTGTGAGCAAAAGTAGTTTACAAAATGGATCCTCTCTCACTGTTGATTTGCTTGACCTCACCTAAGTCCCAGTATTTCTGATATCCTTTCCAATTCAAAAGAGCACAGATTTCTTGAGGAAAGTGAGGAAGGAGGCTTGTTGGAGTTCTTCTTTTTTAAAGTGAAAAGTCAAAGTCGTACTCTTCTAGACTCAGAATATTCTTTGGACAAAGAGCTAGAACATTTGCTTTGGGCCCTACAGGGCCTTGGGGAGCTCTGGAGGAGAGCTCTGGGTCTATTAGGAAGCAGTAGAGCTATGAGTGGCCATACAGAAGATGTTGTGCCTCATGAGGTGCCACTTTGACCTTAGACTAAACCAGGGGTTGGGAACCTATGACTCGTGAGCCAGATGTGGCTCTTTTGATGGCTGCATCTGGCTCGCAGACAAATCTTTAATAAAAATAATAATAACATTAAAAATATAAAACATTCTCGTGTATTACAATCCATTCATTTCTTACCGTTCATGTTCATGGTTGTGGGTGGCTGGAGCCAATCACAGCTGTCCTCCGGGACAACACCAAATTTTTATTGGATAATGTGTAACATACACGGGTCATTGTATGGCTATCACAGAATTACATTTTAAAGTATGTGGCGTTCATGGCTCTTTCCGCCGAAAAGGGACCCAACTCCTGGACTAAACCAATGGGGGTGTTTGTTCACATTCAAGGGCCAAGAGGGTGCCCTATAAGTTTTGGTGTGTGATTTCACTGTGATTCTGCTTTTCTCCTTTGCCAGGCAAGTGAGACGCTGAATCTGAGGGAGCACTATGGCAGGTGAGTTTTTCTGAGCATAGGCCAAGTGGCGGAGGGCCAGGCCTAAGGGCTAATGGAAAAAGTGCATATTTACCTTTCAAGTCCTTCCAAGCTTTCCTCTTCCAGGGTGTCCCTGTGGTCCCTGTTTGATTAGCTTTTTTTCTGGAGCATATGCTTACTTAGAGATGTACATCTACCCAGGCCCCTATGCAAAAAACTAATATGACAGGCCATGAAACTGGAGAAAAGTGCCTGCCTGCTGGCGAAGCCCTACCATCTTGGGCACAAGAGGGACTGGTTGACATGAGAACTAAGAAGTCTCACCTCTAGAGGAATATCAGGAGCAGATGTCACATATAATCTAACGTCTCAGGTCAGGCTTATGGTGGTGCATAGCTCATATTATTCCAGTCACCTCAACTGTAGCTGAGCTTCTCCCTTTGGAATAAGTAGATATGGCTACCACTCAATGACATTTTTGTGATCTGATGACACAGGTGGTCATTCAGGTAGAAAGAAGCCACCTTGATAGAGTTTTATAATGCTACTTGGTATTGGTTACCAGCATCAGCCTCAAAGAAGAATAAATCCTCATGATAAAGTCTCTGATTTTCTCATTTTGATTTGAGACAGGAGACACTGGGTGTTTTTTTCACTGATGACTACAGTATTCAAAATCTTTTATGTCTGTTCTTTCTATGCAATATGCACTCCCCATTTTCCTTCCTAGCACCAGAAACTTGAGTCTTGTTACGTCCACGGTATTCTAGGCAGATACATCACAGCATCACAGAAAGTCAGCTATTCCATCCCTGTTACAAAGGGCCAACTATGTCTGGGGTGGGGGTTAGTCAGCTGGCTTTGTCTTACTTCCCTCCATCATTGTGCATCTGTGTCTGGGTTGAGTCTGGTTTGAAAGAGCCCCTGGGAATCTCTTGATTCCAGGCCTCAGTGCAGCTTTCTCCTTAGTGTTTCTGGAAGCCAAGAATGCCCATTCGGTCCTGAAACGGTTCCCTCGTGCCAATGAGTTCCTGGAAGAGCTGCGCCAGGGTACCATCGAGAGGGAGTGCATGGAGGAGATCTGCAGCTATGAGGAGGTCAAGGAGGTGTTTGAGGACAAGGAGAAAACGGCATGTACCGCCCTGTGGCTGGGTTCTGGGAGCAGAGGTAACCTCAGGAATAATAAGAGCAGGTCCATGTGCCTCAGATGAAACAAAAGCAATAAAAAAGCCAGCCCAGTCCAAGGCAGGACAGTTGAGGCCGTAGAAGAATAGACAACATATCCTTAGACTCCTACCTACTTGACTGTAGAGGCCTCCTCAGATGGGAATGTTGCTCTTTGTCCTTGGTACATCCCATAGACTCTCATAGTTCTGAGAGACCAGTCAGATGGGGTGATGTAGGCAGCAACTTTGCGGAAGGTCTCTGAGGTCCATCTGGGGCATGAGCACTTGTGTATAAGTGTAAGTGGTCTTTCTTCTTTTGCAGATGGAGTTCTGGAAGGGGTACCCAAACGCAGTCTATTCAGTCCGAGACCCTGCACAGAGCTCAGATGCCATGTATGTGGTGGTACCTCTTCTGGGGGTGGCATTGCTGATTGTCATTGCCTTGTTCATCATCTGGAGGTGCCAGCTACAGAAAGCCACCCGTCATCACCCCTCATATGCTCAGAACCGGTACTTAGCCAGTCGCGCTGGGCATAGCCTGCGCCGGGTCATGGTGTACCGAGGCACTGTGCATAGCCAGGGGGAGTCCTCTGGGCACCGGGAGGCAGGGAGCAACCCACAGGTGATGCCGGGGCCCAATCGGGGGGGAAGAACCACAGTCCGCCTTGAGAGCACCCTCTACCTTCCTGAGCTCTCTCTCTCCAGACTATCTAGTGCCACTCCTCCACCATCCTACGAGGAGGTGACTGCGCCCCAGGAGAGCAGCAGTGAGGAGGCAAGTGTCTCTTACAGTGACCCACCCCCAAAGTATGAAGAAATAGTGGCCGCCAACCCTGGCTCAGACAAGTAGTGGAACTTGTGTTTTGTTTCGTATAAAAGCCTCTTTCAGGGGTTTCCTATTTTCTTTTTAACTTTTTAAAGAATGTGCCACCACAGAACAGCCTTAGCCTCCTTGTTGCCAAATAATTTACAAACTGGATTTGTAGGAGTCAGTTGTCAGAGACAGGTGGAGGGGCGTAGAGAACACACATGCCCCTGGAAAGAGTCACAGGCCAGAGAGCCCAGCTCTTCCAGAAACCCCCATGTCCCACCACCTTGTCCTTCTGTCAGGGACTAGCTTCTCTTATGCCAAAGGAATCACCCTGTGAAGCTGTCTATAGCTAGAATGTCTGTAGGCGTGGGCCCTGGGGCCATGCAGCTGGCTGGAGACCTGTCTGTATCTGGAAGCCTAAGCAACAGAGATGAGGGAGAGGAGCCAGCCCTTCAGCATCATTTCCTCTTAACAGTCCTGTCCTTACTGTCCTGTCTTACATTTTGAGGACAAGAACGGGACTCAACAAAAAACAGAGTAGTAACAAACACAATAAAACAAAGCACTATAACCTAGGCCATTCATAGGGGGCCAAGAGAAATCAGTGATAAATCTGTGATACTTTTCTCTACCAATGCCCACCCCCACCCTTCTGATGAGGTTAAAAGGAATATCTAAAGCAACCTGGAAGGATAGGGCGTGTGAAGGATAAGGGGCAGGGATCTGGATGGTAGAGCTGCTGCCTCCAGATTGAGCAAAGGGACCTGCATGAACTTTACCATCATGGAATGGTAGCTCTGGTTCTGGTGTGCTTGGCCTCTCCAAGGCCTTGGCTCTCCAGACATGTGTAAGCTATGTTAAAACTGCTACCTACTGACATTGAGCCCAATCATAGTCCTGGAGAAACTTACATGGCTGACTCTGCCTTCAGAGTCCATGACCTCTGAATGGTTGTGGTACAGGCTGGGGCAGAAAGCCTAAGTTTTTTTTTCCACATGAGGTTGATTGGCCCATAGCATGATTACTATTAAGTTGGCCTTGTCAGCACTGTGGTCTACGGTTTTGAACTTTTAGGATACTTCCTTTTCATCAGTAGATACATTGAGTTGAACTTGAACTTTAGATGGCTCATTTCTCCTTAACAATTGTACCTACCTGGGGAGAAGACCCTAAAGTGTCCCTTTATAGATTTTTTTTTGTTTTGCAATGGAGATGGGGAAGCCATCTCCCTGTGGTAGAAGGCCCATCCAGGATTTGTCCTGTCATTGCCAGGTGCTGGTCTGTTTTTAGTAACCCCTTTCTGTGGTCCAGGAGCTGTCTACCTGTCCATATCTGTGAGATTTTGGACAACAGTGGGACAGAAGTGACCTATCTTTAATTTTCAGTGACCACACAAAAGATACCATTTCCCCAACCCCTTCATCTCCATCCTCCTGGCCTTGGTGCCAAATCACTTTTCCTTTGTGGTGCTTTTAAAAATGTAGCAAATTTTTGTGGGACCCAAAAGAGTCCATACCAGGATCTCTTGGCAACCACAGCAGTTTAAAAGAAACTGAGAAGACAAGCTTCTTTCTGTTTAAACAGCTTTCCTAGGCAGGTATCAGACCTTTCTGTTTGAATGCAGCCCTGCTTTGTGGCCACAGATGATATCTGGAGGCCTGTTCAGTCCTGGACACTTGCCCTGAAACTTGCTTCATGTCAGAAGACTTGTGTTCTTATCCCAGTGACCCATCAGCTTGGATAACTGTGACTGGGGTTTTCTATCCTTCCCCCTACCTCACAGGCCTATTTGGAGGCTGACAAAGCTAGTGCCTGTGCAGTACGAATTGCCCTTAGGAAAATTGTAGAAATGTGTAGGTTATAGGGGACCAGTCTTAGTGGAGGCCTTCGTATTACTCTGATATTAAGTCTTAATCTGAGAAGTCAGTCTCCTGCCAGTTGACCCTTTCTGTCTACTCCACCCTCCCCTGAGAGCTCCCTAATGCCAGAGGTGCTGACCAGGGTGGTACTCCCAACTTTCCTTTCTTCCTTTTTTCCTCCCTCTGGATCCCTAGCACTACACTTCTACCCTTCCTCATGAAGGCATTTTTGGCCTAGAAAGCTCCTGCTTTTTTCATGATGGAGCCAAGAGTCAATCCTATTTGGCCATGTTGGAGGATGTTGGGAAGCCTGAAACTCTGAGGCCAGGCCCTGCTCTCCCAGCATTCCCTTGGACAGGAGTCTCTGTGTGACCTGGGAGAAGACACTTACTCCTATGTGTTTGCTCTCCACTGAGCAGAGACTGAGGCATGGGCCCCAGCAACCACAGCCAAGGAACATCTACTTCCTTTGGCGTCTGCTGAGCCATTCCCTGTTGAGCTTCCAGGTAGTTTGCAGGTGGATGGAGACAGGGTAGATATGGAAGGAGGAACCTGGCCCAATGGAGGGAAGCACGTGTCCTCTAGGCACTAAGCACAGGCCTGTGGGGAGAGCTCATCAGAGGCAGTTCCTTAAGACCCTGTGCTCTCTGGTTTAGGTGCTTCACAGCATTCTTATGGGTGCGGTTGCCCCCATGGTCTCTGGGATGTTTCTTGCAGTATATTGTAGAAAAAGACTGTACAATCCACAATTGTCATTCCTTGCGGTGCATATTTGGCTTTTACGAATGCTCTGTACATATCTTTCAAACTCTGTCTTTGTATGGACATTGATTTGATACAATGTTAACGCTGCAGTAGCCACATTTTTGTTGTTTGTGGACTTGTGTGTATATGTGTGTGTATGTGTGTATACACTTGTGCACGTTGCCTTTTCTCACATGCTTATCTGAACAATAGCTGGTGTGTAGCTATATTTATACCAGGAAGGAGGGTTCCTGCCTGAAGGGAGGAGTGTTCCCTCCCAGGGCTGGGCAGCCTGATGACAGGGCCCTGTGTGAGGAAACCTGTGATTTGCTGTTGTAGCCCCCCAAAGTTGCCACCTTTTGCCCCCTCACAAAAGGCTTTGAAGAAAATGAAGCAGCTCCATCCTGGGGGCCTCCGCCTGCTAGGACCCCAACTCACATGTCCTTTTCATTTGGTGTCTCTGGCCTTGGCTCCTGTTCTATGGGTGTCAGCAGCTGGAAGAAATCTGAGCACTCCTGAGACTTTTTATTTATTTATTTTTTTAGGTGGAAAGATGTGTGACCGTCGACTTTGGGAGTGGTGGGACTAGTTATTATTTTTCATTAAAAAAGAAAGGCTTTAAAATGTCCTTGAAATATGATTGTCACTTGTTTTCAACCAAACACGTTCTAAGAATTTTTAAAACAGGAGTTGCTATCTTGTCCCTCCATGCTGCTCCCCATAGTCCAGAGTTTTCAAAACGGAAGCACAAGAAAAAGAGTGGAGCGCACAGACACCCAGTGTGTGTGCGCAGCATCAGTGTTGTGCCCTGGCTGATAGAAATGCAACATGGAGCAACTGAAGGCCAGGAGCCTCTTGTTCTACTTGCCAATCCCACTGCCATTAGTGTGAATTCTTTAGGGTGCTTAGGAAAACAGGAATCTGCCTGATTTGTTGGATGTTGTCTTTTTTGTAGCCTGAATATAAAAAATTCAGGACAAGAAACTGGACTGGAACCAGATGGTTCCTCTTTGGCTGGTGTTTAATCTTTTGACACCCAATGGCATCCCAGGAGAATAAAAAACAACACTGCCTCTAGATTGTTCTTTTATCCGAGAGAGGTCATCGGGAGAGACTCTTACCTGTGCTCTATCTTTCTAGGAGTATGCGCTTATGTTATGTCTCATGTGGGTGCCCTCACATTGAAGGCCAAGATGGACAGCTGGGCAGCAGAGCTGCTGATGTAGGGTGCTTTTCAGCTTAACAAGTAATGAAACTCCACCTTAGGACTCCATTGTTTCAGAAACAAGCACATCCTCCCCACTGAACTCTCATCATACTAATTAGTTTAACTAGTTAATTTAACAGTACTGTAATCAGACTGCCTGCAACTATGATAAACACCCATTAACTTGAAGCCCACTAATTCAGAATTTAGAGAAAAGTCACAACTTAAGGTAATTCACAGTATATGCGATCCTTGCTTCATAGAAATAGTTGAAATACTTTTCCCTTTAGTCAGTTTTCAGGGTCATATGTGTAACAGGGATCTAGTATAAAATGAGTGCCCTTTTCAGATAAAAGGATCAAGATATTAAGGATCCCTGCACCGTGCCTTCAGCTTTGGAGTTCAGCAATTCTCATATGTAAGGTTCTTTCTGTACTGGATGATCTCTTGTTCTCTCTCCATTGTGGGGATGTTGGGTATTGCACCTTTTCATTCTCCTTTATATATCCTAGGAATAACAGATTTTGTGAAGTAGACTGCAATGTAAAGTAATATAACTCTGTATATTGCTAAATATTCTGTAAAGCAGATGTTTTGCTATCAGACTGGCCACTCCTATCTATCATTTGTTCCCAAATATTCAAACGTAGGTAGTGGTTTTTGTTGTTTGTTTGTTTGTTTTTTTCTCACAGGATGTGGGCAGTTGAGTCTCTCTCTAGCAAGAATTTCTCTGACAAAGATATCCAAACACAAATCCCTTCGGGTTCAATGCTTCAACAGTTGTTCCACTATACTGAGATATCTGCCTGTTGAATAGTGCCTGCCCTTCTTCACCCCCAGCTCAAGCATTAAGACAGATATTCAAGATTGGGACAAATCCCACAGCTGCTTTTGCCTTCAAATCCATCTCCTCTTATGGATGCCACTTTCCCAGGCCTGAGCACACCTGCTGTTTCACTTTATGATTGTGAATTTTTGATAGTGGAAACCCTGATATGTGCAAATGAGCTTATAGACATGAATACTGTGAAATGGATTAATTTTGGTACCACTTTAAACTCATATTCATGTGTTCATATTCATGTGTTAAACCATGTCAGCTGGGGAATCTGCACTCAGTAACAGATCAGAATTTCACTGGAACCTGGGGGCAACAAACAAACAAACTTGCTTCTAATCTCTCATTGTAATTATTGAGTTAAGCTGTTAAATTTTGTCTCTTTCTGTATAAAATAATGAATAATTATAAAGAGCAAATATTATTTACTTGTGTCCTGTCCTCATCTATTTTGGATCCCCAGACTTCCATGGGTCATACACAGTTGTGGGCCAAACTGTTTTTTTTTTCCAAAAGTCAGACTATATATGAGGAAACAGCCCAAACCAGTTTGGAAGCAGGAAGCAGAGATTTCTTGGGTTCTGATGTTTGTCTCCATGTGTGTAAGATGATCTTCTGACCCACCACTCCCACACACACGCACACACCCACCCCAGGATGAAGTGAGTAAGCTCTGTCACAAATCACTTCAGCAACTTTCCCGTCACCTGATCCCTGGTTACTAACAGAAGTGTCTCTTGCTAGAAGAATGACCGAGTTCATTTCAGAGCTGGGGGAGGAGCTGGAAGGAAGGTTTTCCCTGTGCCCTTTGTAGGTGGGACATGATACTCAGACTTCACCCTGGCTCAGCTTCCTGAAATTTGAGGATAAGAGTCAGAGACTATTTAGAGGGCAATAACGTCCTCCCTTCTCCTTGGTGGAAGTGTGCTCTTAACCCCAAACACTCTCAGCTGTTGGTGTGGAATGAGATAAAGCCATGATACATTGCTGGCACAAGTTGGGCCAATCTCTAGCAGTGAAAGTAATGTGCTCTTTAATAGGAAAAATCATAACAGTGATGAAACAATAACAATAAAATTAAAGGCCTCCTTTAAGGGTTGAATGTAAAGCTAAATGCCAGGAATGACAGCCAGAGGCCTTGAGTTCCATTCTTGTCCAAGTCTGGCTTGTTGAGTCATGCCAACTTTCTGGGGATGCTGGGAAGTCAAATGAAGACTCAAGCAGATTCTATGACACAGATGGGTTTGGAATTTTAGGCTCATTTTCAGAAATAAGCATTCTAGACAGTGACATAAGATCCTAGGCTAGCCTGACCAGGAGGTGGCGCAGTATTTACAGCATGGGACTGGGATGTGGAAGACCCAAGTTCGAGAACCCGAGGTCGCCAGCTTGAGCCTGGGCTCATGTGGTTTGAGCAAGGCTCACCAGCTTGGGCCCAAGGTCGCTGGCTTGAGCAAAGGGTCACTCAGTCTGCTGTAGCCCCACGGTCAAGGCACATATGAGAAAGCAATCAATGAACAACTAAGGTGTCGCAACAAAAAAAACTGATGATTGATGCTTCTCATCTCTCTCTGTTCTTGTCTTTCTGTCCCTATCTATCCCTCTCTCTGATTCTCGCTGTCTCTGTAAAAAAAAAAAAAAAGATTCTAGGCTAGCCCATGCAAGGAAGGTAACGCATAAAGGAGGCCCCAGGTTTTCAAAGTTTCCCCTTGGGATAGTACTGTCCAAAAAACTGAACCTTCCTTTCTTATCTGACAGCTGAATCATAAGACCATAGATTCTAAGGCCAAGGCAATTGTATTACTTGCAGAGAGTGAGAGCAAGTTAGGGGCATGAAGAGACTTAAATGGGTGATGATGAGGAAAAATGGTCCCACCCCAGTCTTTCCCAGTCCTTGCTGGAGCAGACATAGGGAATCAGGTAAGGGACAAGGAGTATTCTTCAGGGGTGTGGCTTGGAAATGTGGGACCCCTCTTCTCACCCTTTCCTCATTACCACACCCTTATAACAGTTGGCCTGAGGCTGCATGAAGTGAAGGGACAGTGGGGAGGATCCATGAGTTGTGCTTGGAATGGGGACTGCCAAAAGAAGCCTCCTTGAGGAAGCCATGCACAACTTAAAGGCCGAAGGATGGATAAAATTCAGTTAGGCAAAAAGCATGAAAGACGATTAAATCAAGCAGAGGTGCATACTGTGAGGAGGCCTGGAGTCCTTCAAGGCCATCATGTTTTTAAGGAAACAGAAGAAACCAGAGTAGCATAAGGAGAAAAATTTGTGCAAGCTGAGATTGGAAAGGTAGAGGGAAGACTATGAAGAGCTGCCTAGATGACACTCAAAGCTACACTCTTTTATTCTAGTAATAGTGGGAGGCCACTGAGGAGTTCTTATTTAAAGTAGCAAGATGGCATGACTAGGCCCGTTATGTTTAAAATAATCTCTCTACCTACTATGTGAAGAATGGACTAGAGGAGCCATGAAAGGGTCAAATATTTAAGGTAGGAGGCTATTGCAGTCATTCAGGCAAAAGATGGTTATGAGATTAGCTAGGTTGGTGACAGAAGAGACAAAAATGTAGACTACAGAGAAGATTTTTGCTCAAACACTGAATTATGTATGTATGTATTAGGGTTCCTCAGAGACATAGAATCAATAGGATGAATATGAAGGGAGAAAGAAAGAAAGAAAAAGAAAGAAAGAAAGAAAGAAGAAAGAAAGAAAGAAAGAAAGAAAGAAAAAAGGAAGGAAAGAAAGAAAGAAAGAACGAAAGAAAGAAAAAAAGGAAGGAAGGAAAGAAAGAAAGAAAGAAAGAAAGAAAGAAAGAAAGAAAGAAAGAAAGAAAGAAAGAAAGAAAGAAAAAGATGGAGAAAGAAAGAAAGAGAGGGAAAGATGAAATAGAGATATACAGATATATCTATGTATAGTTCTTTAAACCCTTAAAGAACATGGGTTTGAACTGTGTGGGTGCATTTATACATAGAAGTTTTTTTCTTTCTATTTTCTTTTATTCGTTTTAGAGAGGAGAGGGAGGGGGGAGAGAGAGAGAGAGAGACAGACAGACAGACAGAGAGAAGGGGGGAGAAGCTGGAAGCATCAACTCCCATATATGCCTTGACCAGGCAAACCCAGGGTTTCGAACCGGCGACCTCAGCATTCCAGGTCGACGCTTTATCCACTGCGCCACCACAGGTCAGGCCTAGAAGTTTTTTTCAATAAATATTCACTTAGCCCTTCATATCCCCAGGTTTTGCACCAACAGATTCAATCTTGGATCAAAAACAGTACCTTTGATCTGCATCTGGGAATCCATGGATATGAAGGACCAACTGTATGCTTTGTTTTATGCCATTTTATATAAGGGATTTGAGCATCCATGGATTTTGGTATCTGTGGGGGTGGGGACAGGGTGCAGTCCTCAAATCAATCCCTAGTGGATACCAAAGAACTGTAGTTAAATTATTGGTGAGTTAAATGTTATACATGGATTTTCAACTGTGTGGAAGTTAGCACCCAAACCATGCATTATTATTGGTTCATCTATCTATTATCTATCTATCTATCTATCTATCTATCTATCTATCTATCTATCATCTATCTATCATCTATCTAAATATCGTCTATATATCTATAAAGAGATTGATTTATCATAGAGAATGAGTTCATGCAATTGCAATTATGGAGGCTGAGAAGTTCTACAATCTGCCCTCTGCAAGCTGGTGACTCAGGAAAGCCAGTGGTGTAGTTTCAGTCAGAATCCAAAGACCTGAGAACTAGAGAACCAATGGTGTAAGTTCCAGTTTAAAGATAGGAGAAGATTATTGTCACAGTTTAAGTAGTCAGGAATAGAGATAGAGAGAGAGAAAACAAACTCAGTCTTTATCTGCCCTTTTGTTCTATTCTGGCCCTTAATGGAGTGTATGACACCCACCCACATTGGGGAGCACCATCTGTTTTACTTAGTCCACCCATTCAAATGTTGATCTCATCTAGAGGTACCCTCATAGACACATCCGGAAATAATTGACTAAATATCTAAGTATCTTGTGACTCAGTCAATTTGACATATAAAATTAATGATCACAGATGCCGTAGAACCATGCACAGTGACTAATCTCATTGGGAGGGAGTGGGAAGGAGTCCTAGATGATTTTCAGGTTTGGGGGTGAAGACAGTGGGATAGATGGTAGGACCATTCACTAAGAAGGGTCACATTGGAGGAGGAACAGTTTGGGGGAGAGCATATTGAGTATGGAGTGTGTCTAAGGGAAACAAAGCAGGGAGGACTAGGCTGAAGCAGTGATATCAGAGTTGCTTAAGTCCAGTGGTGGGATTCAGCCAGTTTGCACAGGTTTGGCAGAACGGATACCTAATTTTTTGTTAAGTTCAGTGAACCAGTTGTTAAAATGGCACTTGTAACCAGGGTTCTCTCTAAGATGGGCACCTGGGCAGCTGCCCAATGTGGAAATGACAAATTTACATTCCTTGCTCTTTTTTTTTTTTTTTTTTTAATAAATTTTTATTAATGGTAATGGGATGACATTAATAAATCAGGGTACATATATTCAAAGAAAACATGTCTAGGTTATTTTGTCATCAAATTATGTTGCAAACCCCTCGCCCAAAGTCAGATTGTCCTCCGCCACCCTCTATCTAGTTCTCTGTGCCCCTCCCCCTCCCCCTAACTCTCCCTCCCTCCCTCCCATGTCCTCCCTCCCCCCCACCCTTGGTAACCACCACACTCTTGTCCATGTCTCTTAGTCTCATTTTTATGTTCCACCAATGTATGGAATCATGTAGTTCTTGTTTTTTTCTGATTTGCTTATTTCACTCCTTATAATGTTATCAAGATCCCACCATTTTGCTGTAAATGATCTGATGTCATCATTTCTTATGGCTGAGTAGTATTCCATAGTGTATATGTGCCACATCTTCTTTATCCAGTCTTCTATTGAAGGGCTTTTTGGTTGTTTCCATGTCTTGGCCACTGTGAACAGTGCTGCAATGAACATGGGGCTACATGTGTCTTCACGTATCAATGTTTCTGAGGTTTTACCTTGCTCTTTTTTAAAGTTCATCTGTGCAAAATCGTATCCTAAGTGCCCATAGTAATGTTTATTCTGTCCATAGGTAAAAAAAAAATTGATGGAACTATGCTTGTAGTATTTATTTATTCCATAAAACTCATTATGCCTTAGATGAAATACTACATTTTAATTCTTTCCTGTTTGTTACTTCGGTAAACAAACATATAACGGAAAGAGAAAAAGTGCCAAACAACCAGCTGTCATTGGAAATGTCTTAAATATAAGACTTTTATTGTTTTATGTCAGGTATTACTTAATATTTTCTCATTAATATTTTTAAATTCTTTCTTGTAACAATTTTGTTTTGTGTACCTCTTTTATTGTTCTTATTTCATTCTTAAATGCATGTAACAATAAACTACCTTTTGGTATATCAGTTTTTTATACTTAAAATGGTCATTAGGACAGAGAACCGGTTGTTAAACTATTTGAATCCCACAACTATTTGAACCCCACAACTGCTTAAGTCATCATAAAGATGATAAGTGAAGTCTCAGGTATGGACTCAATGGGCCAGGAGAGAAGCCAGACAGGCAGGGGAAAAACTATGGAAGTATGGAGTCCTGAAAGCCAAGAGAGGAAAGTGTTTCTTTAAGAAGAGAGAGGACAATGATGTGAAATGTTTCCCAGAAGTCAAGTAAGATAAAGAGTAAAGTGGATTCACTGTATTAGGCTGCCAGGAGGTCACTGGTGACCTGGGCCTGGGGCTTTTCAGTTGACTAGTGGATGATAAAGCTAGACTCAAATGAGGAGAAGAATGGGAGGTAAAAGAGTGGAGGCAATGTGCATGGTGGGAGTGACACTATCAAGGAGTTCAAGGGGGGAAATAGCATGAGTGAGTACAGTTAAAACAATATTCAGGTAATTTTAATTCAGCAATTAATCAATGGGCTCCTATCATGATTCAAGCACTGTGCTATGTGCAGGGGACAGAAGCCATCAAGGTGCTGGAGAAGATGTGACAATGTTTCCATGCAGGAGAAAATCATGTGGTGAAACGAGGAGCTGAAGGTCCAGGAGAATGCAGAGAGATCAATGAGAGAGCTGGAGCTAGAGCTTGAGAACAAGGGCCACCAGCATTACTAGTGGCATGGATAGTCAATCTTTTGTAAAGGTAAGGTGACCAACTTTTTTACAATGAAAAGGAGGACAAAAATAAATTGAAGAAAACAATATCTTAAATAAAAGAAACATTTTATTCATTGCAACAATAATACACTATAATATGATAAATACATAATACAAACATTTTTAATATTTTATATTGTAATTATGCTTACATGCCTATCAATTTTTAATAATAATTGTAAGAAAAAAGTACTCATTTAGATACAAATATATCACATCACACGCAATGGATTGACTCTGCATGGATCAAATATGGACATTTACAGATTAGCCTTCCACTATCAAAAAGGAGGACATGTAGGAGGACACTTTTCAAGGGAAGACAGAATTTACAAAAGGGGGACGATTGGTCACCTTAGTAAAGGGCAAGTGGGAAGGCCTTATGGACTGTGGGAAAATCCTAGCAACTTGGGCTTTAATCACTACTTCTGCTAAGAGCTGAGTGTTTCACATTCCTTGAGCTCTTCTCTGCCTTTCCTAGGTCGAATCACTGAGGCACATTGCCTCAGGTCACCCAGCTAAATGAGGAGCTAGGATTCAAATCCCATGGTAGAAGATACAGAACTGCAGAGTTGTGCTTTGATCCACCCCATGCTCCCTAGTGTGCACTGCTTTGTTATGACCTGCCTGCTGGCTTTGTCCTATAAAAGTAAAGGCACCTCAGAGTAGGATTATCTGGAGAATACTTGCTGAAACTATCTTGAGTAAGTTCCTTCCTGAGACCTCCCCCTGTTCTAGCAAGGACCCTGGATTGCCAGTTTGAAGACACTGGTTTACATCTAAACCTTGCCACTGAATTGTTAAGTGAAGTGAATCATGCCTCAGCCCTCTATGAACCCCAGCTTGTCCTTCTATAAAATGGGGGATACTGGGAAGAAAGTCTACTTCATTGATGGGAAGACTTGTGTTGATCAAATAAGTTTGTAAATATGATACATATGTTTGCTCGCTTATACTGTAGTTTGCATTGGGTGTGAGGGACAGGCTGTAAGCAGGCAGGGCTGTTATAGCCCAAGGCTTAGTTTTAAGACTAAGCTTTTCCCACACCCTTGAGTGTTGCATGATGTGGGGTGGTGCACTCTTATGAGGAATCCCATTCATGCCTCAGATAAGTGATTTTGTATCAGAGACTTCCTTGTTTGTATATTGGATTAAAGGTTTTGATTTCTACACTATAAAATGGGGCAGAGGAGCCCATGCTGGAGGAGAGGAGAGCAGAGAAAGGCCACCTGGAGGAGAGGAGAAGCAGCCAAGATGGCAGAGTGCTAAAGGAGAAGTCAGTTTGTGTAGAGAGAAGGAGATGGGGAACAGAGGTGAATGAGGCTGATGAGATAGAAACACTTGATTCTAGGAATCTCGGATGAGTCAGTGGCTTTGGGAGCCCTGAATGGAAAGGTGTTGGTCAAATAAGTTTGTAAATATAATATATATGTATTTTCTTGCTTATAGTTTGCATTGTGTGTGGGGAACAGGCCATAAGCAGGTGGGGTTGTTATAGCCTAAGTCTTAGTTTTAAAACTAAGCTTTTCCCCACACCCTTGACTGTTGCATGATGGGGGTGGTGCACTCTCATGAGGAATCCCATTATGCCTCAGATAAGTGACTTGGTATCAGAGACTTCCTTGTTTGTATATTGGATTAAAGGTTTTGATTTCTACATTATAAAACGGGGCAGAGGAGCCCATGCTAGAGGAAAGCAGAGAAAGGCCACATGGAGGAGAGGAAAAGCAGCCAAGATGGCAGAATGTTGAAGGAGAAGCCAGTTTGTGCAGAGAGAAGGAGATGGGGAACAGAGGTGAATAAGGCTGGTGAGGTACAAACTTTCAATCCTAGAAAAACTCAGATAAGTCAGTGGCTTTGGGAGCCCTGAATGAAAAGGGAAGTGTTTTCCCACTGTGTGTATTTCTTGCCTGCCAGGTGAAAGCTAGGATTAAAGCTAATGGCCCACCAGTCTTGGCTCCGTTGTTTCATTACCATCTCTCCGAATCAAATGCAACCTGCATGGGCCAGGAGGCTGTGATGGTTGCTGTGGCTACTGGCTTTACAAAAGGGAAGCGTTTTCCCACTGTGTGTATTTCTTGCCCGCTGCGTGCAAGCTAGGATTAAAGCTAACAGCTCACCAGTTCTTGGCTCCATTGTTTCATTACTGTCTATCCGAATCAAATGCGAACCTGCATGGGCCAGGAGGCTGTGATATTGGCCGTACCTACTGGCCTTGCAACTTGTCACTAGTTTCTTGTCTGAGAAAACATGCAGATTCTCAAACCTGTTTCTCCCTTCCTCCATGTCTTTCTCCAGCTACAGCTTCTGCTTTTGCGTTTGTCAGTGTCTAAGACTTTACTACTTTTTCCGCCTACTCATTATTGTAGGCCATTTTCCTTTGGCCTCTTGCTCCCCTGATTTTTACATACTTATCACATTTCAGTCATTGGACATGGAAACAATTGAAGACAGTTACATTTTGATCTGAGGAGTTACTCCCTGGTCAAAACTTATGGCTCTATAAAGTCACCTTGTATAAGCCCCTCCCTTGGGATCAGGAAAGATGTACTTTCCAACCTGCTTCAAGGATTCCCTGTACATGAAGCAAAGTTGACTATATAGACAAGTCATTAAACCCTCTGAATTTCAAAATTTGCTGCCAGCTTTTTGGAGAAGAGATTCTTGTTCTAGTAGAGAGCAAAAGGGAACAGCAGGAACATACTTCGTGGCATGGAGTAAGCTGTCCCTTTTTTGCTCTTTGGTGCTGCTGTTACCTCCACACACAGGGCTATCCTGAGTTATCCATTGGATTATCATCCAGAAACAATTATCCTAAACTCATTTAGCTCCACCTCAGTTGTTCAGGTAGCCTGTCCCTGCAGAGGGAAACTTTAGTGGCTGATCTGAAGGAACCCAGAGGAACATAGCATCTCAGCAATCATGGATGTGCCTGTAGGTTTGTAAGACAGGGCTGTGGCTCTGTGCTGGCTTTTTTAACCCACCTCTTCTGGAGCTGCTCCCCACAGATTGGAACAGAGTTCAGGGGGACATGAACAGAACTTCCGTCCAATGTGGAAAATACATTTCTACCAATCTCAGCCTCCTTGAGAGGTAGTGAGTTATCTTGGAAGTATGCAGTGAGAGGGTGCAGGTGCTGCTAGGGAAAATGTTCAGGTCCTCCCTCTTAGGTTGACAGAGCTCTAGGGAACCATCACACTCTCAAGGAGGCAGAGTATGGCATGATTAAAGACAGGGCCACCATAAAAACATCCCCTGCTACTGTCCACTCAGACACATGAGCTTTCTGCCCATTCATTTGCTTCTATCTGCCCTCTAAAGCATTAAGTCTATTAAGATAGGGACCTTGCCCTTACCTCCAGTGCCTCGCATTCAGTCAGTCTTGATTCAAGATGGCCATACTGAATGAGAGAAGCCTGTGCATGGAAATCAAGGTACTTCCTGTAACCTCCTACTAGTTGCTTTGTTCTTGAGTCCCAAGGACTACCCCAGGTGGTCCTGCCACTTATTTCTCTCTCTCTGCTCTTGAGGTGACTCTCCTACAGTTCCTGAAGTTGGCGTCTCTGTACTTCCTGTCTCTTTAAGGAAAGGAAAGATAGCTACAAGGCCCTGCTAAGCCCCCCTTTTCCCTTTCCCTCTGGCTGGAGAAGGGCCTGGGGCTCCAGGGATGACCTCAGTACCAGCTGCTTCTAGAAACAGGAAGAAAAATTGTTTACAGATATATAAGTTTTATTATCACATAAAAAGGAAGCTCTCAGAAACCTATGAAATCTGAGTGTGCAACCAAAACCAGACTTGCTTATTTGGGCTTGGGATTATAGCTGCCTAAGGCAGAACTCTGAGCAGAGGAGGCAGCAAACAATTGTACCCACTAGCTTTTAATTTTTTTCTCTTTCTTTTTTATTTTTTTTACTGAAAATCAGTTTATTAATAACCTGCAATTAAAATTTGATAAAATGAAATCAAAGGATTTTATAGAGCTACAGTACAATATTATTTCATGTAAAAATTGTTTCTAGTTTTATTTATTTATTCATTCATTTAAATTCAATATTAGTTTCAGGTGTACAGCATAGTGGTCAGATAATCATATACTTACTTTACAGAGTTTTCCCCAATATTTCCAGTACTCACCTGGCACCATACATAGTTATTACAGTATTATTGACTGTATTCCCTGTGCTGTCCATTACAACCCCATGATTAATTTGTACTTACTTCTTCCTCCCTTCAGCTTTTTTACCTAGTTCTTCAATCTCCTTCTCCTTTGGCAACTATCAGTCTATCTTCTGTATCTGTGAGTCTGTTTCTGTTTTTCTGTTTTGTTTGTTCATTTGTTTTGTTTTTTAGGTTCCACATATAACTGTAATCATATGGTATTTGTCTTTCTCTAACTGACTTATTTCACTTAGCATAATATCCTCTACATCCATCCATGCTGTCACAAATGGTAAGATTTCATTCTTTCTTATGTCAACTATTATTTCATTACATATTTCTACCCCAACTTTTTCATCCACTCATTTACATGCTCATTGACTTTTAATGCCTTTTTTCATAGAATATCAGTATAAGAAAGTGAGGAAGTCAGTACTGCTCTAGGAGAAAAGAGTCTTCTCTGGAATCTGCTATGAAGCACAGGTATCCCCAATACACCTCCCTGAAACCAGGAAACACAAATTGAAAGAGGATTCTAGCCCAATATTCCATGTGAAGATGGGTTACTGAAGCTCAAAGCAGGGAAAGCAATTTGCCTAAGATGATTCAGTGTTAGAGTTAATAGACAATCCCAGGTATACTGACCCTGGACTTGGTCTCTGTCATCTTTCACTGTTGTTGCAAGGAAGACGGGAGAAGGTAGCACACAGACCTCAAGCTGGTAGAGTATGTAAGTAGAGCACATGGCTAGTTAAACAGCTGGAAAAGTCCAGTGGTAGGACGGCATTGATGAAGGGAGGTGCTGTGGCAGGCAAAGTGACAGACACAGACAAGGGCAGACAGGCAAATAGAAAGGCAAGACCTTCTGTGTTGCACACCTGCTCTGTGGGAGCTTGAATGCCCTGTAGATTTCAGCACAAACTTAGATGCAATTAACTGAATTTGTTTGGTTCTCTGGGGGCTCTGTGCTCACAATCACTTTTATGGAAAATAATGATATGTTTTCTTCAGAGATGCTTAACTTGAAGGGAAGGAGAACTTTTGCCCCTATCCTTTTCTGTTAATAACATCATTCTTATATTAACAAAAATCCAAGCCTTCCAGCAGACAGTTCACAGGAAAGGAACAGAGATCAATAAATATGTGAAAATGGATCTGGTTTATTCATAATTAATAAATGTAATAAATATCTGCATACTTCACCCATCATAAAGATGTTTTTTAGAAAATTTCATAATACATTATCTTGATAAGGCTGTGAAGAACCCATCACTTTCTTCCCTTTGGTGAGGTCTCACTTGGCCTCTCTTCAGAGAGAACATTTGATAGGATCAATATTGGTCAAAATTGTCAACATCTCATATTCTAGGAACACACAATACTTCTATGCACCTTCTCTACGAAATCATTTACCCATGTGTGTAGAGGCATGGCTAGTAAAGCTTACTACAAAATTGTTATAAATTTGCAAAGCTCTAGACACCTAAAATGTCCATGAGTAGGTCAATAAAAAGGGGCGTACATGTGCAAAAAATACTCTACTATGTTTAAAAGATGTGAGGTACATTTGTTCTGACATGGAAGATATTCAAAACACACAGTTTCCTTAAAAAACTAGTTGCATAACAGCACATATCTCAAATGTATAATCTCATTTGTGTAAAACACTGCAAACACACACACACACAGACACACACACACACACACATCTAAGCCAGATGTTCTCTAGATCCCTCCCTCTCTTTCCCAGAAACACCTGTCTAATCTCTGGGCTGAGAAAAGCTTTAGGTTCCCTGGTCTTCTCTTTTACTCTGAGAGCCTTCCATCAGTGTCTAGGTCTCTGCAGCCCATCACTTACACTTGGCCACAGGCTATCTTACTGGCCTCCATAGGCCTGGCAGATCTCTTTATATCCATGATGATCTAGCCCTTCAGGTCTCTGAGGCTGACATACCAGACAGTAAGAGTTTTTCAGAATGTTTAGAATTAGAGTTTGGGGCAATTTCTGAAGAAAGTTATGTTGGAGGGAAAAGTCAAGCATGATAGAGACATGTTGAGGGAAAAGTTCAAGCCTCTTCTTCTTTCTACCATTAAAGGAGCCATACGTTTTCTGCACTCTTTGGTCAGTTTGACTTCATCAGTGCACCTGTTATGTCCCTGCTCTTTTCCAACCCAAATATCCCCCACCAAAAAAGGAGTGAAACAGCATGCAAATTTTGTCTTCCACTGCCCAGCCATCCTTAGTGTCCAATGTGAAATGCCAGGGTTTTGGGGTCACACTGGGAGATTAGAAGGGAAGTCTCCTTATCTATTTTCCTTGGTTTTAGGGGGTTGACTCCTTTGCCACGAGGGGGCAGTGCCTCTCCATGCATGTGCCTTAGTGCTCCAGTGCCCAGGAAGCCCCAATTGGTCAAGGCTAGTTGGTGGTCACAGGGTAATCTAATTTGAGGTTAATGATGCAAAGTCCTGCTTGTGCTTGCCCACACTGTATTGATTCTGGTAACTTGAGTGCTCTGCCAACCCAGTCACCCTGTAGGGAGAGGATTGTTAGGTTCATCAGCCAATGAAGAGACTGAGGCTTCAAGAAAGGAAATACTAGTTCAAGGTCAAATCTTGAGATCATGGCAAGGATGGGCAGAGCATAAGGTTGTCAGATAAAACACAGAATATTCAGTTCAATATGAATGTCAAATAAATCATGAATAATTTTTAGTGTAAGTATATCACTTATGTTACATGGAGCATACTTACATTAAAATTTATTTGAAATTCAAATTAATTTAATTGGCATCTTGTATATTTTTTTTCCTCAACCTGGCAACCCTGGTCTGGCAGAAACCCATGGCTCCTGCTTACCAAGTTCCTGAGTCCCACAGAGCACACTTCTCTGCCTGAAAGGTGCCCTCCAGAAAGTTCAGATTTCATGGCAGAGCTCAGGTTTCATGGCAGCTGCTCTGATGGAGCTGGGAAGACTTCTTCAAAGGCACTCAGGAATGCAGGAAGGGCTTATGTCGGCTCTTCTTCACAGAGCTCAGTCCTAGAACTGGACAAGTGGGGCCAGGGAGGGGCTCAGGCAGCCAAAACCATGCCACTCTGTCTAAGCAAGTTCTGGTCCCTCCCTTTCTTCTCTTTTTCCCTTTCCTTCCTCCCTTCCTCCTTCCACACCCCGCCCCATCTTTTCCTCTCACTGGGCTCCAAGTGTACTTGGTTCTTTTTTCAAATAGTGTCCTCTTCCCCCAGAGGCTCTGAGGCTGTTCCTAAGAGCTGAGGATTCCAAGCACTGACTCACACAACCTTTGGTGGTTGTATTTACCAGGGTTCCTCAGAGAAAAAGAACTAATAAATGAATGAATGTATATGCACATGCATATGTGTATGTATATAGACATTTACATTAAGGAATCGGCTTATGCCATTGTGAGGCTAGGCAAGACCAAAATTTGCAGGGCAGGCTGACAAGGTAGAATCTTAAGCAGCAGTTGATACTGCAGTCTTGAGACAGAATTTTTCTCTGGGAAACTTCAGTATTTGCTGTTAAGGCCTTCCAACTGGTTGGATGAGGCCCACCCACATTATCGACGGTTAGTAGTTTTCTTTCCTTAAAGTATATTGATTGTAAATTTTAACCACAGCTACAAAACATCTTCACAGCAACACCCAGACTAGTTTTTGGTGAAATAACTGAGGACTCTAGGCTACTCAAGTGCCCACATAAACCTCACAGCAGTCTAATCAGTAGGGACAGCTGAGGGAGAATTTGAACTTAGATCAGAGTGTGCAGGACCTGGGTACCCTGGAGGCTCCAGTGTTGACAGGAGGTTCCCCTTATCCTGCTTTTTTTTCTTTTGTTCTCATTGTTCTTGAATAGGCTGACTCAGGGCATCTAAAGACTATTTTTCTTGCCTGGGAACTCCATAATGGTAGAGGTGAGACATACTCTGTAGTAGAGGATGCCTCTAACCTAAGCTGGGCTTGCTGAAGCCACGACAGGCCTGCGATCTAACCCTGCTTTGGCCAATGGCTGATTCTGGGGTCTTGTGCCAGTCCTAGACTCTATCTAAAAATGATCGAGGGTGGACATCATCTGTACTCCAAAGGGCCAAACCCAGTGACCTGAGAGCCAGGGAAGTTCTCACAGGCAAAGGTTCTGAGCCTTATCTCTTCTATGTTGCTTACAGAATTGCAGGGGAGAAGATTACTAACCCAGCCAACAAGATATAGTAGGAACAGAAGGTGCTGGTTCAAGGCTTAAGTCCAAATGGGAGTCTGGCTCCTCCCCTGTGCAAGGATATATATTCCTTGAGTTCTGGCTCCTCAAATAACTTATTTTCTGAGTGCTTCCTCTCTTCCTTGATCCCTGTGTGTCCGTGGCCATAGCTTGCAAGCTAACAACTGGTTGTGATGGCCGGAGCCCCCTCTGGCATCGAGGAGGAGATAGAAATGTCTATGGACGAAGAACTGGATTCTGATAGCCATGGGCAAAATCAAGACCACCTGATGATAGCAGGTGAGGGTCCTCTTTCCTTGGGTGTTTGCACTTGTGCATGTGTGTTAGAAACAGTGTATGTGTGGCTAGGCAGACGCTCATATACCGTATTTCCCCATGTATAAGATGCAAACTTTTTCAAAAAATTTGGGGTCTAAAAACTAGGTGCGTCTTATACAGTGATTGTCAAGTCATTTAAGAAGTGTGGCATTTTAAAAGCCATAGATGGAACTGAGGACGAGGCAATATATGAAGACAGTGATTTGTCATCAGACACAGATGAAGACAAGCTAATAGATAGGAGTTTTGACAGTGATGAGGAGTTGTATGAATTTTATGAGGAATAAAACTTGAGTTCAATAACTTTATGTAATACATTTTTTTTTCAAATTTCGGGCCCCAAAATTAAGGTGTGTCTTATACATGAGAGCGTCATATATGATACATGGGGAAATATGGTATATACATGAATGCATGTGTGGGTATGTGCAATTGTCTGTGCTTTTCTGTGCACATACATGTGATCTGTACCTGAGTGGCAGGAAGCTAAGGGAAAAGAATTGATTTGAACATTTTGCAGTCCATGAGAGAGGTGGGTGGGAGCATGAGATGTGGTTCCTTGGTTTCCCCTTTGTCCAAGCCACCACTGTATTATTGCAAAACATTCAGAGGATTCAATTTTTAAGATAAATCAGATCAATTTTTCTTCTTACCCTTCCAATGCCTTCTCCTGCCTTTTAGAGTGAAATCTAAACTCCTTATTATGATCTACAAGATCTGATCAAGTTTACCTCCTCAACCTATTTCATGTTGTGGCATAGTGACCCACTCCACTCTACATTTTTTCTTGTCCTTATAACACTCCAAGACTGGTTCTTTCTCACAGCCCTTGTGCTAGCTTTTCCTACTGCCAGAAATGCCATTTATTTAGATTTTCCATGGCTGGGCTTTTTTTCTTGTTCGTGTCTCTGTCTCAATGTTGTCTCTGACTTTTCTAGAAGTTACGTTGTCCTGTATTTTTTTAAAAATAACTTTGGAAACATATGTCTCTTGATTTGAATCTTATCCCCCTTGTGTACACACAGGTAGTTTCTTGGTTGCTGTGATCTTGGTCTTTTAGTCATTGATCTCTTTTCAGTTATTTAACACAGAACTTGGCCTTAAGTACTTGCTAATCTTTTGAACAGATTAAAAAACTGAGAGGCCTTCAGTTGGCCACTGCATAGCAGTGAATGGGTGTTGAACAATTCCAAAGAAGTTTGGGGACCTAACTACTTTCTAGTGTGTCTTGTTCCCATGAAGCCTTGGTAAAGCTTCTATGAGTGTTCCTAGGGCCTTTATTCTTCTCTCCAGATATACTAGACCGTGGAACATGGTCCCTGGGTGTCCCTCAGAGGCGACAGAATTTGGAATCAAAGGCTGCTGGCGCTGCTGCAGGCCAATCAGTTTGGAGTATGACTGCCACCCGGCCCAAGAAAATGGTACTCTTTGGGGGCTCTTGGCATGTGGTAGCTGGGTTGAGGTTGGGAGTGCTGGTTATAGGGGCTTAAGAGTAATGATGGTAGCTTGAGCAGGAGGGATGTTGACTTCGGGGGAAGAAAAAGCAGATAAATGAGAGCACTGGCATTCAGCAAGAGATCAGAGCCATCTTTTGGTAGGATGGGAGTTCAACCTTGAGAGTCCTGAAGAACATATTGCTTGGGGAGTACATTTACACTCTGTTCTGAAAAACTCCATTGTGTGTGAAAAGACACTTCCCTTTATTAAAAAATAAATATATTGCTCTCTCTATATCTAAATATACCTATACTTCTATATTTATATTTTATATATTATATAAAAATATATTTCTACATATAAATATATAAATATAAATATTTAAAAATATAAATGTATTTAAAAAATTATATATCTTAGGGCTGGGACAAAATAAAGCAAGTGAGGTTTCTGTGATTCCTAGCTATTAGGAAATCCAGTCGAAGAATAGTCTAGAAAAAAATAGTGGCCATATTGTTGCAAAAGATACTGGGAAAAAGCAGCTGTTTTGGAGAGGAGAAAGATCTGTTTGTTCTAGGGAATCTCTGAGTCCAGTATTTTTGTAGCCAATTCTGTTAGTTACATTCACTGTGAGTGGGCGCAGGTTTCAGAACAAAAGGTTGTTACACTATTTCAAAGGTTACTGAAGAAAACAAGGTTGGAGAGCAGGAAGACCTAAATGTTCTAGGGAATAGATTAAGATAAATGCCGAAATGATTACACTCCCAATGAATAAAGAGAAAAAAAGCACCTAAGTCAGAGAATGCTTGAGAATAAAAATAAGCTAGAAATATTGTATTAACATCTTGCATCCAAAGGCTGAAGCTAAATCAAACTGCTCCAACAGGTTAGTTTCCACGCAGCAAGCCACTCACGCCCCTAAAACTGAGGGGTTGGTGGTTGTGATATAACCTCTGGATTAATTAAATTTACTTCTTAGGACCAAAGAAGTACACTTCAAAAAATAAGTTTAGATATTTAAAATTAAGAAAATTAATTTAACAGTTTTACTTATTTGCCCATTGTTTTGCTATTTTAAAAAATAGAACTGTTACTGCATCTGAGAGAACCACAACCAGTCCCTCACCCTTATTTTGTCTTAAAAAAATCTCATAAAACTTTCTGTCCTTCTGATGCTAATCTTTAGGAAAATCAAAGGGATGATGTGGAAATTGTTCTAGGAGACACTGTCAATCATTTTCCCCTTTAGAGTCCTGCTGGGGTCTTCTTGACACCCATTGTCCTTTTAATATTTTTGAAGTTTCTGAAGAAGAAGAGGAAAATAAATAAGCATGAGTGTGAAGTACTGTTCATACAAAAAATGTCACACCACTGGTATCTATATGCACTTTTGAGAAAGATATAGTTTGCACTATTACAACAAATAGAGCTTAATGACAGAGTTCCCATGAAAATCGTTCATACAGAAGTTGTTCCAGCCTGCAGTTTAATGCTTTTCTTAAGAACAGAGGAGGGCTGCAGATCTCTCTCAGGTGACAGGAGACTTGGGATGTCTACTTTCTTTTTAAGAATGAGGCAAATAGAAGGGCCTTCCCAGGACTCTGAGCTTTGGTGAGGCCTGTCAGATGGCAGATTTTTCTTCAACAGAGGGGGCAGGTGAGGAACTAGTTTTTACACTGGGGTATCCTTAAATGCAAGAATGAAGAGGTTTCTACTTTGCAGCACTACCACCTCTGCTTTCTAGTTAATTTAGTTCAGGTTTGGGATTGAAAGTAAGTTCCTGGCTGCTAGCCAGTTTGGGTGGAGGGGTAGATAATATACCTGTTAATGCCCCTGTTTTCCACCCTAATCCTCAAGATTAGTGTCCCAGTAGCCTCCAAGTCCAGACTCTATCGGGGCACTGCCAGGTAGCATCCCTCCTCAGCTTCACACCCTCCTCTGGGCCACATTGAAGGTTGTTTCACTCACTTCCACTTTCTTTACTTGCATTTTTTGCATTCTACAATCTTGTTGAGCTCTTTCATTCCCCGTTGCTTTTTCTATTATCCTCTTCCTTGTGGGCTTATATCATTTTAAAAGACTTCACTGTTGCTTTAATGGAGTCTTAAGGGGAAGGAACGTCAAGTATGAGACCTATCACAGTGTATTGGTTAAGAGTACAACCTTTGAAACAAAATGTCTTGTGTTCAAATTACTGCTCTACTACTTACCAGTTAGGTGATATGGGCAAGCTATTTGAACTTTCTGTGTCTCACTTTTCCCATATTTCAAAATGGGGTGCTAATAAATAATATATGTTTCAATGAGTCATAATGAAGATTTAATGACTTGATATTGGTAAGGGTTTAGAGGATGACATGGTCCTTGACATGTCATAATTGTGTATGAAGCAAGCATCTTGTAGGATATTTCATCTTGCACTAGAAACTCAGAACTGAGATTTGAACCCAAACAGGTCTGCCACATTTTACTTCTCTAGCTCACACTAGCTCTTGAAGGTATAAGATACCTCTCGCCCCAGAGCTCTGGAAAGAGACATCCACTCCAGAGAGATATTAGCAAATGGATAGAAATGAAAGACACAGAGATGGCTGGGCTCACCCAGAGAAGGAGAAAGAGGCTATGGTTTCCTAGTAGCTAGGCTTCTATTCTGAGTTCTGACACTTACCATTTGTCTTCGGGAAGTGCAATCATCTCTCCAAAAATTAATTTCCTTGACTCTAAAATCAAGGTTTTCCATTCTCCTTCAGTGGTTGCTGAGACTCAACTGATATCTGCATGTGACAGTGCTGGCAGAAGACAGGAACCCTTATTACTGAATCTGAGATGGCCAAGATCTACTGAGGATCATGGTGTGGGTGGAATGGTGGCAAGCAGACAGGCTCCCCTGATATTAGAAAGTTCTAGCCCCTTATTCTGGAAGATCAGACACCATAAGATACCTGGCAGGGGGTGGGGGAGTGGAGGTAGCACTTACTGGTCATGGAGAGTGTGGGGCAGCCACATATATTAGCTGGGACTGAGAAGATTACTTTGACTGATCATTCCTTTACTTAGGGTACTCACCTGCCAATATTCAGAATGCCAAGAGAACAAGGTCATGGAGATGTTCTTTCCCAGGATTATCCCGGAAGCTTCCAAAGCATGAGATTCCATTATGACCGGTAAGATGGATCCCAGAAATCTTGAAAGAGTAAAGGAGGAACTTTTTGGGCAAGGACTAGGGTGGACCAGAAGGTCTGAAAAGCAGACTGGCCAGGAAAGCCTTGTGAGCAGCTGAACATAATGGTTGGGGACCTGTTGCCTCCCCACTACACCCCCTAAACCTCCTGGCTCTTCAACCATTTGAGTTTCTGAGTGCTCTGCAGGTGGGTTGAGCTGGCTTCCAGCTCTCAGGCCCCAGGACTTGTTTACCAAGGAAGGAAAAGACTGGAAACTGACAGAGTCACTGTCTGGAGAAGACCCTGACTTTATCTATTTGCCTTCATGGCCTTCCTGTGCTTTCTGTCAGTAGCTCTGACTTGTTGTCTTTTATTATTTTCTAGCAACCCAGCGACAGATATAATTTCAGATATTGGCCTGGAAGAGCCAAGCCGACTTGAGATGAAAGCCATAAGAAGAGAGGTGAGTGTCTATTGTGCTCGGGATTCACTTAGAAGGTGGAGGCAGAATCATGGTATTTTAGAGGAAGATGGGCCTCACCAGTGATAAATTTATCCTCCTTTCTTGAGGTTGCATAGCCATTCCTGTAATATAGTCACCTTATCCTCTAGCAGCCAAGGTGAGGTCAAGCTCCCCTCTGTTACTTCTAAATCTCTGTGGCTCCGAGTTTAATTTTGCTGCCCAGCCTTAAGCCTGCCTCTCTTCCAAGGTGTGGGAAAGGGAAATGGAAAGAAAAAGATGATGAAGGGGGAACATAAGGGGATAGAAGCGTCTATGCAGAAAAAGTGGCTCTGAGGTCTTAAATAAGGGTATTCTTGGGTGAGCAGAGAGTGCAGCAGCCATTGGTATGGATGTGGACATGAAAGGCTATCAACCTGGTGGCCATATCTGGCTCCTGATTGTCACCCCATCTTGGGACCCTCACTTCACTGTTGCTGCTTTTATCATGCCAGCCCTCCCCAGAATTAAATTTGCACAACTGATCACTTTGCACAACTGGGAAAGGTTAGCCTCATGCAGACACTCAATGTACTCAGAGAAAGGTATAAGACAGCCGAATCTGCCAACACAGGCAGTCCAGCTCACTCCAGACCTCTGGTCTCTTACCCAAAGGCACTTTAGCCTCCAAAAGGGCAGCAAAGCTCTTTCTTCTTCTAATTTCATACTTTTTCCCAATGGTGGGTTATGGGCTTCCCTAGAACAGCTTGGCTCACCAGCCTATTCTTGTTCTTTCTGCAGTTGCGTTTGATCAATGGACGTCTATGTGCTCTGGAAGACCATGCAGCCACCACGCGCCAGAGAGAAGCTGCGTTCCTTACTCTGCTGCTGTCAGTCTTCATCGGCAACATGTGGCTATGGATACGCCAGTAAATCTTTACCTGCCATCCTGCCAATAGAGCTCTCTCCTCCTTCCCCTATTCCTTCCTTTCCCTGAGCCACCCTTGTCTTTCCTTCTATCTTCCAACAACCTCTGGAAGTGGCAGGGTCATATTCCAACTTTGGTTGGACTCTCCGCTGGGGGAAGCCTTAGCTGCTGGGAGTTGCAGGAAGATCTGAATGGGATAAGATACAGTCCTTCGAAGTAAGGAGCAGGGCATAGGGTCCCCACAGTATCATTAGTGGCAGATGCTTCTTGCCTGTTCTTCAGGACTCCACAGTGACCATCTCATCTTTTCTGTTCCATCCTATGGGGCAGGGGCTTGGCTGTGATTTCCTGTTATCTTTCTTACATGTTGTGCACAGGACTTTGCATAGAGATGTTCAATAAAAGTTCAATGATAGAGGCAAACTGTGGTGGCTGAGCTTTTTGAATCCAGAACTCTTGTGGGGCTCTGATTCCCACTTTCCTCTACATGCCATTTTTCCCAGTCAAGGAGGAAGAGCCCTCCTTTGGGGTAGGGTTTTCAGGTACTTCTTGTTGAGCTCAGGTCAGGAAGTCTCTGTGGGAAAATACTTCTGCAACAGCTTGTCTGGGCCATATGTTGCAGAGACTCAATAAAATGAATTATCTTGTAAGGGACCAGAAAACTTTTTATTTGCTCAGGGGAAAATTGGGTCCCAGGGAGGGAAATATAGCCCTGGGATTGTCCAGAAAGACCAGTACAGGTCTGAGTCTAAGATGTTTCTCCTGAGTCCTTCTTCAGACTTGCTGTGGATGAGGCACTGTTGTAAAGTAGCGTACCCCACATGCTGAAAAGTGCTGTACCTCACTTCTGCAGGTTTATGTAGAGAAACCAAGTCCAGATGAATTTTGAAAAGTTTTATTAAAGAAATATATTTATTAAATATGCCGGCCACATATGGCTGACATGGGGCATTTGCAGACCCAAATCATGTGCACCAAATATATCTCAGGGGCTGGTTATATACCCTTGATCACACACGAGCTGAGGAGAGCATGACATCATGGTACAAGCTTACAACATTTGTTTTGGGGATACACAAGAACATTAAGACTTCCAAGGTAACACAATCAAAGACATTTACAATATTTCAGGGTTCATCTTCCCTCCTTTGCCTAGAGGTATGTTATTCTCAGGATTCCAGGAAGGGGGGAGGAAGTACGATCAATGTAGGGTGGTATGCAAATTCTGTCTCCTATTGAAAGAGAATTTTCTCGGTTATCCTTTATTTTAGTTTTAAAACTAAATGACCCACCGTCCTTGCAAGCCAGAAACTTCTACATTTTTCTCCCTCCCCTCCCCAAAGGAAGGGCAGGACAGTAAAGCCTGACCTTTCCTCCTCGAATATCAATATTAATTTTGCAGCTTTTTGGTACCTTACTACAGCACCAACTCATCTCTGAAAGATGAATGGGAGGCTACATAAAGGGGCTTTAAAATTCATTCACCCAGTCCATAGAACTGTAACACTCACTTCAGACAGGATGGATTATTGGGTAGGACAGTGGAACTCAGCCTGAGCAAACAAGAGTATCACTGCTTGGGGCCTAAACACAGGGCACATATATTAGGTGTAAGAAGCCTTTGAAAGAGATGCTATTCCTTCCCTGGGACAAAAAGATAAAAGCATGTCTCCTGGGGGAAGGGACTCAGAACATTATTATTGGTTTTAATGGCTAACCAGACCATCTCCAACGCCCAGAATTTCTCCATTATAAAGAAGAGAGTGTGTTAGTGTAAAGCCAGTAGGCACGGCCACCATCACAGCCACCTGGCCCATGCAGGTTCACATTAAATTCAGGCAGATGGTAATGAAACAACGGAGCCAAGAACTGGTGGGCCATTACCTTTAATCCTAGCTTGTACCTGGTGGGCAAGTAAAAACACAAACCGGGCTTCAAAACCCACTCATTCAGTGCTCACAAAGCTACTGACTTATCCGAGTTTCCTAGAATCAAAGGTTTCTAGCTCACTAGCCTTATTCACCTCTGTTTCCCATCTCCTTCTGTCACACAAACTCTGCACAAACTAGCTTCTCCTTCAGCATTCTGCCATCTTGGCTGCCTCTCCTCTCCTCCACGTGGCCTTTCTCTGCTGTCCTCTAGCATGGGCTCCTCCTAGAACGTAATCACTCTTCTGCTGGAACAAAGTGATCTCTCTTTCTTTTAAAACCCTTTGGCGCAAAAGCCCTCCCCCAACACATATTAACATAATCACGCCCATTCCAAGCAAGAAAGGCAATTAATATAATCACCTGGGTGACAGGCTTCCACTTGGGCAGTGCCATCTTTAACAAAGTGAGCATAATATATTTTATCTGCCCAACAGTTAGTCACAAGATACAAAATAAACATGACTCTGTGTGTGATAGAGACAGAGGAGAGGGAAAAAGAGTGAGTTAAGGAGGGTGAAGGAAGGGAGAGAGGGAGAGACTTGAGTTCTCAACCCTGCTCTGCCTCTCTTCTACCCCCCCCCCCGCTGGTCCTTCATGACCCCTATATAATGATGTGGTTTTTCTACTCCTGATTTTATGGGGCTTGTAATACTTCCAAGAAACAAGAGAAGTGGGAAAAAAAACCTCAATCCTCTCTGTCCCCTCCAAATGAGCCTTAGATCCCCTGGAATCACTGGAGAGCTAGGAGGAAGATGGCAGTACATCTTCGCAAGACATGCCTCCACTCCTGACAGTCTCAGGACAGATCCAACGTGTGGGAACTAATTAAGGGAAGCATCCTAGTGTTCAGGTTCAGTGAGAGGCAGCATGCGTAGCTTCCTGCTACCAACCCCAAACTCCTACTGCTTTTGATGACATGGAAACTAAGCCAAGCAAAGTAGAATTGATTGGAGCTAAGGATGCCAGGAAGCTTGCCCTTGAGTAGCCCTCCTCAAGCTGTCCCATTCTTTTGTTCCATCTGGACCACTAAGGGAAGTTAAGAGGAAGAGAAGGCTATTTTGGGGTAGGGGAAGTCCTGCCTTTGGGACATGGGTGCATATTTGTGAGAATAGACACAAACATGTTTGCAGAAAAAGTCTGGTTGAAAATATGTTGTGAAACAAAGGTTCACCTTTGGGAGCAATTTAGCTGAGATGCAAACAAACAGTGTTGTGGCCCCTTGGAGAGATGCCTCCTGGTCTGGTAGAGCTAAGGAGCAGTCCTTGCTTGGCCCTGGCTGTTTCTCCACCCAGCCTGAAGTGTGACTGGCTGTTCCTAGCCCTTCCTGTCTTCATCTCCAGGGTCCTCCAGAGGGAAACCAGAGTAGAGCTGCCCTATGATGGCCCCCACTGCAGCTGGGGTGACAGGCATTAGGCTCCCTTTTCAGGGATCTGTGAGGGTCTTTATTGTGGTGGCTGGTTCTTCCTGCCTGACTCTCTGGATAGGATCTGTCTGGAATGTCTGCTCCTTCATATTATTTCCCTGCCAAGCTGCCTTGGCTTTGCCCAAGCTTTCTAGCAAGAGTCCAACCTTGTCCCAATAAGCCTAAAATTTACAAATGGACAAGTAAAGGAAGAAGGTCAGACTTATTTATAGTTAAGGGGGTGATAAAGGGGGTTATTCTACAGCATGTTGTTTATTGTTCCTCTGTGAAAGTTCCCATGGGTTGCCCAGGCTTGGTGTTAAAGGGATATAGAGCCAGTCCTCCAATTGGATCAGGAGCTTCTTGAAGGCTGGGGTTAGCTTTCATTGCCTGGCATATCCATAGCACCCAGCAGAAGTAAATTGTTGACCAGAGAGCCTCACTCATACCATGGTCCTCAGAGAACAATTCTGGCCTGATTGCTTCCTGAAGGGCTGGCTTTGCCTTGGTTATACAAGTCTGGCCTTTAGGGCATGCCCTCTGTGGAAAAGTCTTCTGCATAAAAGTCAGTCAATTTTGACCATTACTTTCTCTGGTGCATATACTGTGTGCCATCACATTGCATTTTTTAAAATTTTGGATTGCACAAATATTACTTGATAATTTCCTAAAAAATAGATACATTATAGGTGTAGCTAACAAAGCCCCTTGTCCCCCAAAGTTATGCTGTCCCTGAGCTAACTCTTGTGGTTGGCTTGGTGTGCATCCTTGTGAATTCTTGCTATCATATGCTGATACGTACACCTGTGTGTGCCCTGGGCTTTGTGTACAAGGTCTTATGTAAGCTGCCTCACACAGTCCTCTGAGAAAGCAAGGAGTCCCCCAAACTGTGTATAAGTAGGAAAAAGCTAGCTGTAAGCTTCTGGTCATGCTACCCTGCTGGGAAAACCCCAGACCCCTGCTAGCCCCAGCAGAATCTGAAATTCAAAAATTCAATATTCCAGGTTTTCTCTCTTAGACTGGCTTTACAGAAGGTGGAGGAATGCAGCAAGAAGAATGTGGACATGTGGGTGAGAGAGATGAAGGTGTGTAGAGTGGGACTGTGTTGTATCTGAGAGAAGCCTAAGATCCTGGCTTCTTCAAAAGGAGCCAATGACTCACCATCCAAAAACTCTTGCCCACTTTCCTTTCCCCAACCTCAGCCCTTTTCGGAAGCTAAGTTCAGGGAGCCCTGGAAAATTTCTTCTCATCTCTGCCCCATCCCAGGTACCTCTCAGGTTTCTCAGTGGTTTGCCCTCTGGCCAAGTAGACTGACCAGACTGTGGCCAAAGCTGGAAGGCAGTTGTATGAAAGAAATAAGTTGGTAGCATTGAGTCCCCTGACACAAAGCCCTGAGTGAAGCATGCTCTATGTAAGGGAAGAAGGGGAGGGGTTGGTTACTCCTTAGGGAGCTAGGGAGGGGTTGGTTTCTGGGTCTGAGCAGACAAGCAGCTTTCACAGCTGAGCATTCCAGCATCCAGCCCTCATCTGCTGACAGCCTGGAGTGTGCAAGGTCTACAGTGGAAAGGTCAGTCATCCAGCCATCAGGCAAAATAGCTTCTCTAGTAGGCATTTGCTAACCTGGTCCAGGGCCTTAAGCTTGTCTCAGCCAAGGGCATGAGCTCTTCTGAGTCATTGCCAACCTCTCTGCTGTCATCAGGCAAGGTGGGGAAGCTTTCTGACTGGAAAGTTGCCAGCTGCGTGGGGGGTTCAAATAACCTACTTACTAGCTTAGGGACAGGAATGACAAGTGGTCTCTGCTGGTTCAGGTGTTAATAAGTCCCTAAAGGCTTATCTTTGACTAGATGCTTCACAGACCAATAGATGCTGACTGTGGCCAGGGACATTCTACCTCTGAAGCCCTCTGAGCAGTGAGAAAAGGGGCTGGCAATAGGTTGAGACAGCCACTGACCAAGGGCTTACACATTCCTTTGGCCACAGGCCAATAGTTTTTATGGTGTTGGGGCTGGAGGTAATGAAAATATGTAGGTCTTAGAGCCAGGCTTGACATGGGCCCTCATGTGTCTGGTCTGCCTAGGTTGCTGAAGGAAAGTAATTGTGTGGAGAATGTTTGTCCCTTGTCAAACCAGCCAAATGAAATTCTGGGGGCTCTAGGGGTATGGAGGTAGTATATGTTAAGTTAAGCTTGTCCCAAGGCAGTTGAGCCTTTGTTTTCTCCTGGGAGGGCAGCAGGGTGGGTGGCTGGAGAAGGCTTAAAGCAGAGGGGCTGAGGGGTTACCTGATCAGGCAGGGTTTAGTGAGAAATAAGGAGGAGTCTGTGAGTTTCAGTACTTTTGCTTACCTCCATTGCTTGCCTTCCCAGGGCATTTCTGGGCATCTTAGCTTCAGAGCATGGGGAGTTTGCCACTGGGAGTTCACTGGCTCTCTGCGTATGCAGAGTAACAGAGATAGGAGTGGAGATTTATGTATGCTTCCTCTAGAAAGTCTGCTAGGATTGTGGCTTTTATTTTCAGTCCTTTGAGCTGTGCCCTGGCCTCCTATGGAGAATCTTGAGTAAAAGCACCCACTGAGGTCCTCTTTGGCTTTGGAACCCTGTTCTTTCTGCTATTTAGGCTGATGCATTTTTAGCAAAGCATTTGCAGCTTCTGACTGAAGGAAGATTTTAGCACCAGGCAGCAAGCCTGTGTTGGGGACAGGCTCCCCATTTGGTCTCTGAAGTTGAGCTTGCCCTTCATTTCCACTTGAGCCTAGTCCAGCAGGTGTCGACCATATCCATGTCGGACTGCAGCCATAAGAGGCAGTGCTGAGGTATCCTATTTTTTAGACCCTGCTGATGGAAGAATATAGGCAAAACCCGTAGTACTGCTTGTCAAATGGAGGATTCCAGGGTGGTGGTGCCTTCTTCAGAGGGAGAGACATTAAGTGCTTGCACTGGACACAAGTAGTTTGACATGAACCCCAACAGTGGCTGACAGAATGTGTACCTGATTGGCCCTCAGGTACCATGGTGGCCTCAGAACTACCAGCTCTGGCCACACTCCACCAGTCTCCAACATAAGATGGTTTCACAGGAGATGATACTGCAAATATGAGTCTAGTGAGATCTAGAAGGGATTTGAATGTCCAAGTGCAAAGTTTGGAATTTATCATGTGTATAACAAAAATCTGACACTGTCCTTAGTCTTGGGACCCAGCAGGGAATAAGTCATACCTGTTAACTGCTTACATGGATGTAACTATCTTGTGGGGGACAGATAAAAAGAAAGTAAATATTTTTCAGTACATGATAAGTCTGTGATACAAATAAAGTGGGGGAAAGTAGACATGAAACAATGTGTAGATTTGGGAAAATGCACAGTAAGCTTAGGGAATACATTCATTCATTCACTTTTCAAATATGTACTAACTACCACTGGGTTAGGCTTTGGGGATTAATGATTAAAGAAACAGAAAAGTCCTTGCCTTGAAAAAGTTTATTTCTGGAGGAGGCTATATATCCATCGGTATTAGGACCAGGAGTGACAGACAGAGCAGATGTAGATTTATTGAACTCACCCTGGTGAACAGGAAGGGCTGGGGATATGAAGGCTAAGAAGCAATGAGTCAGAAAACTGTGACAAACTTTGAGGCTAGTCCTAGGGCAGCAACAGTCAGAATGGACAAGGTACTAGAGAGATTTCGGCAGAAGAACCAACAGGATTCGGGGCTTAGTTGTGGGAATCAAGGGTGACTCCTAGGCTCCTGAGTTGAGCACATGTGAGAAGAGATGTGTTTTTCTCAAGATAAGGCATTGGAAAGATAGGAGCTGGGGCAGGAGTGAGAAAGTCATGTCAGTTTAGCAAAGGTTGAGCCCAGGGACCCACTGCCTGCTTAGTGAACGCCAAGCACTCTCTTCATCTCCAGCTGGGAACTGCCTACTTCCAGCTCCTACAACTCTCCTTCACCATGGCTGGGCCCCCTCCAACTGTCCTCCCAGGCCTGGGACACAAGGGAGTCATTGCAGCTTCAGATCCACACTCAAAAGTCAACCCTAAGAGCCTGTGGAGACTGGTACAGTTGTTAACTTTCTTTTTGTTATTGTCCAAGTCCCTGGCTCAGTTCACCTTCCAAACTGGTCCTATGGCTGAGTGTAATTTTGAAGCCAGATTGCTTGTGTGTGAATTTCTACAATTAGGCTAACAATAGTATCAGCCTTGTCAGGTTGTTGTGAGGATTAAATAAGTTAACCTTGGTCAAGTGGTAGCTGCTTAATGAATAAGAGGTTGCTCCTCACACTCAAGATCAATCTTCTTTTTAGCTGTCTTTGCTGCTCTCTGCCTGCCTGCCCATCTTCCTGATTTACCTTCCTGCCTACCCATGATGTGCATGACCCTCCCCTTGCCACCATTCCCTAGGTTGAGAAGACAGAGAAGAGAATCCAAGGAGAACAAGGCATCCAGAGTTTGCAGAATGGAGTACCCAGGAAAAAGTGCCCAGGACGTTTTCAACTGCAGTGGCTAGAACTGAATATCTGGGGAACTAGTTTCTGGATGAGACCTAGAGCCTGCTTCTTTAGGCTGTAAGTTATGGAAGAGTTCCCTTCCTAATCACAGTGGAAAAAATGTGGATGTTATTAACTTGAATCTGAGCCACGATGACCTGGAGTATAAAAGAACTGTGCCACCGGGTCACTTGGAGGGTTTTATGTTCCATCTAGGAAGACACATTGGAGCTAGTCTCTCTTACCAGTAGCTCTGTCTTTTGAGATTCCTCAAAACTGCACCAAAGTCAAACTCTTATATACTCTCTCCCACCCTTTGTATCTTCTTCCTATCCTCTCCCCTTCCTCCCTCCCTCCCTCCCTCCCTCCCTTCTTTCCTTCCTTCCTTCCTTCCTTCCTTCCTTCCTTCCTTCCTTCCTTCCTTCCTTCCTTCCTTCCATCCTTCCTTCTTTCCTTCCTTCCTTCCACCAATATGTATGGAGTGCTTTCCAGGAGCCAGCCACTGTGTTATGTGGGGATGTAATACAAACAATGCAGACACTGATGCTTGTCCTCGGGCAGTGCACAATGTAGTGCAGGAGGGTGCTGACAAAGAAGGGTAGCATAATCTGGACTGAGGTTTTGCCCCAGGACCTTAGAAACTTGGCAGGAAGCTGTGCATAGTCAGAAAGAGCATGGATATGTGCTTCAGAGAAAAGTGCCAAGCTATCCTGAAGGCCAGAAACTAAAGGCTTGAAGCCTCAGTCCATCATAAATGTCTGTCAAAAGAGCCGATGGTGGCAATAAATTAAGTATGATTGGGAACAAAAGGCAGCAAGAGTGTAATGTCCAGGTGGAAGTTGGAAGGAAAGCCTGAAGCTCGGCAGTAAGATGCTGTTATCACCTTCACCTTTATTACTGGATATTGATGTCATACTTACTTTTGTGACTGCATGTAATATGCTTTATTTTTCTGGCTAATTTTAAGATGTTCCTGTTATCAGTGAATTTGTGCAACTTGATCATGATGGACCTCAGTATAGGTTCCTTCATGTTTCTTGTGTTTGGGTGTCATTGAGCTTCTTACATCTGGGGTTTATAGTTTTACCAAATTTGGAAAAATTTTGGCCATAAGTTCTTCAAATATCTTTTTTCTCTCCCCTTCTTTGAGAATGTTAACTACACTTCATTTTAGCTACTTGAAGTTGTGTCACAATTTGCAGTTTGCTCTTTTTTATTTTTAAGTTTTATTTAGAAAATTAACTTTAACAGAATGACATTGATTGATGAGTACATAGGTTTCAGGTGAACATTTCTATGGCATTTGAACTGCTGATTGTATTGTGCACCCATCACCCAAAGTCAAATCATTTTCCGTCACCTTATATTTGTCCCTCTTTATACCCTTCCTCTTACTCCTCCCTCCCTGCACTCCTCCTCCACATCCCCTTCTACCTGATAACCACTTCACTTTTATCTATGTTTATAAGTCTCAGTCTTATATCCCACATATTTGTGAAATCATACCGTTCTTAGCTTTTTCTGATTTACTTATTTCACTCAGTATAGTGTTCTCAAGGTCTATCCATGTTGTCTTAAATGTCTCTATGTCATCATTTCATATGGCTGAGTAGTATTTCATTCTATATATGTACCACATCTTCTTTATCCAATCCTTTATTGAGGGACACTCTGGTTGTTTCCATGTTTTGTTCACTGTGAGCGATGCTGCAATGAACATGTGTTGCGAGCCAGTGCAACTTATAATTTTGTGGGTCTAGAGTGGGAATGGTGGATGATTAGAAAATAAACACAGAAAGAAAAAGGATAGGATTGGTAGGCCTCCTGCCAAGCTGATGGCTTTCAGGAAAGGTCTCCACCACCAAAAACTTTATCTTTATAGTGTAAAGCAAAGTTGTTTTGCAAAACAGAGAGTTCAGATACAAAGTCACATTTCCAAGAGAAATCAAGAATTCTCCCCAGAGACCAAAAAGCCCTCCACCATGCATAACATCTTAACTTCACAAAACAAAGGGTAAAAAGAAAACTGCCTCTAGTCTCTTCCAGGGACATGGGGGATGGGACGAGTAGAAACTACCAAAATCACAGCTAACATGGAGGTGTGGGGGAGGCCATGTAAATTGCCTTTACCAACTTAAATAATCAGAGGTTGTGGGAAAGAGGTTTTAGCTTTTACCAACTTAACCAATCAAGTGAGGTGGGAGGATGAGCAGCAAGGACTCTGTCAGCGTATTGCCAGTTCCCCACACTTCTAACCCCCACAAACCTAAACTGCAAGGATTCTGTCAGTTCGCAGTCCCACTCAAACATGGGGGTGCAAGTGTCCTTACTTACAAAAGTTTTTGAGGTAGATACCCAGTAGAGGGATTGCTGAGTCATATGGTAATTTTATTCTTAAATTTTTGAGGAACCACCAAACTTTCTTTCATAATGGTTGCACTAATTTTCATTCCCACCAACAGTGGATGAGAGTTCCTTTTTCTCCACAGCCTCTCCAGCACTTGTTATTACCTGTCTTGTTGATAACAGCAAGTCTAGCAGGTGTAAAGTGGTATCTCATTGTAGTTTTGATTAGAATTTCTCAAGTTGCTAGTAAAGATGAGCATCTTTTCTTGTATCTGTTGGTCATTTACATGTCCTTTTGAGAGAAGTGTCTGTTCAGGTCCTCAACCCATTTTTTAATAGGATTTTTTGCTTCTTTGCTGCTGAGCTTTGTGAGTTCTTTATATATTATGGATATTAACCTTATATCAGTGCTGTCGTTTGCAAATATCATCTCCCATTTAGTCAGCTGCCTATTTGTTTTGTTGTCAGTTTCTTTTGCTGTGCAGAAGCTTTTTAGTTTGATATACTCTCAAATGCCTTTATTCTCCTTGCATTTGGGGTCAAATGTATAAATTGTTCTCTGTGGCCAATGTCCATGAGCTTAGTACCTATATCTTCTATGTAATTTATTGTTTAGGATCTTATATTTAGGTCTTTGATCCATTTTGAATTAATTTTTGTTCAGGGGGTCAAACTGTAGTCAACTTTCTTTCTTTTTTTTTTTTTTTTTTTGCATGTGGCTTTCCAATTTTCCTAGCACCATTTATTGAAGAGGCTTTCCCATCGACCTGGAATGCTGAGGTTGCAGGTTCGAAACTGTGGGCTTGCCCGGTCAAGGCACATATGGGAGGTGATGCTTCCTGCTCCTTACCCCCCCCCTCTCTTTCTCTCCTCTAAAATGAATAAATAAATAAAATAATTGAAGATTCTTTCTTCTCTCCATTGTGTTTTTTTGACCACTTTGTTGAAGATGATCTATCCATATAAACATGGTTTTATTTCTGTGCTCTCAATTCTGTTTCATTGGTCTGTAAGTCTGATTTTCTGCCAATACCATGCTGTTTTGATTATTGTGGCTCTGTAGTATAATTTCACATCAGGTAGTGTGATACCTACAGCTTCATTCTTTTTCTTCAGGATTGCTTTGGCTATTTAGGTTTTTTCATTGTTCCATACAAACATGGTATTTTTTTGTTCTATTTATTAAAAAAATGACATTGAAATTTTGATGGGGACTGAATTAAATTTGTATATTGCTTTGGGTAATATGGCCATTTTAACTATGTTGATTCTTCCAATCCATGAACATAGAATATTTTTCCATTTCATTGTGTCTTTTTCAATTTCTTTCAATAATGTTTTGTAGTTTTCAGTATATAGGTCCTTCACATCCTTTGTTAAGCTTACTCCTAGTTATTTTATTTTATTTTCTGTTGTTGCAATTGTAAAAGGAATAGTTATTTCAGCTTATTTTTGGATGTTTCATCAATAGCATACAGGAAAGCAGTGAACGTCTGTATATTGACTTTGTATCCTGTGACCTCACTGTATTGGTTTATTTTTTCTAATAGTTTTTTTTTTTCTGGTGGAGTTTTTGGGGTTTTCTACATACAGGATTATGTCATTTTCAAAAAGTGATACAGCCTGACCTGTGGTGGCGCAGTGGATAAAGTGTTGACCTGGAATGCTGAGGTTGTCGTTTCAAAACCCTGGGCTTGCCCGGTCAAGGCACATATGGGAGTTGAAGCTTCCTGCTCCTCCCCCCTTCTCTCTCTCTCTCTCTCTCTCTCTCCTCTAAAATGAATAAATAAATAAAAATAATTTTTAAAAAAGTGATACAATGGCCCTGGCCAGTTGGCTCAGTGGTAGAGCGTCGGCCTGGAGTCCCGGGTTCAATTCCCAGCCAGGGCACACAGGAGAAGCACTCATCTGCTTCTCCACCTCTCCCCCTCTCCTTCCTCTCTGTTACTTTCTTCCCCTCCCGCAGCCAAGGGTCCATTGGAGCAAAGTTGGCCCGGGCGCTGAGGATGGCTCTGTTTGCAACAGAGCGATGCCCCAGATGGGAAGAGCATCGCCCCCTGGTGGGCATGCCGGGTAGATCCTGGTCGGGTGCATGCGGGAGTCTGTCTGACTGCCTCCCATTTCGAACTTCAGAAAAATGCAAAAAAAAAAAAAAAAGTGATACATTTACTTCTTTTTTCCAGATATGAATGCCCTTTATTTCTTTCTCTTGACTGATTGCTCTGACTAAAACTTCCAGAAATATCTTGAATAAGAGTGAAGAGAGTGGGCAGCCTTGTGCTGTTCCTGATTTTAGAGGAAAACCCTTCATTTTTCACCATTTAGTATGATATTAGCTGATGGCTTGTCATACATGGCCTTTGTTAGATTGAATTACTTTCTTTCTATTTCGATGTTATTGAGTGTTTTAAACATAAAGTCATGTTGTATCTTATCAAATGCCTTTTCTGCCTCTATTGAAAGGATCATGTGATATTTGTTCTTTGTTGATGTGGTGTATTAAGTTGATAGATTTCTATATGTTGAACCATCCTTGCGCTCCTGGAATGAATGCCACTTGATCATTATGTATTATATTTTTTAATGTGTTGTATTCAATTTGATAGTATTTTGTTTAGGATATTTGCATCTATATTTGTTAGAGATATTGGTCTGTAGTTCTCTTTTTTTGTGTTGTTCTTGCCAAGTTTTAGTATCAGGGTTACTTTGGTCTCATAAAATGTGTTGGAGAGTAATGCCTCTTCTATTTTTAGGAAGAATTTGAGAAGGACAGGTATCAAATCTTCTTTGAATTTTTGTAGAATTCACTAGTGTAGCCATCTGGTCCTGGATTTTCTTTTTGAGGGGGGGAGGTTTTTGATAATTGTTTCTATTTTCTCCCTGCTTATAGGTCTATTTAAGATTTCCACTTCTTCGTGACTCAGTTTAGGAAGATTGCATTGTTCTAGGAATTTATCTATTTCCTCTAGGTTGTTGATTTGGTGGTATATAATCTCTCATAATATTCTACTATGATCCTTTTTATATCTATGATGTTTGTGGTAATTTCTCCTCTTTCATTTCGAATTTTGTTTATGAGTCCTTCTTCTATTTTCCTTAGTGAGTCAAGACAGGGGTTTGTCAATTACTTTATCTTTTCAAAAAGCCAGCTCTTTATTGTATTTGTTTTTTAATAGTTTCTTTGTTCTCTATTTCATTTAATTCTGCTAAAATTTTTACTATTTCTTTTATTCTACTGACTTTGAATTGCCTTTGTTCTTCCTTTTCTGGTTCCTTAAGGTGTGATGTTAGGTTGTTTTCTTGGAATCTCTCTTGTTTGTTGATATAAACTTGTGTTGATATAAACTTGTAATGATATAAACTTCCCTCTCATTACTGTTTTTGCTGCATACCAGAAATTTTGATATGTCGTGTTGTCATTTTCATTGGTTTGTATATATCTTTTAATCCTGCCTTTATTTCTTTTTTGACTAAGTCATTTTTTAGAAGTATGTTGTTTAATTTCCAGATTTTTGTGAGTTTCTTTACTTCCTTTTCACTGTTAAATTCTAATTTCCAAGCCCTATGAACAGAAAATATGTGTGGTACTATTTCAAACTTCCTGAATTTGTTGATGTTAGTTTTGTGGCCCAACATATGATTTATCCTTGAGAATGTTCCATGTACTTTGGAAAGAATGTCTAATCTGATATTTTGGGATGAAATATCCTATAAATATCTATTATGTCCATTTGGTCTGAGTGTTGTTTAAGGTGGATATTTCTTTATTGATTTTCTGTTTGGATGATCTATCTAAAGATGTCAGTGGTGTGTTGAATACTCCAATTATCATTGTGAGTTTTTTTGTTTTGTTTTTCTTTTGTTTTTCTAATTCAGTGAGTGGAGGGGAGGTAGAGAGACAGACTCTTGCATTTGCCCCAACCGGATTCCACCCAGAAAACCTTTTAGGGGGCTGTCCTCTGCCTATCTGGGGCATTGCTCCATTGCTCAGCAACTGAGCTCTTCTTAGCACCTGAGACAGAGGCTATGGAGCCATTCTCAGTGCTGAGGGCCAAGTCAATCTAATCAAATCATGGCTGCAGAATAGGAAGACACAGAGAGAAAGGCAAGAGGGAAGGAGTGGAGAAGCAGATGGGAACTTCTTTTGTGTTCCCTGACCAAGAATTGAACTCAGGATATCCACATTCCAGTCCAATGATCTACTCCTGAGCCAACTGGCCAGGGCATGATCATGTTTTTGTTTGCTCCTATTTTTAAATCAATTAGTAGATGTTTTCTATATATTGATGCTCTCTGGTTCAGTGCATATATATTTAGAAGTGTTCTGTCTTCTTCACACAATGTTCCCTTTTCATTATGATATGTCCATCTTTGTCTCTGGCTACCTTTGTTGTCTTGAAGTCAGCATTGTCAGATATGAGCATGGCTACACCTGCTTTTCTTTGGATATTATTTGCTTGAAGGATCATTTTCCAACCTTTCACTTTGAGTCTACTTTTGTCCTTACAGCTTAGATGTGTCTCTTAAAGGCAGCATATGGTTGGGTTTTGCTTTTTGATCTAATCTGCTACTCTGTGCATCTTTATTGGTGAATTCAGTCCATTTTCATTTGGGGTAATTATTGACAATTGAGGATTTCCTATAGCCATTTTCTGTTTGATTTTCTGGCAGCTCTGTGTCTGGTTTGGTTCTTCCCTTTTTTGTTCTGTCATTTGTTTTTGTTTGGTGATATTGCATACTTCTTTTCCCTGTTTCTTTTTTTTTAAGCTGTGTGTTTCAGCAGTGGCTTTTTCATGGGTGTTTACCATTAGATTATTAAGAAAACAATGTTGATATGTACAAGAGTCCTTTGTCTTATGAGTGCTTCTGCATTCCATCCTCCTTTGCTACTACAGGTGTTTATTTACTCCTATTTTATGTTATCCTTGTTTTTATTGTGTCCTCTTTGGAGTTTTTACTTGTAGCTTTTATTTATTTATTTATTTTGTTCTTTGTGTTTGGTAAAATAACCTCCCTTGAGTATTCCCTGAATTGGGGGTTTTCCAGTGATAAATTCCCTCAGCTTCTGTATGTTTGTTAAAGTTTTAAAATCTACTTCATATTTGAAGGATAATTTTGATGGATATAGTATTCTTGGCTGGTAATTCCTCTCTTTCAGTTTAGGTCTAATCTCTTCTGGCTTGTAGGATTTCTTCTGAGAAATCTGATAATAACCTAATGGTCTTTCCCTTATGTTATATTCTTCTTTTCCCTAGTTGCCTTGAGGATTCTTTCTTTGTCATTGATTTGTGACAATTTCATTATGATGTGCTTTAGTGTAGGTCTTTTCGGGTTGAGGTAATTTGGCATTCTGTTTGTTTCTTGGATTTGAGGCTCTCTTTCCATAGGCTTGAGAACTACTCATCAATTATTTGTTTGAATAGGCTCTCTATTCCCTTCTCGGTCTTTACTTCTTCTGATATACCCATTATTCTTATATTGCTCTTTCTGATGTAGTCAAACAGTTTTTGTAGAGCTCTCTCAGTTTTTTTATTTCATGAGTCTCTCTCTTTTTCTCTGTGTAGCATCTCCAGTTGCCTGTCCACAATGTCACTGATTCTTTCCTCTATCTGGCTTGTTTTATTAGCTAAACTTGCTACCAGAGTCTTCAATTCACATACTGAGTTCTTCATCTCTTTTTATAACATTTCAATATCATTGGTGAGGTATTCATTTTGTTCATTAATTTGTTTCTGAGCTCATTAAGTTGCCTACTGGTGTCTTCTTGCATCTTGTTGATATTTTAAGAACTTTAATTTTGAATTCTTTATCATTTAACTCTAAGTTTTTCATGTGATTAAGATTTTTTTCTGGAGATTTTTTATTTTATTTCTGAACTACATCTTTGGCTTGTATAGCCATAGTATTAAGTCTCTTCTACCTTGATGGCATTTGAGAGTGGTATTGTTAAGAACTCTAACAAAAAAAAAACAACTGAAAAATATGATAAAAAATTAAAAAAATTATGACAGGTAAAGAAGAAAAACACAAAAATATGTCAGAAACAATAAAAAAATAGAAAAACAAAACACCTACAAAAATAAGAAGAAATATAAAAATGAAAAAAATTAAAAGAGAATAAAGAATAAGAGGGAAAAAAAGAAAACAGGAAAAAAGGGGAAAAATAAATTTTGGTTTTGAGAGGTTTCTTTCAGTAGGTGTCTCTGCATTGCAACTTTTAGATTTGTGAATTTCCTGAGCTGTTGTCCACTTAGATGTTGCTATTGCAATGATATAGGCAGGGTCGCATTGGAGTTGGTGGGTGGGGTATGTTTTTAGGGCTTTATTGCTTCAGGTTTCCGGCTTTATTAATCTAGCAATGGTGATCTCAGGCTTCTGGGCACTCCTTCCCATGGACCAGATGTAGAGCACCTCTGTTCTTCAATGGAGGAAGTGATTTTGGAGGGGTTGCTGTGAGGTTTGTCTCTGCCATTCTTGGTACCATGAGGCGAGGGAGGCAGGATCTGGGAGGTTGGGAGACTGCATCTTAGCTTTCACTGTTTCTGCCGAATGTGGGCTGCTGGCATACCATACAATCACTGGCTGTGACCCTGCACTCTGGTTGCTTTGATTTACCTCCCTCTCTGCCCCTCTATCTCACTGCTCCTCTCAGCAGAAGGAGACCCAGTAACTCCGAGTTTCCCTCTCTGTACCCCTCAGACAAAATCTAGAGAGCCTAAGCTTCCTTCTTCCCCATAGTCCAGCAGAGAGAAAAAAAATCATAGTCACTCCATGTTTGTCTCCACTCCCCTCTGAAGCCCTCTGTGAATGCATTTTATCTTCCACCTCCCCTTTTCACCCCGCCCCACCTTTAGTCCATTCTGTGCGTGAATTTTTCACGTGCACTTGTGAGCCCAGCTGGTATTCCTTTATTACATTATAATTGTTCATCTTGTTGAAATTTTAAGAGGAGAGATCAGAAATATCTCTCACGCTACCATTACTCTGACATATGCTCTTTCTTTGTATGATTTGTTTTATTCTATGTGTTTTATTTTGGGTAGTTTTAACTTGTCATCTTAAAGTTTACTAATCTTGTCTTCTTAAATATCTATTTTTTTAAGTCTCAAAATATGTAGTTTTTATCTTTTGAAGCTTGATTTGTGTCTTTTAATATATTCCATAACCTTATTTAACTTTCTGAATATATAGAATACAGTTATATTCAGTGTTTTAATGCCCTTATCTAATGATTTTATATTTGTATCAGTTCTGGTTTTATTTTGATTGATAGATTTCTTCTTCTTTATTATGAAGAAATTAGGTGAATGCCTGTTAGTTTTTGTATGGGTATACTGAGTTTTCTCTTGTTGAATACTGGATACATTTTTATTTCTAAAAATATTTTTAAAAATAAAATAAACATCTCTGAGATTTGTTCCCATTATAGATGCAAGACACTTCTGGATACACTATTCAGTATCCCATGAATCATTGCATTTTATATTCTCAAGTGCTATTTCAAGTACTGTGTTAGGGATGGGGACACTAAGCTCTAACTTTTGAGATGGTTCTTTCCCCAGTCATGGATAACTTCTTCATAGTGTGCACTGATAAATACTTGGTTGCATACTTGTGAGGGACTCTCTGCAGATATCCAGAGTTCTCTTTCTGTGCATCTTTATCTTCTCCAGTACTCTGCTCTGCAAACACTAGGTGTGTTGATCTCTTCGGATTCTCTTCTGTCATTTCAACTTAGGGAATCTATTACAGTCCACATGCATTTTCCCTCACTGTGTCATGGCTTGGAAACTCTCATGACAGAGTAATCTAGAGCAATTGCAGGGATCACCTCATTTGTTTCCCGTTTCTTAGGAATCATTGCTCATTGTTACCTAATGTCTAACATCTTGAAAACTGCTGTTTCATATATGTAAGGCCAGAAGCCACAGCCATCATCACAGCCACCTGGCCCATGGTTCACTTTTGATTAGGACAGACGGTAATGAAAGAACTGAGCCAAAAACTAGTGGGCCATCACCTTTAATCCTAACTCACACCCAGTGGGCAAGAAATACACACAGAGGGAAAACATTTCCCTTTCTATATAGGGCTCCCAAAGCCACTGACTTATCTGAGTATTCCTAGAATCAATGGTTTCTACCTTACCAGCCTTATTCACCTCTGTTCTCCATCTCCTTCTCTCTGCACAAACTCTGCACAAACTGGCTTCTTCTTTAGCACTCCACCATCTTGGCTGTTTCTCCTCTGCAATGCTAATTGCAGTAACCTAAAGAGAGCCCCTGGTCTCCCTTATTTTATAGTGTAGAAATTAAAGCCTTTTAAGCCAGTATACAAATAAGGAAGTTTCTGATACAAAACCACTTACCTGAGGCATAAGTGGGATTGCTCATAAGAGTGCACCACCCCATGTCATGCAACAGTCAAGAGTGTGGGGAAAATCTGAGTGTTGAGAAGATCTTAGTATTAAAAGGGTGGGAAAGGCTTAGTCTTAAAACTAAGCCTTAGGCTATAAGGACCCTGCTTGCTTACAGCCTATCCCCCACACTCAATGCAAACTATAAGTGAGCAAACATATACATCATATTTGCAAACTTATTTGACCCACAGTATATTTTTTCTAGGTTTGGTTATTTCATTCTAAAGGGTATATCTGGTCCCTATTACTCTGTCTTGTCCATATGTAGAGTGTTGCATATTCCTTTAAAATCAACTAATTGATATAGTGCAGGCCTAAGTTGAGTAATAGAAGTAGAAAGAGAGGAAGTAATGGACTGGGAAAGGTGAAGATATTATTCATTGACTATTTATGTAAAACTTACTAATTGAGCATCTACCATGTGCCAAGCATTAAGAAAAAGTGGTATTTTGGACTTAAGTATAAATGGTGAAGATAGTGAAAAATGATTGGATACAGGGTATATTTTGAAGATAAAGTTCACATAATTTATATATGTAGAGTGTGGGAATATGAAAGAAAAAAAGGAGGCAAGGATGACTTTGAGGTTTTTGACTCTAATAAATGGGAGAATGATATTACCTTTGTTAAGATGCAGGTGTGTGTGGGAGGATAAGGTTTAGACAGGAAGATTAAGAAATCAATTTTGGACATATTCAGGATGAGATTCCTATTAAACATCTTAGTGGTAATGTAAGAGAAGCAAACTGTAGTTCATGGAGAAACTGGACTGGTGTTATAAATTTGAAAGTCATTAGCATACAGATGTGTTTGAAGCCACAAAACTGGATAAGGAAATGATTAAGACATACAAGATAAGAATTTCATCCAAAGACTGAGTTCAGGATACTCCAAACTTTATAGTTAAGAAAAAGGAGGGATTTTTTTCAGAGAACATTATGAAGAATGGCCAGTGAATTTGGAGGAAAACCAGGAGAGTGAAACCATTATTTCAAGAAGGAGAGTGTGGATAAGCTGTGTCAACTGCTATGGAGAAATAGAATAGAGGTTGACAAACAAATGACTCTGAGAATGAATTGTGTTCCAGACTGTTTTCTCTTTCATTCTAGCACACCGAGGATTGCCAGATTCATCTCCCTAACCTTAGCACCTAGCACTGACCTGGTGGTGTATAGCAGGTACCTTGGGAATATGTATGGGTTACTTGAATGAAAAAAAGAGTACTGGGCAGCAGTGAACATTCGAAAGTGCCACAAACTGGAAGTTAACAGTCCTTGCTTCTATCTTTGACTAGACTACCTTGTCCCTTTTGTCTTTGACTTAGCACCTCTAAAAGAATTGTTCTCAGATGTTTTCAACCAGGGCCCAAGACACTTCTTGAACCAGGCTGGATTTTCTATAAAAGTCTTGAGCTTGTTGTTTAACTTGTGGGTGAGGATAAAAGAGTCCCAGAAGTATACTATGATTGATATTGGGCTTACAGAATCATTGTGCCTTACTCTTGTTTTAAAAATCTCCCTCCTTGAGTGTCCCTATTTCTATCTAGGACCTCTACCAGTCTCTCCTCTTTTTGTCAACAACACTGTCTGATGTCTTCTTTACCCATCCCATCCTGCCCTCACAATTGTTCAGTTTTCCTTATGCATCCCTGCAGCAGGTATTGCAAACCTCCTGCTCACTTCCAAAGTCTATATCTATTGCTGCCTGATGCCTCTCTTGTTGCAGTGAGAATGCTGAGGTTTTGTAAGAATGAGGCTCTTTAACTGTTTCTTACTGTATTCCACTCCCAAGTAAAATGTTGGTCTATCACCCTTTTCCTTCCTTGCCTGTTCATTGGTGGCCCCTTCCACTGTGTGCTTGATAAGTCTCTCTCTCCAACACTCATACCTGGACCCACCCATTATATCCATATTTCAAGAACTCTAACTTTAACTGGGGTTGTTCAAAGCATATATATTTTAATTATCTACTGAATCCCTCCTCAAAACCTTTACAGTTACTTTAATAATTCCTTTCTGTAAAAGGATAAAAACAATAGCAGCACAGAGAATCTTTCTCAACCCCGTATGTGCCAGTGCTCACGTTATAGCTCTCTCTTCTCTCTCAGTCAAGATTCAGGAAAGAGTTAGATACTTTCTTTATCTATTGTTCTTCTCCTCCTACTAATTCTGAAACATTGAAAAAATATGCCTTATTTTCCCACCACTTCTGAGGCTGCTCTGGATATGTTCACCAGTGAGGTCACTGTTGGTGGTTGCAGGACTCCTCCAATTCTTATCTCAGGGAGAAGAAAATGAAGGCTTTATAGACAGACCTCCTCTTCCTGACATGTGGTGTTGGCCCTAAAGACTCCTTCTTTCCTGAGACTCTGCCTTCCCTGAGTCTTGTACTCTGTCTCATCCAATTGGTCAGTTCTTTAAGCCATCTGTCACTTTTGCAGCTCTTCAGAACTCTTCCTTCAGCCTCTTTCTCTGTTCTTATGCTATGGAGGGGCATGGTGACTCATCTCCTTCAGAGACCTTTAATTCCTAGAAAACCCTAATGGTGTCCATGTTTTCCCTCTATTCTAGTTCCCAGTGAGTTCTGGGCCAGTCAGTGTCAGTTGCAACAAGTCTGCAGTGACAGTGAATGTTAGAGACCAGAACAAGGCTTTCAACACAAATAGCAGTAGTTGGACAGATCTTTCAGAATTTGTGGGACAACTGACTGATGACAGATGCTACTTGCATGTGATAATTAAAGAAAACAAGAAGTATGGTTGAAATTCAGGTTTCTGGCTTGGCTGACTGGGTAGAAGGCAGACCCCTCTATGAGCTGGGTAAACTGTTGAGAAGACAATTTGTAGTTAAGGGTGTCAAGTTCAGTTTTAGCTATATCGGGTTTAAAGTGCCTCAAAAGAGAAACAGTTGGAGATATGAGTGAAAAGCTTGGGATAGACACCTTGTTTGGAACATGATGATAACTGAAGATTTTGGAATAGCAGAGATTTCTTGGAGAGAGTATGAAAACCACTGGTTTGTTTCCTGGCAAGTGATCTGAGGGTACAGTTCCAATGTAGGTTACTGTGTTTGGCAGAGCAGCTGCCTCTGGGCAGCCTGACTCAGGAAATGGCTTGTTTCTGGAAGAAAAAGTTTAGAGATCACAGGAAAGGACTCTGTCTTGGTGCTAGAACCTTAGAGAGGGTTCTATTGTCATGGCCACTGGGCTAACCTCTTGTAGGCTCAGAGTTAATCTTATTAGGGATTATCAGTAAGGAGGGGAGGAGTCCAAATTGTGGAAGGCAAAGCCTGCAGTCTCTCTGTCAGCAAGAGGCTGTAGTGAGTTTTTTGCGTGGTATTTGCAGCCTCCCTAGGCTGTCCTTGGCCTACTTTGTCTTATTCTTGTAAACACAGCTCAGTCCCTTGTCCAGACCAAGATTCCCCACAACAGTGTCTCCTCTATCCCTGAAAAGGATGGACTTTCACTATTCCCCTTCTATCCCTGCCCTTCATTCACTGTATTATAGTAACTTTTAATATTCAGGCTTCCAGGAGGCCAGCCTTGAAACCCGATCAGTATGAGTGGCCCGGGTTTGTTTGTGTTGCTTGGAAGTTTCTGTCTCCATGGTCTGCTTTCTCTAGGGTCCAAGCAGGTCCTTCTTCCTCAGGTGACCTTATTAGCATCCCAGTGCTGTATGTAGTCCCACAGAGAGCACCAGGTGAGCATCTCTGAGGTTGTTATACTTACCAAAGAGGTTGGCATGCCTTCTATCACCATTGTAACAACTCCAGAAAGTGGAACAAGATTAGAGAAGGTGCTCCAGCAGTAGAGGCCACAAGGAATCTAGTGAGTGCCCTGACCATTTCTGACTAAAACTGGAGTAGGGGGCCATACCAGTCAGCTTCAGCAGGGAAGAACTGCTCTAAGTCTCCCTTGCCCAAGCCCCCCTGACTTTATGGCAGACACTGTGGAACACTATTTCCTGTCTCTTGAATTTTTCTGTCTCAACCTACTCTTTATGTCTACTTTATAGACACTTCCTACTTCACTCAACTCTTAAATGTTGGTGTTCTTTGGGGCTCTGACCTGAACCTTCACTCTGTATATTGTTTCTGCATGACTCCACCCTCTTGCTCTCCCCAATCTTTCTTGGAGTCCTCTTCATTTTCCTTCCTAAATAGTTCTGCATTCTTCCCTGTCTCATGCTTCAGTGGCACCATCTTCTACAGCCTTCTTCCAACCACCAGCTTTCTGTTCTTGCTCCCCCTATAGTCCAGTCTTCATCTAACAGATATAAAGATCTTTCTAGAATATAATGCTGTATGTGCCATGTTCTTGATCAACCTTTCCAAGACTCTTCATAGCCCAAAAGAGAGAGTCTTGACTTGGACCACTGCCTATGGAGTCTGTTAGAGTTCTTTCTTCTCTCCTCCTCCCTCCCTTCCTCACCCATGAAGCTTTTCTTTGTTCTTCAGCTTAAGCGACAGTATTTGACAGTGCTGGAGCAAATGCAACTTTACCTGAAAAGAAGAAACTCCAGAGACAGTGCCCTTGGTTGAAAAAAATCAATGAGAGATGGGACTCCAACTTGAGGATCATGAGCTCTGGGATGCTGTTGGGTTAGGAGAACCACAGAGCTAGGGTTTAAGTGGCAGCTGCTTTGAGCCAAGGAGATAAATCTCCTTCCATGGGGCAGGGTTTTGGGGACAGTGGTGGCTTTGGTGGTGCTCAGCAGCCTAGGCGTGTGCCACACATCTGCAAATCAGGGCACCAGAAGATGGCTTAAACAATTTTTTGTTTTACATTAGCTCTGATACTTCATATGTCAAAAATTTCACTGGAGTAAAAAGAAACACATTTTATAATTTAACACCAGTTGCCTTTTAAATTACCTATCAGGTAAGGAGAGCACTATCATCTTCTTGGTGCTTGGAGCCTTGCATTTAGGTAATGTTGTGCTAGTGTTTGCCAAGTAAGCTTTGGATCTCTTCTCACTGTTCACCTGCAGCTCTCATGATTTATGAAGGTTCCAGGGTCCTCTGTGACCTTCCTCTTTATCTTTTCTAACAGGTGAGGGTCCCTGATGTAAATGGAGAATGACAGAAAAATCTAATGGTGTGAAAAGCTCTCCAGCCAATAATCACAACCATTGTACTCCTCCTGCCATCAAAGCCAATGGAAAAGATGACCACAGGACTAGTAGCAGGTGAGTCTGCTGAGGCTGAGTCATTTCAGAGATAGCCTGGAGGCTGCTACTTCCTCCAAGCTTGGCCTCATTGTCACAGAGTAAAGAATATTGGACTCAAGAACATTCTCCAAAGGAACCTTGTGATGTCTAGTAATCTCACAGGAAGAGATAATGTTGATAAGACACAAGATATGCTCAGAGAACCCTCAGTCAACTGTTTTTCCCTCTGCAGGCCACAGTCTGCACCTGAAGATGACACCTCTTCAGAACTGCAGAGGCTGGCAGAGATGGATGTCCCCCAGCAGGGAAAGGGTGGTTTCCACAGGTAGGTTCTATCATGGCCCTGCTGTTACACAATCTTGCCCATGAAGACTTTTAAAGTGGATACCATGGCAATCCTTGTCTCAGTCCCATTGGACCTTTCCACCAAGACATCTTGCAAGTACTGTCAGTGCAATCTTAGCTCAACTCTTACCTTGTGAGGAGGCTCCTCTGAAAAAGGTGGGAGTGACCAGTGGAGGCTTCCCTTTAGACTTGCCTGTCTAGATGTCAGGGAGAAGGAATCCTTTCTAGCAGAAGGGACTACATAAAGGACCCTGATGTCTGTCACCCAGAGCTGTAGATTTCATAGGGAAATCAGGAAATTTGGGATACCCTTCTTCCTGGCCTATTCTCTCTTAACACAACCTCCATCTTGTTTTGGAGATCTCCTTTTTGTTCTTAACAATCAACTGAGATGGCACATCCTAAAATAAGTCTTACTTGTCCTCTCTAGCTGCATTTTGAGTCTTGCCTGAGCCCTAGTTTCCTTCCCTCAGCACTGGCTTTGATCTCAGTTCTTAACACTGGTAAATAATGACTTGTCTTGTTTCCCATCTTCCTCATCAGCCACCGATCTCCCAGACACATGTTCTGAATACACAGTTCTCTCAGGCTCATGATTCTCCTTTCACATCTAGAATCATCCACCTGGTGAGGATCATTCGAGAGTGGGCTAACAAGAATTTCCATGAAGAGGAACTTAGACCTGACTCATTCCTTGAGCGTTTCCATGGTCCTGAGCTCCAGACAGTGACAACACAGCAAGGGAAAGGCAAAGACGACAAGGACGGCGAGGACAAGGGCACTAAGTATAGCTGTTTAGCCTGTACTTGTGGGTCTGGAAGAGCTCCCAAGCATCCAATCAGAGGGTTCAGTGGGGTTTCTTATGCCACCATCATAGGAAGAGTAGGGTCTACACAATGCCCTGCCATGTCAGGGGAAGGAGTGGGAAGAAGAGACTTGTTATAGTTTTAACTCTAGAATATTTCCATTTTCCTGGCCAACAACCTTTACAACAGTGAGTGGCTCACTTGCTATAGGAAACTTTAATGGCTTTTCTCACATAAGCTGCCTCTTGCCAAATGTTGTATTTTTCTCATAAAACAAGTAGCAAGGAAACCTGAATGTGGGCAGGGGGATGACTCAATTGTAGCTTCTGTTCCAGCAGTCAGTAAATGTAGAAGAGGAAGCAATTAGGAAGTGCTATTTAGAGTGTGTTCATACTACTGCCAATATGGGTATGTGGGTGCAGAGATGGGCTTTTTTTTTTTAAAGAGAGAGAGGTAGAGATAAGAGAAGCATCAACTCATAGTTGAGTCACTTTAGTTGTTCATTGATTGCTTCTCATACATGCCTTGGCCGGGGAGCTCCAGCCAAGTCAGTGACTCCTTGCTCAAGGTAGCAAACTAGGGTTTCAAGCCAGAAAACTTTGGGCTCAGGCCAGTGAACATGGGCTCATGTCTATGATTCTAAGCAAAGATGGGCTTTTGAAGAGGCCATGCTGCAGACTTGCTGTCAAGGAAGGTCCAGGAACAATTAAGCAAGAGTTGATGGGGAAACACAGAAGGCAGAGTTGGAAAGTCTGTTTTCAGAGGAATGAGTAGGCGACTGCAGATATCTGGCCAAGCCGACATTCCCTACCTCTACCTAGTGTTGGATAAAAGTTATTGCCAAAGCAGGCGGCAGCATCTGGGAAAGTGATTTGGAAGCTGGAGGCCAGACAGCAAATGGGGTGGGGTTTCGGGGTGGGCAGGAAGCAGGTGACACTCACTTGCTTGGAGTTCCTCTCTCTTCATGGGAGGTTTGTAAGAACAGGTCTTGAGCCCTCATTACCATCCTATGGAAGTACTTCCTCAGAATCTGAGGCCCACCCTGATAAAAACACTGTCCCATGTCATTTTCTCTGGGAAAGGGGCCTCCAGAGAGCATAGAAGTTAATTGGCTTATGGAGGGGTTAAAATAGGAAAAAAAGTATCTTTTGCCCATCTTAGCTCTACTCAGATACTTAGTACCAGGTTGTGTCTCCCTGAAAAGCAGGGCCTTAAACCAACTAACTCTCACCCCATAAATTCCAGTTTGTGGGGTATTGCCTTTTAAGGAAATCTGGCCCCGGGAGTAGAGGTGTTGCTACACTGGGGGTCTGGTCCCCAAACCTGACCTCTTGTCTGCCTCCTCAGAAAGGCATTTGAACTATTTGTCTTGGACCCTGCTGGGGATTGGTACTACCGCTGGTTGTTTGTCATTGCCATGCCTGTCCTCTACAACTGGTGCCTGCTGGTGGCCAGGTGAGTGAGTAGAAACAGTCTGGGGACAGGTAGCCAAAGCAGCCTAGTTCACTGGCCCTGGAGTTGGGAGCATATTAGTCTTACTTGTGGATACAGAGTGTACCCATGCTAGTCCTCATTCTGGATTCCCTGATTGCCAATGACACCTACCTTATTAAAGTCCCCCACTCCCCCAATTTAATATGCTATCAAAGCTTCATGTCTATCTTTTTATGCTTTTTCATGGTGTTTGTAATCTGTTTCTACTTCTCCATCCATCCTACCCACTTCTCTCCTTGGCACAACTACAACAGCCCCACACCCATTCTTTGCAACACTCTTGCTTCCTCTGGCTCATCTTCCACACTTACAACTAGTGTGGCTGGTAGAAATTGGGATTTGATTATGTCACTCTCCTAACAAGCCCCTCAATGGCTCCATATTGCCCACAGGATAAAGTTCAAGTTTTCAGCATGGCTTTTAAGACCCTCTGGACCTTGTCTTCTCTCTAGCTCCACCTTTTGGACACACCCACCTAAGCACTTACTATTTTTGGATCATATCATGGTATTTCCTCAAGAGAAAAGTTCTTCTCCACATTTTCAACCTATAGTGATTCTTCTTGCAGTCTCAGTTCCAAAGCTTTCACTGACAGCATTTCCTACCCTAACCTAGTCATTCATTCAGCAAAGATTTGACTGAGCATCAGGCTGACTGTGATGCTCATTCATCAGTTCTCCTGCTAACCACCTCACATCCTGCACACATTGGGCACTTAGCTTGGGGCCCTTTTAGGGGACTTTGGCTGGCTTTGAGGGTAAAGCCCAGTACTGTTTTTTTGTAGAGCCTGCTTCAGTGACCTACAGAAAAGCTACTACCTAGTGTGGCTGGTGCTGGACTACTTCTCAGACGTGGTCTATATTGCAGATCTTTTCATCCGATTGCGCACAGGTAAGTGAACAACTGAGATTCACAGGCAGGATCATGACCAATATGTTCAAAGCTGCAGTCCAAAATTTTTTTTTTGCATTTTTCCAAAGCTGGAAACGGGAAGGCAGTCAGACAGACTCCCGCATGCGCCTGACTGGGATCCACCTGGCATGCCCACCAGGGGGCAATGCCCTGCCCATCTGGGGCGTCTCTCCGCTGCATCCAGAGCCATCCCAGCACCTGAGGCAGAGGCTACAGAGCCATCCTCAGTGCCCAGGCCATCTTTGCTCCAATGGAGCCTTGGCTGCGGGAGGGGAAGAGAGAGACAGAGAGGAAGGAGAGGGGGAGGGGTGGAGAAGCAGATGGGCGCATCTCCTGTGTGCCCTGGCCGGGAATCGAACCCAGGACTCCTGCATGCCAGGCCGACACTCTACCACTGAGCCAACTGGCCAGGGCACTGCAGTCCAAAATTTTAGGAAGCCATTTCAACACAGTGTTAGACTCAATTGCCTGGCTGGGACTTGGGTTGGTACCTGACCCTTTTTGAACCTCATGGTTCTCACAGGCTTAGTGAGGTACAGACCAGGGGTGCTCCCTTAGGGTTCTTTTAGCCAGCCCTGCTATATTATTTTCCTATACCATTTCTTGGGAAAGAGGGTTCAGTGCGTATTTGTCACTTTTTTGAGTGTTAGCCTATTGGGAGGGAGAGGCCTGAAGGCAGAGATGATATGTTGGCTTCCATCTCTACTAGGTTTCTTAGAGCAGGGGCTGTTGGTCAAAGATCCCAAGAAGTTACGGGACAACTACATCCATACTCTGCAGTTCAAGCTAGATATGGCTTCTATCATCCCCACAGACCTGGTCTATTTTGCTGTGGGCATCCACATCCCTGAAGTGCGCTTCAACCGCCTGCTACACTTTGCCCGCATGTTTGAATTCTTTGACCGCACTGAGACACGCACCAGTTACCCTAACATCTTCCGCATCAGTAATTTGCTTCTCTACATCTTGATCATCATCCACTGGAATGCCTGCATCTACTATGCCATCTCCAAGTCCATTGGCTTTGGTGTTGACACCTGGGTTTATCCTAACATCACTGACCCTGAGTATGGCTACCTGGCTAGGGAATACATCTACTGCCTTTACTGGTCTACACTGACCCTCACTACTATTGGGGAGACGCCACCACCTGTAAAAGATGAAGAGTTCCTATTTGTCATCTTTGACTTCCTGATTGGTGTCCTCATCTTTGCCACCATTGTGGGAAATGTGGGCTCCATGATCTCCAACATGAATGCCACCCGGGCTGAGTTCCAGGCCAAGATTGATGCAGTCAAACATTACATGCAATTCCGCAAGGTCAGCAAGGAGATGGAAGCCAAAGTCATTAAGTGGTTTGACTACTTGTGGACCAATAAGAAATCTGTGGATGAGCGGGAAGTTCTCAAAAACCTGCCAGCTAAGCTGAGGGCTGAAATAGCCATCAATGTCCACCTATCCACACTCAAGAAAGTGCGCATCTTCCAGGATTGTGAGGCTGGCTTGCTGGTGGAGCTGGTATTGAAGCTTCGTCCTCAGGTCTTCAGCCCTGGGGATTACATTTGTCGCAAGGGGGATATTGGCAAGGAGATGTACATAATTAAGGAGGGAAAATTGGCCGTGGTGGCTGATGATGGTGTCACTCAGTATGCCCTGCTCTTGGCTGGGAGTTGCTTTGGAGAGATCAGTATCCTTAACATTAAGGGAAGCAGAATGGGCAATCGACGGACAGCCAATATCCGCAGCCTGGGCTACTCAGATCTCTTTTGTTTGTCTAAGGATGATCTTATGGAAGCTGTGACTGAGTACCCTGATGCCAAGAAGATATTGGAAGAGAGGGGCCGAGAGATCCTGATGAAGGAAGGGCTGCTAGATGAAAATGAGGTGGCAACCAGCATGGAGGTAGATGTGCAGGAGAAGATGGAACAGCTGGAGATCAACATGGAGACCTTGTACACTCGTTTTGGCCGCCTGCTGACCGAATACACAGGGGCGCAGCAGAAGCTCAAGCAGCGCATCACGGTTCTGGAAACCAAGATGAAGCAGAGCAATGAAGAAGATTATCTTTCTGATGGGATGAACAGCCCTGAGCCAGATGCTGCTGAAAAGCCATAAGAGCTTGGGCATAACTGCCTCTACAATGTTGGTCTTGTCACCAGGAGCTAGAAGAACTGTGGAGAACTTCACATTTGAATACATTATCCCATATCACCTTGAATTTTCCTCAAAGCCTCTCTTCACCAGGTTTTTGGCTCAATCACCCAGGAGCCCTTCTCTAAGTCTAGCTAACAGCTAAGCTTTTGCACAGTGTGGACCGTGTTGGGTTGCCTTTTATGAGCTTCAGCCACTCTGTCAGCAGAAGGAAGAAGTGAGAAACTGAACTGTCTTTAAGGGGTCTCTCTTGGGACTGGGAGCCTAGGTAATGATCTGCTCTGAAGAAAGCCATCTACAGACAGAATGATGTGTACTCTGTTACAGTACTACCTTATCTCTGGGCACCTTTGCTCCTAGTCACTTCCCACTTGGTTCTGGCCCTTCCTTTTTCTAACGTATGTTCTGAATATTACCATTTTCATGCATATGCATTTAATTCAAACACTGGTTGAAGACATTTAGCACAGGTACCCAGTGTCTGTCTCCCAAGTCAGGTAAACTGTATAGAAGGGGACAAGGAGGAAGGCACTCACTCAGCGATGCCTCTCTATTGCAGGCACTCCAACTTCTGCTCTGTTGATCTGTCTGTTTGCTAGTCGAGGGAGAATCTCTGCACTCTTCTCTGGATCAAAAATATGATGATGCTTCTAGCTTCTGGTCTATTCCAGGGCAGAGAGTGAGGAGCAAGGTAACTGGCAGTCATGCAGCAGGCAATGCAACTGAGAGAAGGAGGTGGTCAGGAGCTCAGGCAATCATCCTTCCATGTAGAACATTTCTGAAGAGGCCCTAAATACTGATGGTAGGTGGGAGAGTCTTCAAGTTAATATCTGTGATAGAGTTACTTACAAGTTAATAAATTCCTTTGAACCATTTGTGGTTTTGTTCAGCTCTGCTATTCACATTATTTTCTTTCCTCTCTCAACCTATTTCCCATACTTCTCTTTCCCTCCTATCCAGGACTCACCTAGAATACATTCTGCTGTCTTCTTCTGCCTGCCTAAGCTTTACTGGTCTTTCAGGACTCAGCTCAGGTACCACCTTCTCTTAGAAATTTCCCTTGACTGCACTTGCTCCTATGTTTTGTAGTCAGTCACCTTCTCTGTAAGCATTTACAGTGCTCATTGGCTCATATCACACTATGTGGTTGGTTTTGAATGATTTGTTTTTCCTTGCAGACTGTGGCCTCTGAGAGCAGTGCCAAGACAGTTTTCTTCACTGCTCTGTCTGCATTCTTGGCACAGAGGATCATGTTTATTTGCTGCAGCAGTAATAAAAAACACCAGAACTCCTTTGCTTTTATTTGCCAGCAGACATGTCTTGACAGAAACACTGGCTATTCTGGAAAGTTGGGGAGGATCTCCTGGAGGAACAGACATTTGAATGGGTACCACCAGATGATCAGGAATCTAAAGGACAAGTGCTAATTAGTGGACAAGGAGATCTAGGTGCAGAATCAGATGCTTTTGTGCATGCCAGTTCTCTCCCTCTTAACTGTGGTATATAATACACATAAAGTTTACCATCTTGAATATTTTTAAGTGTACAGTGCAGTAAAGTACATTTACATTGCTGTGAAACAAATTTTCAGAACTTTTTTATCTTCCCAAACTAAAACTCTGTCCCTATTAAATAATTCTCCTTCCCTCACCATCCCAGTCTTTGGCACCCAGCATTCTATTTCTGTCTCTATGAACTTGACTACTTTAGCATCCTCATAAAAATAATATCACACATTATTTATCTTTTTGTGGCTGGCTTATTTTACTTAATATAATGTTCTTAAAGTTAATCCATGTTGTAGTATGTATCAGATTTAAGGCTGAATAATATTCCATTGTTTTAAACCACATCATGTTTAGATATTCATCCATAAATAGGCATTTAGGTTGTTTCCATCTTTTGGCTACTGTGATTAATGCTGCTATACACATGAGTGTACAAGAATCTGTTTAGGTTTATGCGTTCACTTCTTTGTGTATATACCCAGAAGTAAAATTGCTGCATCATATAATAATTCTATTTATAATATCTTAAGGAACCATCATACTGCTTTCTATAGCAAGGGCTCCATTTTTCATTCACATCAACAAGTGCACAAGCTTTTGGTTTTTCTACATCCTCAACACTTGTTTTCTTTTTTCCCCCTAATAAATGTCTTTTATAAAACGAGTGAGGTGGTATTTCATTATAGTTTTGACATTAATTTCCCTGATAACTGGACACTTCTTCAGAAGGTATCTATTTAGTCTTTTGCTCATTTTTAATTGTTGTTTTGGGGGGGTGTTAAATGGGAAGAGTTTTGCATATATTCTGGATATGAACTCATATCAGTTATATGACTTGCAATTTTCCCCATTCCATAGGTTGTCTTTTACTCTATTGATTGTGTTCTTTGATACAGTTTTAAGTTTTGATGTCCAATTTATCTATTTTTACTGTTGATGCCTAGATTTTGGTATAGCCATTCATTTTTATTGGAATGCATTTTTCTAGGTTTCTTTTAAGTTTCATGTAATTTCTTGGGCTGTTCCCTAGCTTATAATAATAAATCTTAACCAGGAGCAGACTCACTTGTTACAGAAGGAATCTGTAACATTACCCATGCTTAGGCCCTGGTTCCTGAGAGTGGTAGCAGTAGGAAGGCAGCATTCATGATGGAACAGCGTTCTGTGTATGCTTTCTCTTTGCATGTTGGATTGTAAGAAATTACTCCAAACCCCTTTACTGCAAGAGAGTTTGAGCCAAAAAAAAGTGGAGTCCTTGGAGACCCAGCCAAGTGCTTGCTCAGATGCTCTTTGCTAAAGGCACACTAAGAGTTTCAGTTTTTATCATGTGCTAGAACTTGGAGTAGATGTTAGTGCCAACCCTAGGATGGCACTGTGCCCAGAGGCAGAGGTATAATAGTATTGAAATATGTTGCCTTAGTTTCAACAAGAAATCTGAAGCATTTTTTTCCAGAGCCTGGATCAGCCTCAGTCCAGGCCCAAAGGGTGCCTGATTTCCAGCCTGCTACAATTGTATGGACATTGTACCTTGAATCTGGTGTACCCAGGGCAAAGCAGGTAGCTCATGTGCATCACATGGGGAACCCAATGGTTTGGGACGCAGACTTTAGTCTCAAGCTTTCACCATCTCCTAGCTTCCCTTTCCCCAGGCATCCTGGGGTCCAATCACCCGCAGCTTTTTGTGGTGCTTTGTATTTTTATGTTATTTTAAGCCACAAGGACTTTTCTCATGCTGTTTGCACTGTCTGAATCACCATTTTCTGTCTTTTCTTCCTATGAAACTCAGTTCAGAGGCCCCTGCTCTGAGCTTCACCACACCTTTCATGCAAAACCCCCTTGCACACTGGACTGTAAGTGTCTGTTTAGTAATTGGTTTATTCTTAAACAAACACTATTCATTGAGAAAAAGATAAAGAAGTGACAGAAGAACTATCCATATAGCCTGGTGTGTGTGTGTGTGAGGGGGAGGGATTTATGTGTGTGTGCAAGTCTGTGTGGACACCTGTGTGGATGTGGTGTGGATGTGGTGTGGATGCTTGTCTGAGCACCTGAAAGTCAGCCTAGGCAGACAGTGTTTATCTCTGCTGCCTTTCTCCCAGCACCCTTCCTGGTTGCTCTCTCTGCAGGCATGTGACTTTCTCCTGCCTGTCTGGAACTGCCAGCCCCACTTCTCTTCCATTAGTGGCTGTAATATAAGAACTGAAGTACATTTTCCATTATGTGTTGTATTTATTAAGCAGTGCCTGATGTTCCTTGTTCTTCATGTAAAAATGTTTCAATTGGAGTGTTTTTTGTTTTCCTTTGAAAATATCCACCTAAGGTATATAGCCCTATTTGTATATGGCCATCAATTTCCTTTTCTATGCATTGGTAAGCTTTTATAGAAAACAAAAGCCCCTCCTCTTACCAACCACTCTGGGTCCCCTTTGCATCTGACCCTCGGTAGCCACTGCTTGTCTTGGAGACTGCTGCCCCTACCTCCACCCAGGCTGACTCCCATATTCAGCAGCATGTATCCGTCCCTCAGTCTGGATCTTAAAGCTAGTCTGACCTCCTGTCCCTCCCCTTCTCAGGGGAGGCCAAGACAGATGGTCCTTCTCTTTTTTGTAGCCTGAGAAGGAGCTCAGAAGTTCTCAGTCCACAGAAACAGGGAACCTAGCCACCAGAGGGTGCATGAACCTAATAAAAGGGTGATGACTTATGTTCTTCTGTGAGTACCCCCTCTCCTCCTACGATGAAGCAGAGAGCTGAACAGACCCCACTGAAGCAGTTAAGTGGCTGCTTCTAAGTCCCCACAGAGCTGTAGGACCAGGTTTGTCTCCCTGAATGTACCACCATTATCCCTTTGAATTCTCTCAGAGGCTCTTGGGAGTCAAAGATGCTCAATTCAAATATGTGTGTGCTAGGACTGCTGGTGCATAAACTGCTGCAGATTGGGGATTGAGTAAACATCAGGATTGAGTTGTAAGGAGATGTAGGAACTATGGTTGTCATTATTTATTTTAATGTGTATTTAGAAAAACAACTAGGAGTCCACAAAATCCTTGATGTTATGGATATTATTGTTTAAAACGGAACTAAAGAAAAAAGGTGATACAATTTAATGTTGATTAAAAAATTATTTTTGCAAATAATTGTTCCAATGGCACATGAAGGTAGTGCACAAATAATGGTGAATATCCCAATGCCTACCTGATACCACCATAGTATTTCAAAATTAATACTGTTGTAACTCAGTTCTTGATTGATTTTGTCCCAAAATGATCCCCTCCCATCTTCACCATGTCAGTAATGGTATTGTCCACATTTCCAGTTGCTTAGGCCCAAACTTATTAAGTCATCTTTGACTCTTCTTTAACATCAACAATCATATCCAATCAACCAGGAAATACTCCTTGTTTAATTTTTTAAAGTAAAATAAAAAGCCATGATCCTCCCAGCTCTATTGACCCCACTCAGGTCTAGGTCATGGCCAGCTTCTCTTTTGGATGGCTGCAATCATGTCTACACTGGTGTCTTTGCTTTTACCTTCCTCTCTGCAATCCTCTCGACTCAAGCACCAGGGTTTTTCTTTTCTTAATGTAAATCTTGTCACATCACTCTCCTGCTTAAAACCTCCCAGTGGTTTCCCATTATTCTTATAATAATGTCCAAACTGATGACCATGGTCTCCAGGTTCTATCTGTTATGTCCCCTGCCTGAGTCTCTGATCCCATCCATTCTTTCTCTCCTCCTTCTTCTTTCCACCCAGGCCCTTCAGTCTCCATTTAACTCCTTGCATATGCCCACTAAGCTTTGTCCTGTGTTAGTGGTCTGGCACTAGTCCCTCTGCCTTGATCCTTCTTACTCTGGACCTTGACATGGCTGGCTTCTTATCTTCAGGGTTTCAAAGGGGCTTGTGCAGAGATTCACATAAAAAATAATCCCCTTCTCCTCTATCACCATTGTCTCATTACCCTGTTTGACTTTCCTTTATAGTATCATTATTTTTTTGCAATAATCTTGTTCGTTTCCTTGTTTATTGTCTTTTTTTCCCATTTGTCTATCAACACCTTGAGGCCAACATTATTGCTGGTTCCCCATTATATTGCTAGCACCTAGAACAGCCACTGGCATGTCACAGTGCTCTTCGTTTTCTTTTATTACACTTAATCTTAGCCAGAAGGCTGAGAAGAGATACTTTTTATTTTCTTTTAATTTTTAAAAATTTAAAGGTCTAATGTTGGGAGCTTCTTGAGTAACTGGCTTTCTCCTCTCTCTCTAATGAGTTAGATCACATTTCCTCAACTTTATCTTCCTTTGTCCAATTGCATATGCCCTGAGAGTGCTATAGCCTTACAAGACTCTTTGACATTTCATAAACTACCAGGGACTGTCCCACAGAGAATTCAACTTATATCATCCTCTTCCCTCAAATTTCTTCCTACAGCATTTTCCTCATCCTTCAAATTAGCTCTAATATTACCTCCTCCCTGAAGCTTTCTTTGATTTCTTACAAACAGGTACATTATCCTTTTTCCCACTACTCATTTATACTTATGTCTTCTTTCTCCTTCCTCCTGAGGAGAAGTGTGCATGAGAGTCATATTGCCTTTCCTATAACCAAAGCTACTTGGAGCTGGGGGTATGGACACCAAAGCTACTTGGGGCTGGGGGTGTGGGTGGGGACTTGGCCTCTAGAGAGTCTTGTGAAGGCAGAGATGCACAAACTCAGCAAAGAGCTGGAACAGGCAGGCCATCTGTGATACCATCTGGTCCTAGCGGGAGGAATGGCTTGCCATACTGGCTGTGGGTTCAGTTGCAGGTCACCTCCTCCCTGGCATGGATTAAGATGCCACATACCAAGTAATTTTGCTTCTCTCCAAGGCATACATTTCTCTACAAGGATAATCTAGCCCTGATTTAGGGCCCAACACCAAGCCATCTACAACTAGCTCCAGTTGGAAGGGTGATGAAAATGCATTTCCAGCTGAAAGGTTTGCTAAGCACAGGCCAAAACAGGATCAGTGTTGTGGATAGGACCAGGGCTATGTGAGCGAGGTCCTGTCAGGGACTCTGGCTTAGGGGAACAGGAACATAAACTGGATTTTGTTCCACCTTGTTTATTGGGGACTTGGAAATTTCTGCCCTCAGAAACCTGAAGATATAGCATAGTGGGGGAGTTGGGGAAGAAGACATTTTATTTATTTCCAGTCCAACCATATTTTTTGAGTCCTCTAGGCTTGGCAGACCCCTGTTCTATTCCAGCAGTTTCCACCTAGTTATACTCACACGACTAAAAGTGGGCAGTACTATAAGGGGGTCAGAACAAGTTGCTGCTTTGCCCTCCATGGACAGATTTGTCCCTGAGAATCTCATGTTTTCCCAGAATGTTTAAAGATTCAGAGGAGTGTCTGGGTAAGCAGAGTGGAGTGCCAGGTCCAAGGAGTCAATTGGGTAAAGATATTGAAGAACATGGCCAAGGGCCCCAGTCTGGCTGGAGTGGAGCATCAGCCAAATGCTCTCTTTAGCTTTACAGACTCTGTAATTAATTTGTCCTCGTTGACTGAATTTAGATAAGTTTTTTTCTCTTTTAGTTTCAGTTTCCCACTTATTTTAAAGACAAAGTTTCCCAGGATCCTTTTCAGCTCTCTTGGAGGGGTGGAAGGAGAATGAATTTATCTTATGTGAACTCATACTTTTGTGTCACTCAAGTTTGTCGAGTCACTAACTTCTGGGCAGACTTCCAGATTTGCCAGTTTCTATGGATCAGTGCAATTAATTAGATGGGTTTTCTTGTTTCTCTTTTATTGGATCAAGTATGCAAATTAAATTGGGTAATTTGTTGTTAAGTCATTTAAATGTTAACTTGGTATTATAACCTGGGCTTGTGCCCAGGTCTTTCACATCCAAGTCTTTTTAATTTCATCCCAGACTGGTAGATTCAGAGGTCAGTTGTAGGGACCGATAGGTTGATCACCTGAATTTTGAGGGTCTGAATTCAGGGGCATAGCCAGAACTCTTTTCAGGTTTAAGAAGGCAATGTTGAGATGATAATAATCAGAAGTTCCCCATGAACAAAGATCTGTCTTGAATTTTCAGCCTCTGTTTTAATATCTGTATAGTAGATCTCTGAAGACTTCTGTTCTGGGTTTTAGGGCTCTTAGTCTCTGGGGAAGTGGGAATTGACTCCCACTATTGGAGGGATACACATCCTTTGGGACCCAGGTAGTGCAGGCCAAGTGAGATGTGGTGGGCATGAGCAGCAGCCTGGAAAGGGGTCTGGGAGGCACCAACTTGCCAGGCTGTCTCTGGCTCAAGACATCTCTCCCAGCTGCTGTTCCATTTCTTGCCACAGAACAGAGTGGGGGGGTGCTCTTGCGTCGCAAACAGAGTGCGGCATTGCGCTTTCCAAGCCCTTGTCCACCTGCCACGTAGTGTAGCGGAATACCTTTTGTGGAACCTGTACTTCAGGCCTCAGGGGCACTCTAGTAACCCTGGCAGAGGAAGGGTTTTGGCGCGGTTAGAATTGCTGCTACTAGAGCAGGGCACAGCAGGAGGAGGCTATCCAGATGCTTGTCCTTGGTTTCCCCATCCCCTCTGTGGAGCCAGCAACTTTTACCCTCTCCTGTCACGGCTGGGGATGTGACCACATCTGCCAGCAGCATAGTACCAGGCTGCAGATTCATTGCTATTTCCTTTATTGACTGAGTAAAGTCAGGAGGGGTATAGCTGTGGATCATACTCTGGAACATTCTTTGAGAAAAAGTGGGGCTGGGGTCACTAAACTATCTTCCTGGTTCTTTTTTTTAATTGAATAAATTGGAGTGACATAGTTTAATAAAATTATATAGGTGTCAGGTGTACAATTCTATAATATGTCTTTTGTATACTGTATTGTGTAGTCACCACTCCAAGTCAGATTTCCTTCCATCATCAATTATCCCATTTTACTTAATTCTACTTCCCCACCCCCGTCCTGTTTCTTAGAACCACAAAAGTGAAGCAAGTCTATAGTCAGGCTGCCTAGATCTGTTGAATTCAGGAAGATAGTGATAGGATATAAAAGAAATACAAGAACAATGGCCAGAGGGCTCTAACAAGGGCTAAGGGTAGGCTTTTAGGGTATAACGTTAATATGGAGACCCTGAGGCCCAGGCTTGCTCAACATCACTGTAGATTTGCTTCTGGCCCCAGTTCTTGGACTGCCTAAATGTATAGCCTTATCTGACCCCCCCATGTTCCCTGTACAAGAAGGTTGAGACCATGTTTGTGCATCCATTCTCACTCCTGTTTCCCTTGGGTACTCTACAAGTCACCAGAATGCCATTGTCTTCTGGCAAGCTATGGTGCTATGACACAAATTCACCCAGTGGGTGATCTGTGCGTTGCATTTCCAAGGACTACCCTGGGCCTGGTGGGCTACCTTTGTAAATGGCAATGTCCTTATTTGGAATGTTACTGGGGAGGATTGATAGCTTTTACTGCTCTCATGCAGAGCTCATTGTGTGATTGGGTTGTGCTTATGTCTCTGCCACCTTCAGGAATTGCTCTCAACTGCACTGCCTTCTTTATGATAACCCCAGTGATTTCCCAAAGAGGCATTCCCTACTGCCCCACAGCTGACAGGGAGCAGAGGGACAGAGTACCCAACTGGACAGAGAATTAGGCAACCTGGAAATAAAGAACCAGGACATAGGCCTCAGGGCTGAGAGGCACAAGCCAGGGTAATGAGCAGCTAAGTGTGCAGGTGATAGGCAGGATGGCCATGTCCTATGAGAAGAGTCTGGATGTAGGATCAGACAGCCAAGGCAGTTCCAAGAGGAAGACAAAAGCGTCATCTTACATGAGATCTTCTTGGGGCTCAGATCATGACCTTGCTCTCTCACAGATAGGTCATCACTGGAAGTGCCCATCAGAAGCAGCTGTCATTGATCATATACTGACTAGAACCTACTGATGTCTAGGAGCCTTTGCAGATGTGTGTTGTTATTGTCCAGGTGGGTATCAGCAATCTCACTGGACATGTAACCTCAGAGTTAGGATTCTACCCCAGCATGCCTGATTCTGTGGGCTTGCCCCTCTCCCTGCCTATTAGAGATTCTCCTGAATTTTGCTTCATAAAGAAGGGCTTAGGGAAGTTGAGGGAGTAAGGCTAAGGCTGAAAGATAGTTTCCAGGTTCTCGGGCTCAGTAAAAACTCCATCAGGGCAAAATCCTCAATAGCAGGTGAAATTCCAAGATGGTGACTGAGTAGGTAAATATTTCAACTGCCACCTCCCAGGACCAAATTGGATTACAACTTAATTTAAGAACAATCATCTTGAAAAACCAACTTTGTACTAAACAAAGAAGACTCTATAACCAAGGATCATAGAAGAAGCCACACTGAGACTGGTAGGAAGGGTGGAGACACGGAAAGGGCTGCCCCGCTCTCAGGAGCAAGGGGCAACTGAGGGTCTGGAGGAACTCTCACTGTAGGGAGGGTCACCCTAAGAGGTGTGTATGCTTAGCCCCAGGCCTAGAGCCCCAGAATAGAGGCCCAGAGCCTAGAAGAGGCACCTAGCCAGAATTTGGCAATGAAAAGAGTCCAGTTTCTGTCTGTGAGAAAGACAGCTTTCTGAGATGCAAACTCCATCTTAAAGGGCCCACAAAGAAAATCTCGTTCACAGCCACTTATCTGGGGTTCTGAAGGAGGGAGAGCTGAGAAGATTGGAGTTGCATGAGAAAAGTGTAAAATTAGAGGCCCAGGGAGAGACACACTAGGGGACAGCCACTGGAACCCCTGTGCTGAATCATTCTTCAATACTGAGGTCACCACCTTTCTTGGGTAGAGCAATCCCCTCTGAGTGGCATCAACCTGGGGAAAAGAAACTGATCTGCCCTCAGGAGTGTCTCCTCCTTCAGTAAGGTGAAGGGTTGTTCTGAGAGTCCAGGAAGCAGGGGGTGCATCTGGGACTCAGTTTTCTGGTGCTGAGGCCAGAGCTACCCCTGCTCCAATACTCCTAAGTCTAAGACTGGTCCTTCCACCTCACAGGAGACTCAATTCAAACTGTGGGAGGGCAGACCACACTTCTAGGTCTCAGAGGCCACACCCACTGATCTCCTGGGGCCACACCAAACTGAGGTCTGTGAAAAACTCTGGACAGACTTACACCTGCGGCTGAGGGGCAGAGCCACACCAACCACCCTTCCTAATCACTGAATTGCCACAGGCTCTAGACTCTACCAGAGGTTTATTCAGTGGCCAAGACCAACAAGCAGCCAGCAGGCAGAGGCTACAGAAGGACAGACTCAGGGAACCTTGGCCTTTTAAATGGACTTTCTGCCAAACTCAGTGTGGGTAAAAGACAGCCTAAGTGTGTAGCTGGTATTTACATGTACACCTGGGTCCAGCAGAGGCAGCCAGAAACTCTGAATTGCTTGTAGCTCCAAGAAGGTAGCTGAAGGCCAGTTGCAGGCATGTCTTCCACTGGTCTGCACCAGGTTTCTGCCAGAAAGGCCCAGGGCTGGACAATCTAGTGGCCAGCTGCAGAGAGCATTGGTTCAGGTTCTACCAACCGTTGCTAAAATGGTATCCTAAAAAGGGCTCCTCATACCTGGTCCAGATGAGGTGAGTTCTGCTCTGTCTGGTCAGCACTGGCACAGTGGCTTATGTGTACTGGAAAAGGTGAAGTTTCATGTCAGCTAGCCTGGGTGCTGGATATCTTATCCTGCTGAGATAGATTCTAAAGAGGGAAAGGAGAGAGGCTTGGAGCTAGGACATTCAAAGTGTCGGTACCTGTGCGCTTATTGTTGGGTCTGGTCTAGTGACTTAGCCACTGTCTCAGGGGCATAGTCAGCCCCAGGAGAGGACTTTCTCAGTCTTCCTCCTTGAGACCAGGGTCTCATCAGCTGTAAGAACTTCTGCAGAGGGGACTATTGGCCCCACTCAGTCTGAAACTGCTGTTCTTCTTTTGGGCAGAAAAAAATAGGAGTATCAAGCACTGGCTGAGGGATTAGGCTCTGGAGTAGGGGCCACAATCCTTGTTCTGAGCTCCTGAGCAAGAGACCCCTGAAGTATAAGGTGTTGTATTTCCAACCTCAGCTGCCCTAACCCAACAAGCTGGCAACCTGTAGAAGGATTAGTTAGGTGAAGCCAATCTGAGTCCACACTACATACTTTCTACAGAAGACTCTATCTAGAAAGAGATGCAAGAGGAGGTGGAGTAGCTGAAAGTACAGATAAATCTTACTGAGCTTGGGGCTTTTACAGTGCTGCTGTCAACTCTAAGCAGGAGGAAGTTGATCCTTATACACAGGTTGGCCCCTCCAATGTACATAAGCACAGAAAACACAGACACAAACAGCAAAAAGAGTGGTAGCTGCAGACAAGTACCCCATAGCAGGTTACAAACAACAGCTGACACCAACCTAAGAAGATCTAGAACCAACACAACTGGTATCTGGTAGCAGGTAGCACCAAACCTTGATTCAGCTAGCTACGCAAGCAGCACATCTAAAGGAAGAGTCTATACACAGACAAAATTGTTAGACAAAGAAATGTTACCCAATGAATCAGAAGAGAAATCCCCAGAAAAAGAACTAAATGAAATTGAAGTAACCAAACAACCAGATGCAGTTTAAAATGATGATTTTTAGAATGCTCAAAAATCTTAGAGCAACAATGGATGAACATGATGAGCACCTAAATAAAGAGATAGCAAGCAATATAAAGGGCATCAAAATCATAAAAAAGAACCAGTCAGAAATGACAAATAGAATATCTGAAATAAAGACTGCACTAGGAGAAATCAACAGCAGGCTGGATGAAGCAGAAGATTGAATCAGCGACTTAGAAGACAAGATAAAAATAAGCACAGAAGTAGAGCAGCATAACAAGAAGAGCACAAAAACACTGAGGAAATTCTAAGAGACCTCCGTGACAACATGAAGAGAAACAACATCAGCATCATAGGGATTCCTGAAGGAGAAGAGAATAAACAAGGGCTACAGAACATGTTTGAAGAGATCATAGCTGAAAACTTCCCTAAATTGATGTAACAAATAGTCACAGAAGTTCAAGAAACACAGAGAGTTCCATTAAAGGAGAACCTAAGGAGGATTACACAAAGAAAAATCATAATTTTAGTGCCAAATTTAAGAGACAAAGAAAGAATACTAAATGTTGCAAGAGAAAAGCAGTTAATTACCAACAGAGGAGCACCCATAAAGTTGACATTCAACTGCTCAACAGAAACACTTGAGGCCAGAAGGGATTGGCAAAAAATATTCAAAGTGATGCAAAATAAGAAATTACAACCAAGACTATTTTATTCAACAAAGCTATCATTTAAAATTGAAGAAGAAGACCCTCGCCAGTTGGCTCAGCAGTAGAGCATGAGCTCAGCATGTGAAAGTCCCAGGTTCGATTTCTGACCAGAGTACACAGGAGAAGTGCCCATCTGCTTCTCCTTCCATCCTCCTCTCCTTTCTCTCTCTCACTTTCTCTCCCACAGCCAAGGCTCCATTGGAGCAAAGGTAGCCCAGGCACTGAGAATGGCTCCATGGCTTCTGCCTCAGGAGTTAGAATGGCTCCAATTGCAGTAAACCCATGCCCCAGAAGGGCCTAGCATAAACCCCTGGTGGGCATGCCAGGTGGAACTCGGTTGGGTACATGCAGGCATTTGTCTGTCTGCCTCCCTTCCGGTTCTCACTTAAAAAATAAAAAAAAATTTAAGGAGAAATAAAAAATTCCCAAGACAAAAAAGAGTCAAGCAATCCATTACAATCCAACCAGTGCTGCAGGAAATGTTAAGGGGCCTATTGTAAAAAAAAGCAAAGGAAAATAAAAAGAAATCCTAAAAAACAGGAATGTAGATTTAAAGAATAAAATGGCAATAAATAAGTACATGTCAGTAAAAACGTTAAATGTAAATGGATCAAATGCTCTAATTAAAACATAGGGTAACTGCATGAATAAGAAAACAGGACCCATACATATGCTGTCTACAGGAGACTCATCTTCGAAAAAAAGATACACATAGAACTGAAAGTGTGTAGAGATGGAAAAAAGTGTGTAGAGATGGAAAAACGTTCTTCACGCAAATGGATATGAAAAAAAAAAAAAGCTGGGGTAGCAATAATTATACATGATAAAATAGCCTTTAAAACAACGGCAATAGTAAGGTATAAAGAAGGTTACTACATAATGATAAAGGGAGCAATCTACCAGGAGGATATAACTATTGTAAATATTTACGCACCTAATGTAGAAGCACCCAAATATATAAAGCAGAATTTTTTTAAAAGATTTTATTTATTCATCTTGGGGGGGGGGAGAGAGGGTCAGGGGGAGGAGCAGAAAGCGTCAACTACCATATGTGCCTTGACCACGCAAGCCCAGGGTTTCAAACAGGCAACCTCAGGGTTCCAGGTTGAAGTTTTATTCACTGTGCCACCAGAGGTCAGGCCTAAAGCAGATTTTGATGGGCATAAAGGATGAGATCAACAACAATACTATAATAGTAGGGATTTTAATACTCCAATAACATCAATGGCTAGATCTGCTTGACAGAAATTAACAAATAAATAGCAGCCTTAAAAGACACACTAGATCAACTGAATTTAATAGATATCTTCAGAAACTTTCACCCCAAAGCAGCAGAATATACATTCTTTCAAGTGTTCATGGTACATTGTTTAGGATAAACCACCTGTTAGGACACAAAATGAGTCTAAATAAATTTAAGAAGATAGAAATCATATCAAGCACCTTCTGTGATTACAATGACATGAAACTAGAATCAACTACAATAGAAAAACTGAAAACCATTCAAACACTTGGAGGCTAAATACCCTGTTATTAAATAACAAATTGGTTACCAACAAAACCAAGAAAGAAATAAAAAATTTCCTTGAAACAAATGAAAATGAACATACAACAACTCAAAATTTATGGGACACAGCAAAAGCAGTTCAGAGAGGGAAGTTCATAGCATTACAGGCATACCTTAAGAAGCTGGAAAAAGCTCAAATAAACAACTTAACTCTGTATCTAGAAGCACTAGAAAAAGGCCAACAAATGAAGCCAGAGAAATTAGAAGGAAAAAATAATAAAGATCAGAGCAGAAATAAATGACATAGAGGCTAAGAAAACAATATAGAAAATCAATCAAACCAAGAGCTGGTTCTTTGAAAAAGTAAACAAGATTGATGAACCTTTAATCAGACTCATCAAGAAAAAAAGAGAAAGAACTCAAATAAATAAAATTAGAAATAAAAGTGGAGAAGTATCAACTGACACCGAAGAAATACAAAGGATTGTAAGAAAATACTATGAAAATCTATATGCCAAAAAAGTGGACAACCTAGGTGAAATGGACAAATTCCTAGAAACATACAACCTTCCAAAACTCAATCTGGAAGAATCATAAGACATAAACAGATAATTACAACAAATGAAATTGAAACAGTTATCAAAAAAACTCCCAGCAAACAGAAGTCCTGGACCTGATGGCTTCATAGCTGAATTTTACCAAACATTCAAAAAAGAACTAACAACTATCTTTCTCAAACTATTTCAGAAAATTCACAAGGAGGGAAGACTTCCATCTCCTTTTATGAGGTAAGCATTATCCTCATTTCAAAACCAGGTAAAGACACTACAAAGAAAGAAAACTATAGGCCAATATCCCTGATGAAATTAGATGCTAAAATTCTCAACAAAGTATTAGCAAACCAGATCCAACAATAGATTAAAAAAATTGGGATGGCTCTGTGGCCTCTGCCTCAGGCACTAGAATGGCTCTGGACGCAGCAGAGCAATGCTCCAGAGGGGCAGAGCATCGCCCCCTGGTGGGCATGCGGGGGTCTGTCTGACTGTGTCCCCGTTTCCAGCTTCGGAAACAAGTATCTTAGAAGAAAACATAGGCAGTAAGCTCTTTGACATCTCTCGCAGCAATATATTTGCTGATTATCTCCACAGTCAAGTTAAATAAAAGACAGGATAAAAAATGGGACTATATCAAACTAAAAAGCTTCTGCCTAGCTAAAGACAATAAGAACAGAATAAAAAGACAAACTACACAATGGATAATATATTTGACAATATGTCTGATAAGGGGTTAATAACCAAAATTTATAAAGAACTTTTAAAACTCAATACCAGGAAGAGAAACAATCCAATCAAAAATGGGAAAAAGAAATGAATAGACACTTCTCCAAAGAGGACATACAGATGGCCAATAGGCATATGCAAATATGCTCAACATCACTAATCATTAGAGAAATGCAAATTAAAACCACAGGAAGATATCACCTCATGCCAATTAGAATGGCGCTCATCAACAAAACAACACAGAAGAAGTGCTGGCGAGGATGTGGAGAAAAGGGAACCCTCTTGCACTGCTGGTGGGAATGCAGACTGGTGCAGCCACTGTGGAAAACAGTATGGAGATTCCTCAAGAATTTAGAAATCAAAATGCCTTTTGACCCAGCTATACCACTTTTAGTAATATACCCCAAGAACAAGATAGCACTATTTGAAAAGAAGAAATGCACACCCATGTTTATAGCAGCATTGTTCACAATAGTGAAGGTCTGGAAACAGTCCAAGTGTCCGTCAGTGGACGAGTGGATTAGAAAGCTTTGGTACATATATACTATGGAATACTACTCAGCCATAAGAAATGATGACATTGGATCATTTACAACAACATGGATGGACCTTGATAACATTATACTGAGCGAAATAAGTAAATCAGAAAAAACTAAGAACTGTATGATTCCATACTGTGGTGGGACAGAAAAATGAGACTCAGAGACATGGACAAGAGTGTGGGGGTTATGGGAATGGGGGGAGGAGATTGAGAGGGTTGAGGGAGGGGAGGGGCCCAAAGAAAACCAGTTAGAAGGTGACAGAAGACAATGGGACTTTGGATGATGGGAATGCAGCATAATCAAATGTCAAAATTAACTAGAGATATTTTCTCTGAACATATGTACCCTGATTTATCAATGTAACCCCATTAAAATTAATTTAAAAAATAAATAAATAAATAAAAATGGAGCTACCTTTTGACCCAACTATCCAACTATTAGGAATATATTGTAAGAATACCAATTCACTAATTCAAAAGAAGATATGCACCCCCATGTTTATTGCAGCATGGTTCACAATAGCCAAGATCTGGAAATAACCCAAGTGTCTGTCAGTGGATGAATGGATTAAAAAGCAGTGGTTCATATACACAATGGAATACTATGTGGCCATGAAAAAGAAGGAACTCTTACCTTTTGAGATGGCATGGATGGATGTGAAGACTATTATGCTAAGTGAAATAAGCCACGCAGAGAAAGACAAATATCATTTGATCTCACTTATATGTGGAATCTAATGAACCAAGTGAACTGAGGAATGGAATAGAGGCAGAGGCAGAGTCACAGTGACCAGAGGGAGAGCTATCAGAGGGTATGGGGATGAGGGTGTGGGATCAGAGGAGGTGAAGAAATAAGTGAAATTATTTATAGATAACAGAGCAATTCAGATAACAAAACAGAAAATTCCCAAGGAAAGGGGGGTGGGAGCTGGGTGGGCAAAATAGATTTAAATAGGTACATAGCAGAAGGGGATGAGGGTGTTATATTCAGTGAGACTTTTGAATTCATGTTAACACAATAAATTAAATTTAATAAAACAAAACTTATAGAAAAAAATCCTCACCAGCTCCAGTGGCTGCACCCAGGAATCCACTACTTGGTATGCTGAGAAGGGTGGATGAAAAAGGGAAGGCTAGGGTTATGGAAAGTGGGGAGAGGAGAGACTGGCAAAAAAAGAGGGAGGAGAAGGGGCTGAAGGAACAGCTTGAGGGAGAGAAGGAAGATGAAAAGGGCTTGATAGTGGAGAGAAGATACTGAGAAAGAGGGAGGGAAAGAAAAAGATAATGAGAGAGAGAGAGAGAGAGAGAGAGAGAGAGAAATACTCAGAATTAGGGACAAGGGTAAGCTAGAGAAGATAGACCTATGGAGAAGAGAAAAAGAAGAGTGGAGGGAGGAGAATGGTAAAAGAGGGCAGACATATTGAAAGTGTGACCAAAGGACAACAAATGAAGGAAATTATTCTGAGAAGTTGGAGGAGAAAGTGGGAATGAAATAAAAGGATGAGGAGAGGAAAACAGGCAAGGAAAAAAATTAACAGGGTGGGGGAACCTTGGGGGAAAGAGACAAGGAGGGGAAAGAAAAGGGGAGGTAAATGGAAAAAGAGGGGGAGAAAGAAAGAGAAAAGAAGCAGAAAATAGGCAAAGAAATGGCCAGAAGAGTGCAGACTGGTGAGAGAACTACTGAAGGAGAGAGAGAGGAAAAGAAAGAGAAAATGGCAGGAGAAACAGGGTAAAGAGAGCAAGTGAGAGTGGAGTGAGAGGAGTAGCTGAGAAGAAGAAAAGAAAAAACCATGAGAAGACTGAAGGAAGGGGAGAGAAGAGAAAACAGTAAAGAAAGAAAGATCCAGAGAAAGGAATCCAAAAAGAGCCAAAGGCAGGAAGGAACACTTTACATGAAACCTGTGAAATGGATTTGAGTGATGAACAGCCAAACTTATGAGGATCCATTTCAGAGGAGACATGACAATGGTCTGCTGGTCAGGCTTTTAGGAAACACTGCCACATTTCCTTGACAGAGTAAAGTCAGCACACCTGCATGACCTAACAAGATTTTCACTTCATGAATTATACCTGTGCCAGCCTCCTCTTGGTCAGCTCTACCATTCTACAGAGCTGAGCTGAGCACTAAGTGCTGGCTACTGAGTATTGTTAGATCTTGCCCTGGTTAGAGAGGCAGCTTTCATCACTCTGTGGCCATGAGTCGTCAGGAGAAAGGTCCAGAAGTCATCCTGCTGGCTTCCCTCTTTCTCTTCTTCCTCCTTCCCTTACTCCCTTCCTTCTTCTTTTTCCTTCCTTCCTTCCTTCCTTCCTTCCTTCCTTCCTTCCTTCCTTCCTTCCTTCCTCCCTCCCTCCCTCCTTCCCTTCCTTCCTTCCTCCCTTCCTTCTTCCTTCCTTCCTTCCTTCCTTCCTTCCTTCCTTCCTTCCTTCCTTCCTTCCTTCCTTCCTTCCTTCCTTCCTTCCTTCCTTCTTTCCTTCATTTCTTCCTTCTTTCCTTCTTTTCTTCCTTCCTATTTCCTTTCTTCTTTTGCCCCTTCCTCCTTTGCTCTCATCATTCCTTCTCTCTCTCTCCTCCTTATGACCTTCCTTCCTTCTTTACTTCTCCACTCAGAGCTTCCCACAGCCACAACTGTCCTCCAAGGCCCTTGATGCCTCAGTGAGATAGGTAGAGCTCTGGACCCAGGTCCAGCTTGAAGCCCCATAATAAAATCCAGGCAGAATCCAGGTTTGTGAGAAGCAACAACTCACAGCTGGCCACTTGTTAAGGAATCTGCACTTTTTAGGAGCAGGGAGAAAGCACCTCTAGCTCAAAGTTTGCAGTTTTGCAAAGTCACTGAGACCAAAGTAGTAAGTCTCTGCAAAAATAAGGAGGACATGACAGATTTACTTGTCACTGGCTATGAAAAATATGCCCTTATTATAACAGACAAATATCCTGAGAAAAAAAGAATAAAGCCAGAAGTATTATAATACCTCAGTTCAAATTATACTACAGAGCCACGATAATCAAAACAGCATGGCAGAAAAATAGACACACAGACCAGCGCAACAGAGTTGAGAGCCCAGAAATAAAACCACATATATATGGACAAATAATCTTCAACAAAGAAACCAAAAGCACACAATGGAGAAAAGAACAAACACTTCGCCCAAGAGGACATACAAATGGCCAACAGATATATGAAAAGATGCTCATTTTCACTAACTATTCGAGAAGTGCAAATCAAAACTACAATGAGATGCCACCTCATTCCTGTTAGATTGCCTATTATCAACAAGACAGGTAATAACAAGTGTTGGAGAGGCTGTGGAGAAAAAGGAACCCTCATTCACTACTGGTGGGAATGTAAACTGGTAAAACCATTATGGAAGAAAGTATGTTGGATCCTCAAAAAATTAAGAAGTGTGCTATCTATGATCCAGCAATATCTCTACTGGGTATCTACCTGCAAAACTCAAGAACATTGGTATGTAATGACACGTGCACCCTCATTTCATCACAGAATTATTCACAGCAGCTAAAACATGGAAACAACCAAAGTGTCCCTCAGTAGAAGATTGGATAAAGAAGATGTAGTACATATATAGAATGGAATACTACTCAGTCATAAGAAATGATGACACATTGTCATTTATGAAAACATGGTTGAAACTTGAGAACATTATACTGAGTGAAATATGTAAATCAGAAAAATCTAAGAACTGCATAATTTCACACATAGATGGGATATAAAACGAGACTCATGAATACACATAGAAGTGCAGTGGTCACCAGGGGGAGGAGGTGGTGGGAAGGATCTAAAGAGTGACAAATATCAGTTCACAGGAAATTATTTGACTTTAGGTGATAGGTATGCAACGTAGTCAACTTTTCAAATGTTACAGGAATGTTTACCTGAAACTCATGTACTCTTATAGATCAATGTCATCCTGTTATATTTAATTTTCTAAATTAAAAAAAAGAATAACAGACAAATATGAATAAGACAGTGGTTGATATTTTGTGCCATTCAAAATGATCTAATAATTTATTAACAAATGTCACTCCAATAAATCCAACAAATATCAATAAAATAAAATAAAACACAGTAATAAAAAGAATCATTTTAAATGCAAAAAATGATTTGATACATGGCATGATTTGAAAATAGACAAAATACAGGTTCCAGCTGCCTCCATCTCAAAATCCTTAAATGTCTTCAAGTAGTGCTTACTTCATCCAGCTATAATGTTATATTTTCATTTGGATAAACAACCCACCAGAGACCTGGGGTTTGGACCCATAATGGCTCATTTGGGAGCTATTGTCACATTGGAGCTCAGAAACAGCTTCTGGGTCACAATTGTCACGGCAACCAGCGCTTTGTACTGCTCACTGGATGGATCTTTCTACAGAGATTATCTAGAGCTGTTTCATAACATACAAAATTAGCTCTGAGCACATTACAGCAGTTACTGATTTTCCTACCTTGTCTTTGGATCAAGGAAAACTGTTTTCTGTTCCACATGGGCAGAACAGTAACGGAAAAACAAGACCATGCCTGCAAAATGAGCTGCATTTCTGGGACTTTTTTCCAGACAGATTTCCTCTTTCCCACACTATTTCCCCATCTACCATCTGGCTTATACTTGCACAAAACTGGTTTATTTCCTGAAACCCCTACTGTGCTATTAACACACTGGGCACAGGCTTGTTTCCTAGAGGGCTGTATTTTTATTCCATAGGTATAGTACACAGACAAATCTGAGCACATTAAGAAATCAGAAGCCCTGGCCGGTTGGCTCAGCGGTAGAGCGTCGGCCGGGCGTGCGGGGGACCCGGGATCGATTCCCGGCCAGGGCACATAGGAGAAGCGCCCATTTGCTTCTCCACCCCCCCTCCTTCCTCTCTGTCTCTCTCTTCCCCTCCCGCAGCCAAGGCTTCATTGGAGCAAAGATGGCCCGGGCGCTGGGGATGGCTCCTTGGCCTCTGCCCCAGGCGCTAGAGTGGCTCTGGTCGCCCTCTGCTGCGCCCCGGAGGGGCAGAGCATTGCCCCCTGGTGGGCAGAGCGTCGCCCCTGGTGGGCGTGCAGGGTGGATCCCGGTCGGGCGCATGCGGGAGTCTATCTGACTGTCTCTCCCCGTTTCCAGCTTCAGAAAAATACAAAAAAAAAAAAAAAAAAAAAAGAAATCAGAGAAATGCACTGGCTTCCTCATTCTTTCTACAAATATCTATTGAAATCTAGCCTGAGCCAGGAAATTTGAGCTACAAGAATTGACCTGATCAATGGGGCTGAGGGGATCTTTGGAGACTCTTAAATCAGGGTGACTTTGGAGGTCACCCTGATTTGAAACCAGGGAAATTGGTCTGAGCCCTTATAAAAGCAGGGCCCAAGAGAGGAGAAGAAAAAGGCCATGGTTTGGGGGCTTGGCATGAAGAGGCCACTGTCAGGTACCCCAAATTGTTCCATTGTTTGGAAAAAGGGCTCCAACCCAACCTCTCCAAACACATTGCATGCCCAAGTGCTCAAGGATGAATTCCATCTGCAAAGGTGATTCAAAGGGCAGAGATCTACCTCAGTCATGGGGCCCTGTCTGCATTCCAAATTTGCCTGCTCAGGTTGTCGCCTTGTTAAACAAAGGACTGAACTAACTGGCATATCAGCTATGGTAATATTGGTTTATCAAGGCCCATTTATTTCCCACATACTGTTCATATGTGATTTCATTTAATTCTCTAATTAACTCAACAACCTAAAGCTCCCTCTTTTGCACATGCAATACCCAGGGCACAGGAAGTTTAAGAAAATGGCTGCAGGTGCACAGTGAGAAAGTAAAAGAGCTGGGGCTGGAGCATGGGTCATTTGGCTCCACATCTCCTTGCCTTATTGTATCAAAGTACTTCATGGTGGAGTTGGTCCTGGAGCCTAGCACTCCAAGTTCTTATTCAGCAGCAGCAGCTTGACAGGTAGAAAGGCCAATATGATGGGGTATGTGGCTCTATAATATAATTTGAAATCAGAAAATGTGATACCTCCAGCTTCATTCTTTTTTTCTCAGAATTGTTTTGGTTATCCAGGTATTTTTTATGGTCCCATAAAAACCTGGTAATTTTTTGTTCTATTTCTTTAAAAATGACATTGGGATTTTAATGGGAATTAAATTACATTTGTATATTACTTTGTTTAATATGGCTATTTTAACTATGTTGATTCTTCAAATTCATGAACATCGAATATTTTTCCATTTCATTGTGTCTCAATTTCTTTCAATAATGCTTTGTAGTTTTCAGCATATAGGTTTTTTATGTACTTTGTTAAATTTATTCCTAGGTATTTTTTTCTTGGCCAATTGTAAAAGAAATTAATTTTTGAGTTTATTTTCCAAAGTTTCATTATTGGCATATAGGAAGGCAATAGATTTTGTATATTAATTTTGTATCCAGCAAATTTACTGTATCGGTTTATTGTTTCTAATAGGTTTTTTATTAATTTTAATGGGGTGACATTAACGAATCAGGGTATATAGGTTCAGAGAAAATATCTCCAGGTTACTTTGACATTTGATTATGTTGCATACCCATCACCCAAAGTCATATAGTCTTCGGTCACCTTCTATCTGGTTTTCTTTGTGCCCCTCCTCTCCCCCCACTCCCTTCCTTCCCCTCCCCTCCCCTGGTAACCACCATACTCTTGTCCATGTCCCTGAGTCTCATTTTTTTATGTTCCACCTATGTATGGAATCATATAGTTCTTAGTTTTTTGTGATTTATTTATTTCACTCAGTATAATATTATCAAGGTCCATACATGTTGTTGTAAATCATCCGATGTCATCATTTCTTATGGCTCAGTAGTATTCCATAGAATATATGTACCACATCTTTTTTATCCAATTATCTATTGAAGGGCTTTTTGGTTGTTTCCATGTCTTGGCCACTGTGAAAAATACTTTAATGAACATGGGGCTACATGTGTCTTCACGTAGCAATGTTTTTGAGTTATGGGGGTATATACCCAGTAGAGGGATTCCTGGGTCATAAGGTAGTTCTATTTTTAAATTTTGAGGAACCACCATACTTTCTTCCATAGTGGTTGTACTACTTTACATTCCCACCAACAGTGGATTACGGTTCCTTTTTCTCCACAGCCTCTCCAACACTTGTTATTACCTGTCTTGTTGATAATAGCTAATCTAACAGGTGTGAGGTGGTATCTCATTGCAGTTTTGATTTACGTTTCTCTAATAGCTAATGAAGATGAGCATCTTTTCATATATCTCTTGGCCATTTGTATTTCTTCCTGGAGAAGTGTCTGTTCATATCCTCTTCCCGTTTTTTGTTAGATTGTTTGTTTGTTTATTGTTGAGTTTTATGAGTTCTTTGTAAATTTTGGATAATTGGCCCTTATCTGTGCTGTTGTTTGAAAATATCACCTCCCATTTAGTTGGCTGTTCGTTTGTTTTGTTGTCAGTTTCTTTTGCTTTGCAAAAGCTTTTAAGTCTGATATAATCCCATTCATTTATCTTTGCCTTCACTTCCCTTGCCTTTGGAGTCAAATTCATAAAGTGCTCTTTGTAATCAAGGTCCATGAGTTTAGTACCTATGTTTTCTTCTATGTACTTTATTGTTTCAGGTCTTATATTTAGGTCATTGATCCATTTTGAATTAATTTCAGTGCAAGGAGACAAACTGTAGTCAAGCTTTATTCTTTTGCATGTGGTTTTCCAGTTTTCCCAGCACCATTTGTTGAAGAGGCTTTCTTTTCTCCATTGTGTGTTATTGGCCCCTTTATCAAAAATTATTTGACCATATACATGTGGTTTTATTTCTGGGCTTTCTATTCTGTTCCATTGGTCTAAGTGTCTATTTTCCTGCCAATACTATGCTGTTTTATCATGGCTCTATAATATAATTTGAAGTCAGGTATTGTAATGCTCCCAGCTTTGTTCTTTTTCCTTATGACTGCTCTGGCTATTTGGGTTTTTTTTTTTATATATAAATAAATTTTTATTTTAATGGGGTGACATCAATAAATCAGGGTACATACATTCAAAGAAAACATTTCCAGGTTATCTTGTCATTTAGTTATGTTGCATACCCATCACCCAAAGAGAGATCGTCCTCTGCCACCCTCCATCCAGTTCTCTCTGTACCCCTCCCCCTCCCCTCCTCCTCTCCCTCCTTCCCTCCCCCCACCCCCCATAGCCACCACACTCCTGTTCATGCCTCTCAGTCTCGCTTTTATGTCCCACTAATGTATGGAATCCTGCAGTTCCTGTTTTTTTCTGATTCGCTTATTTCCAGCTAGAAGCAGCGGTCATTGGGACTTGGACATGAGCTGCAAAGTATAGAATGGTGACAACAATTCCAGTGCCATACGGACTTTTCCTGTGGGGAACTTTCCTGGACTCCTGCTCCCTGTGACAGCTCCTAACAGACTGAACTGTGGTTGGGTTGCATTTTTCAGGGATTTGGCATGGTGAGGGGGCCAACTGGGACTTGGGGAACATGTTAAGGACACTACTCATTTACGGATTCTTGCTGTATTGGCCAAGAGTTTGCTTAAAGGCTTTTAATCACTGTAAAAAAAAATAGAGGACTAGATGAAGAAGATGGGGCACATATACAACATGGTATATTTGGGGTTTTTTATAGTTCCATATAACCTGACAATTTTTTGTTTCATTTCTTTAAAAAAGACATTGGAATTTTGATAGGAATTGCATTAAATTTGTATATTGCTTTGGGTAATATAGTCATTTTGACTATATTTATTCTTCCTATCCAAGGACAAGGAATATTTTTCCATTTCATTATACCTTTTTCAATTTCCCTTAACAATGTTTTATAGTTTTCATTATATAGGTCTTTTACATTCTTTGTTATGTTTATTCCGAGGAATTTTATTTTATTTGTTACAACCATGAAGGGGATTTTTTGTTTGTTTGTTTGTTTTTTAGCTCGTTTTCTGATGTTTCATTGTTGGCATAAAGGAAGGCAATGGACTTTTGTATATTAATTTTGTAACCTGTGACCTTACTGTATTGGTTTATTGTTTCTAGTAGTCTTTTTGTGGAATCTTTGCAATTTTCTATGTACAGGATCATATCATCTGCAAAAAGTGAAATCATTACTTCTTCTTTCCCAATATGAATGCCTTTTATTTCTTTCTCTTGTCTGATTGCATTGGTTAGAACTCCCAGCACTACGTTGCATAAGAGTGGAGAGAGTGTACAACCTTGTCTTGTTCTTGATTTTAGGGGGAAAGTCCTCAGTTTTATACCATTTACTATGATGTTAGCTGATGCTTTATCATAAATGGTCTTTAGATGACGTCAGAGTAATGGCGGAGTAGGAAGCGATACCGATAAATCTCCCCCAAAACTCAACAAGATCTTCAACCAGAAACAGAAAAACCTATACTTGGAGCTTCCAGATTCTTCGCAATACACCCAAAGGTATGATTGAGTGAAAAATTGGCTAAATATATAACCAAACCCCGAAGGAAATAGGGAGTAAGAAATGCTCCGCCTTCCTCACTAACCTAAACAGGGCGGCTTTCTCTGGTAACTGTGAATATAGAAACTGAGGCGGGCAAAGGGGGTGAATAGATCCAGGCCCCCGCAGCAAAAACGGCCGAACCAGGCTGTGGCTCAGAGATCCAAGCCGAGGAAAATCTGATCCTGTGGCAACCCGGGCAATACAAGCTAACACTCGCGCCAAACCCAAACAAAGAAAGACAAGCGGAGCAGCCATTTTACCCGGTCTCCTGGTCGGTGCGCAGTTAGTGGAAGAGAGATTTCTTCCTAAGCCGCGGAAGTGGGTGCCCGTGTTGCCCCATGGAGAGGCAGGGTCAGAGGCCTTTCTGTGGGCTGAGGGCAGAGTCTCTGGGCAGCCCCAGCACCCTGGGAAAACCACGCACGGGAGGGAGTGAGAACTAATCCCAACGGTGGAGATTTTCCGTGCTGGAGGCTGTTTCACTCAGAGGGAACCACGGCCGGCCTCATATCCTGGTTTGCGCGCGCAGATAAGGAGTGAGCGATTCCTCCGAGTGCCTCGGCAGTGCGCGCCCGTGTTATCACAGAGAGGGGCAGAGTCAGGGGCCTTTGTGTGGGCCAAAGCGGAATCTCAGGCCGCCCCAGCGCCTTGCAAAAGCCGCACACGGGGACGGAGCGAGACTCAATTCCAACGCTGCAACTTTTCCCTGCGGTTGGGGGTTTCACTCAGAGCGTGAGTCTGCTGGCAGGATATCCTGGTTGCAGACAGTGAGTGAGAGTTTCCTCCAAGTGCCCCGGAAGTGGGCGCCCGCTTGTGTTACCGGATAGAGTGGCAGAGCCAGAGGTCTTCGAGTGGGCGGAAAGCCCGCCTGATTATGCTAGCAGCTCTGACTGACTGAGCCTTACCCAGAGCCCTGTGCTGAGTGGAAATAGAGTGGGGAGTTGCCAGCAATTTGAGCCTCTTACTATCCAGGCAGAGGCAGCAGCAACCCCATACCTGGACTATCAGGCTACTAATTGAGGAAGGAAAGACTAGGAGAAAGGCTACAGGAACACGGACTCTCTCACTGTCGGAGCCTATAAATGCTAATGAGCCTCGACTCCCAACGAGAATAAAGCACAATACATGACATTGCCATAGAGACTTATCAACTGCAAACCTCTACCTGAGCGTGCCAAAGGGGCAGAACCCGGGGTACAGAGTCACCGACCAGGAAGAGGGAGAGAAAAGAAAAAGCAAGAAGATAACCTCTCAAAATCAAGAATAATCTGCAGACTTTATAACCTATCCCATTTTATTATATTTGTTCGTTTGTTTCTCTTATCTTCATTCTTGAGACTTTTTTTTCCTCCTCCAATTTGGCCGATTAACTCTCTACCGGTCTTACTCTCTCCTCTCCTTGAACTACACTACCCATAAGTGTTACATCTCCCATTATCTTTTCTCTTCTCTTCCTTTCTCTCTATGAGGGTTGCACTCCAAAACCCTTAACTCTCTCTCTCTCTCTCTCCTTTCTTTTTTCTTCTTTTAGTGGTTCCCTCTTTTTTTCTCTCTCTCTCTTTCTTTTCTCCCTCTATATTAGTTTCTTCCTTTCTCCTTTACATCTCCTCTCATTCAAACCTCAATAACAAACAAATTATCTTATCTGGGACTCAAACCTATGTTTGTGGCATTTTGGGGGGTTTTTACTTCACCTTTTTAACTCACTAGCAGTGCTCCCATCCCTGGCTCTCCATATTATCTAGTTCTTGTTCCACTAAATACAATAGTAAGTTTTTAATTTGTCCCCCCATTTTTCCATTTTCCTCTTATTCCTCTCATCATAACTCTTAGAAAACCAACACCTAAAAGCAAATCATTTTATTCTTGACCCAAATGTTTTCCTTATTTGCTTTTTGTGGGTCCATACGCTCTTTTTTTTTTCCTTTTTTTTTTTTCTTTCTCTCTTTTTTGCCCCTTTATTACTTTTCCCCAATTCAGGCCCTCCATCACAGGCATTGTTTGTTATAACTCACAGTCCACCACAAGATTTTCTCAAGAAAGAGGGGAGAGGAGAGGAGAGGAAAAAAAGAGGGGGGGAATAATTTCCTTTTTTAAAAATTTTTATTTTATTTTATTTTTCTTTATTTCATTATTAATTTTTTTTAAAAAAAACAACTTTTTTCGATTTGTTATTTTTTTATTTTTTTAACTTTTTATTCTTTATTAAATCTCATTAATACTATCAACAAAACTACCCTCAGATGCCATTAAGGAAGAGAAAATCGAATATCATGGATACAAAAGAAAGAGAGGTAACACAGCTAGATGAGGAAAAATCTATGGAGAAAAAATTTAATATATTGGAAACCTTGGAGCTAAATGACAGAGAATTCAAGATAGAAATCCTAAAAATCCTCCGAGATATACAAGAAAACACAGAAAGGCAATATAGGGAAATCAGAAAACAACTCCATGAACACAAAGAATATATGTCCAAGGAAATTGAAACTATAAAAACAAATCAAACAGAGATGAAAAACTCAATTCACGAGCTGAAAAACGAAGTAACAAGCTTAGCTAATAAAACAGGTCAGATAGAAGAGAGGATTAGTGAAAAAAAGACAAGCAACTTGAGGCACAACAGAGAGAAGAAGAAAGAGACTCAAAAATTAAAAAAAATGAGATAGCCCTACAAGAATTATCTGACTCCATCAAAAAGAATAACATAAGAATAATAGGTATATCAGAGGGAGAAGAGAGAGAAAATGGAATGGAGAACATACTTAAACAAATAATTGATGAGAACTTCCCAAGCCTGTGGAAAGAACTAAAGCCTCAAGTTCAAGAAGCAAACAGAACTCCAAGTTTTCTTAACCCCAACAAACCTACTCCAAGGCATATCATAATGAAATTGACACAAACCAACAGCAAAGAAAAAATTCTCAAGGCAGCCAGGGAAAAGAAGAATACAACATATAAAGGAAGGCCCATTAAATTATCATCAGATTTCTCAGCAGAAACTCTACAAGCTAGAAGAGAGTGGACCCCAATATTTAAAGTCCTGAAAGAGAGGAACTTTCAGCCACGAATACTATACCCATCAAAGCTATCCTTCAAATACGAAGGAGAAATAAAAACATTCACAGATACAGAAAAGATGAGGGAATTTATCATCAGAAAACCCCCACTCCAGGAATTACTAAAGGGGGTTCTCCAATCAGATACAAAGAACAAAAAAAAACAGAGCCACAAGTAAAAGCTCCAAGAAGAACACAATAAAACCAAATTTAAACTGTGACAACAACAAAAAGAAAGAGGGGGAGAAGACGGAGATTAACAGTAGCAAAGGACGATGGAGTGCAAAAGTACTCACAAAATAGTTCGCTACAATGAACAGGGTAGGGACCCTTTTCATTACTCAAAGGTAACCACCATTGAAAAAACCACCACAGAAGCACATGAGATAAAAAAGATAGCAACAGAGGAAAGATGTATGGAATACAACCAAATAAAAACAAAAGATAGAAAAACGAAAGAGAAGGATCAAACAAGACACAAAACTAACAGAAAGCAAGATATAAAATGGCAATAGGGAACTCACAAGTATCAATAATTACACTAAATGTAAATGGATTAAACTCACCAATAAAAAGGCACAGAGTAGCAGAATGGATTAAAAAGAAAATCCAACTGTATGCTGCCTACAGGAAACTCATCTAAGTAACAAGGATAAAAACAAATTCAAAGTGAAAGGCTGGAAAACAATACTCCAAGCAAATAACATCCAAAAAAAAAGCAGGTGTAGCAATACTCATATCAGATAATGCTGACTACAAGACAGGAAAAGTACTTAGAGACAAAAATGGCCATTTCATAATGGCTAAGGGGACACTGAATCAAGAAGACATAACAATTCTTAATATATATGCACCAAACCAAGGAGCACCAAAACATATAAGACAGCTACTTATTGATCTTAAAACAAAAACTGACAAAAATACAATCATACTTGGAGACCTCAATACACCGCTGACGGCTCTAGATCGGTCATCCAAACAGAGAATCAACAAAGACATAGTGGCCTTAAACAAAACACTAGAGCACCTGGATATGATAGACATCTACAGGACATTTCATCCCAAAGTGACTGAGTATACATTTTTCTCTAGTGTACATGGATCATTCTCAAGAATTGACCATATGTTGGGCCACAAAAACAATATCAGCAAATTCAGAAAAATTGAAGTTGTACCAAGCATATTTTCTGATCATAAAGCCTTGAAACTAGAATTCAACTGCAAAAAAGAGGAAAAAAATCCCACAAAAATGTGGAAACTAAACAACATACTTTTAAAAAATGAATGGGTCAAAGAAGAAATAAGTGCAGAGATCAAAAGATATATACAGACTAATGAAAATGACAATACGACATATCAGAATCTATGGGATGCAGCAAAAGCAGTGATAAGATGGAAGTTCATATCGCTTCAGGCATATATAAACAAACAAGAGAGAGCCCAAGTGAACCACTTAACTTCCCACCTTAAGGAACTAGAAAAAGAAGAACAAAGACAACCCAAAACCAGCCGAAGAAAGGAGATAATAAAAATCAGAGCAGAAATAAATGAATTAGAGAACAGAAAAACTATAGAAAAAATTAATAGAACAAGGAGCTGGTTCTTTGAAAAGATCAACAAAATTGACAAACCCTTGGCAAGACTTACCAAGGAAAAAAGAGAAAGAACTCATATGAACAAAATACAAAATGAAAGAGGAGAAATCACCACGGACACCGTAGATATACAAAGAATTATTGTAGAATACTATGAAAAACTTTATGCCACTAAATTCAACAACCTAGAAGAAATGGATAAATTCCTAGAACAATACAACCTTCCTAGACTGAGTCAAGAAGAAGCAGAAAGCCTAAACAGACCTATCAGTAGAGAAGAAATAGAAAAAACCATTAAAAACCTCCCCAAAAATAAAAGTCCAGGCCCTGACGGCTATACCAGCGAATTTTATCAAACATTCAAAGAAGACTTGGTTCCTATTCTACTCAAAGTCTTCCAAAAAATTGAAGAAGAAGCAATACTTCCAAACACATTTTATGAGGCCAACATAACCCTCATACCAAAACCAGGCAAGGATGGCACAAAAAAAGAAAACTACAGACCAATATCTCTAATGAATACAGATGCTAAAATACTAAACAAAATACTAGCAAATCGAATACAACAACATATTAAAAAAATAATACATCATGATCAAGTGGGATTCATCCCAGAATCTCAAGGATGGTTCAACATACGTAAAACGGTTAACGTAATACACCATATCAACAAAACAAAGAACAAAAACCACATGATCTTATCAATAGACGCAGAAAAGGCTTTCGATAAAATACAACACAATTTTATGTTTAAGACTCTCAACAAAATGGGTATAGAAGGAAAATATCTCAACATGATAAAGGCCATATATGATAAACCATCAGCTAACATCATATTAAATGGCACTAAACTGAAGGCTTTCCCCCTTAAATCAGGAACAAGACAGGGTTGTCCACTCTCTCCACTCTTATTTAATGTGGTACTAGAGGTTCTAGCCAGAGCAATCAGACAAGACAAAGAAATAAAAGGCATCCATATCGGAAAAGAAGAAGTAAAGGTATCACTTTTTGCAGATGATATGATCCTATACATCGAAAACCCCAAAGAATCCACAAAAAGACTACTAGAAACAATAAGCCAATACAGTAAGGTCGCAGGATACAAAATTAACATACAGAAGTCAATAGCCTTTCTATATGCCAACAATGAAACAACTGAGAAGGAACTCAAAAGAATAATCCCCTTCACGATTGCAACAAAAAAAATAAAATACTTAGGAATAAACATAACAAAGAATGTAAAGGACTTATATAATGAAAACTATAAACCATTGTTAAGGGAAATCGAAAAAGATATAATGAGATGGAAGAATATACCTTGTTCTTGGCTAGGAAGAATAAATATAATCAAGATGGCTATATTACCAAAAGCAATATACAAATTTAATGCAATTCCCATCAAAATTCCAATGACATTTTTTAAAGAAATAGAGCAAAAAATCATCAGATTTATATGGAACTATAAAAAACCCCGAATAGCCAAAGCAATCCTAAAGAAAAAGAATGAAGCTGGGGGCATAACAATACCTGACTTCAAACTCTATTATAGGGCCACGACAATCAAAACAGCATGGTATTGGCAGAAAAATAGACACTCAGACCAATGGAACAGAATAGAAAGTCCAGAAATAAAACCACATATATATAGTCAAATAATTTTTGATAAAGGGGCCAACAACACACAATGGAGAAAAGAAAGCCTCTTCAATAAATGGTGCTGGGAAAACTGGAAAGCCACATGCAAAAGAATGAAACTGGACTACAGTCTCTCCCCCTGTACAAAAATTAACTCAAAATGGATCAAAGATCTAAACATAAGACCTGAAACAATTAAGTACATAGAAGAAGACATAGGTACTCAACTCATGGACCTGGGTTTTAAAGAGCATTTTATGAATTTGACTCCAATGGCAAGAGAAGTGAAGGCAAAAATTAATGAATGGGACTACATCAGACTAAGAAGTTTTTGCTCAGCAAGGGAAACTGATAACAAAATAAACAGAAAGCCAACTAAATGGGAAATGATATTTTCAAACAACAGCTCAGATAAGGGCCTAATATCCAAAATATACAAAGAACTCATAAAACTCAACAACAAACAAACAAACAATCCAATAAAAAAATGGGAAGAGGATATGAATAGACACTTCTCCCAGGAAGAAATACAAATGGCCAACAGATATATGAAAAGATGCTCATCTTCTTTAGCTATTAGAGAAATGCAAATCAAAACGGCAATGAGATACCACCTCACACCTGTTCGATTAGCTGTTATTAGCAAGTCAGGTAATAGCAAATGTTGGAGAGGCTGTGGAGAAAAAGGAACCCTCATCCACTGTTGGTGGGAATGTAAAGTAGTACAACCATTATGGAAGAAAGTATGGTGGTTCCTCAAAAAACTGAAAATAGAACTACCTTATGACCCAGCAATCCCTCTACTGGGTATATATCCCCAAAACTCAGAAACATTGATACGTAAAGACACATGCAGCCCCATGTTTATTGCAGCATTGTTCACAGTGGCCAGGACATGGAAACAACCAAAAAGCCCATCAATAGATGACTGGATAAAGAAGATGTGGCACATATACACTATGGAATACTACTCAGCCATAAGAAATGATGACATCGGAACATTTACAGCAAAATGGTGGGATCTTGATAACATGATACGAAGCGAAATAAGTAAATCAGAAAAAAACAGGAACTGTATTATTCCATACGTAGGTGGGACATAATAGTGAAACTAAGAGACATTGATTAGAGTGTGGTGGTTACGGGGGGGAGGGGGGAATGGGAGAGGGATAGGGGGTGGGAGGGGCACAAAGAAAACAAGATAGAAGGTGACAGAGGACAATCTGACTTTGGGTGGTGGGTATGCAACATAATTGAACGACAAGATAACCTGGACTTGTTATCTTTGAATATATGTATCCTGATTTATTGATGTCACCCCATTAAAAAAATAAAATTATAAAAAAAAAAAAAAGAAAAAAAAAATGGTCTTTATTATGTTGAGATATTTTCCTTCTATAACCATTTTGTTAACTGTTTTAAACATAAAATGATGTTGTATTTTATCAAATGCCTTTTTTGCATCTATTGATAAGATCATATGATTTTGTTCTTTGTTTTGTTGATGTGGTGTATTACGTTAACCATTTTATGTATGTTGAACCATCCTTGAAATTCTGGGATGAATCCCACTTGATCATGATGAATTATTTTTATAATGTGTTCTTGTATTCAATTTACTAGTATTTTGTTTAGTATTTTAGCATCTGTATTCATTAGAGGTATTGGTCTGTAGTTTTCTTTTTTGTGTGTTGTCCTTGCCAGGTTTTGGTATGAGGGTTATGTTGTCCTCATAAAATGTGTTTGGAAGTATTGCTTCTTCTTCAATTTATTGAAAGACTTTGAGAAGGATAGAAACCAAATCTTTGAATGTTTGATAGAATTCACTAGTATAGCCCTCTGGCCCTGGACTTTTATTTTTGGGGAGGTTTTTAATAGTTGTTTCTATTTCTTCCCTGCTTATGGGTCTGTTTAGGCTTTCTGCTTCATGACTCAGTCTAGGAAGATTGTATTGCTCTAGGAATTTATCCATTTCTTCTATATTGTTAAATTTGGTAGTATATAGTTTTTCATAGTATTCTACAATAATTCTTTGTATATCTATGATATCTATGGTGATTTCTCCTCTTTCATTTTGGATTTTGTTTATACGAGTCTTTTCTCTTTTTTCCATCTTGATTGAGTCTTGCCAAGGGTTTGTCAATTTTGTTGATCTTTTCAAAGAACCAGCTCCTTGTTTTATTAATTTTTTCTGTAGTTTTTCTGTTCTCTGTTTTGTTTATTTTTGCTCTGAATTTTATTATTGTCTTTCTTCTGCTTGTTTTGAGTTGTCTTTGTTCTTCTTTTTCTAATTCCTTAAGGTGTGAAATTAAGTGGTTTACTTGGGCTCCCTCTTGTTTGTTCATATAGGCCTTTAGTGATATGAACTTCTCTCTTATTATTGCTTTTTCTGTATCCCAGAGATTCTGATATGTTGTATTGTTGTTTTCGTTTGCCTGTATGTATCTTTTGATCTCTGTGCTTATTTCTTCTTTGACCCACTCATTTTTTAAATGTATGTTGTTTAGTTTCCACATTTTTGATGGTTTGTTTACCTCCTTTTTGCAGTTGAATTCCAGTTTCAAGACTTTATGATCAGAAAATATGTTTGGTATAATTTCAGTCTTTCTGAATTTGATGTTATTTTTGTGGCCCAATATATGGTCAATTCTTGAGAATGTTCCATGTACACTAGAGAAAAATGTATACTCTGGTACTTTGGGATTAAATGTCCTGTAGATGTCTATCATATCCAATTGTTCTAGTATTTCATTAAGCCAATATTTTTTTATTGATTTTCTGTTTGGATGAACGATCTAGAGCTGTCAGCAGTGTATTGAGGTCTCCAAGTATGATTTTATTTTTGTCGATTTTTGTTTTTAGGTCAGTCAGTAGCTGTCTTATATATTTTGGTGCTCCTTGGTTTGATGCATATATATTACGAAGTGTTATGTCTTCTTGATTCAATGTCCCCTTTATCATTATGAAATGATTGTTTTTGTCTCTGATTATCTTTCCTTTCTTGTAGTCAGCATTGTTAGATATGAGTATTGCTACAGCTGCTTTTTTGTGGATGTTATTTGCTTGGATTATTGTTTTCCAATGTTTCACTTTGAATTTGTTTTTATTCTTGTAGCTTAGATGTTTTTCTTGTAGGCAGTATACAGTTGGATTTTCTTTTTTAATCCATTCTGCTACTCTGTGTCTTTTTATTGGTGAGTTCAATCCATTTACCTTTAGTGTAATTATTGAGATTTGAGGGTTTTCAATTGCCATTTTATATATTGCTTTCTGATAGCTTTGTATCTTGTTTAATTCTTCTCTTTTATTTTTCTATCATTTGTTTTTGTTTGGTTGTAATCCATACTTTTTTTCTCTGTTACTTCTTTTTTAAGCCATGTACTTCTGTGTTGGTTTTTTCAGGGGTGGTATCATTAAGTAATGGAAAGTGTACATATCATGTTCATTGTAGTACATTATCTCATAAGTGTTTCTGTATTCTGTACTCCATCCTCCTTTGCTACTGTTAATATTTGTCCTCTCCCCTTTTTTATTTCTTTGTCACAGATTAGTCTTGTTTTTATTGTAATCTTGATGGAGCTTTTACTTGTAGTTTTGTTTTGTTCTTTGTTTCTGGTTGGAAAACCCCGTTTATTATTTCCTGAAGTGGGGGTTTTCTGGTGATAAATTTCCTCATCTTTTCTGTATCTGTGTATGTTTTTATTTCTCCTTTGTATTTGAAGGGTAGCTTTGATGGGTATAGTATTCTTGGCTGGAAGTTCCTCCATTTCAGAATTTTAAATATTGGGGTCCACTCTCTTCTCGCTTGTAGAGTTTCTGCTGAGAAATCTGATGATAATCTAATAGGCCTTCCTTTATATGTTGTTTTCTTCTTTTCCCTGGCTGCCTTGAGAACCTTTTTATTGTCATTGGTTTGTGCCAATTTCATTATGATGTGCCTTGGAGTGGGTTTGTTAGGGTTAAGATAACTTGGTGTTCTGTTTGCTTCTTGACTTTGAGGCTTTAGTTCTGTTCACAGGCTTGGGAAGTTCTTGTCTATTATTTGTTTGAATATGTTCTCCATTCCATTTTGTCTTTCTTCTCCTTCTGATATACCCATTATTCTTATGTTGCTCTTTCTGATGAATTCAGACAATTCCTGTCTCTAGTTGAATTTGTTGAAGTTTCAGGGAGAGGTATTGGGAGCACTCCTCACAGTGCCATTTCTCTGACATCAGTCTCTAATAGTTTTTTGTTGAAGTCTTTGGGGTTATCTATATTCAGGTTCACGTCATCTGATAAGTGATACCTTAACTTTTTCTTTCTCAATATGGATAACTTTTATTTCTTTCTCTTGCCTGATTGCTCTGGCTAGAACTTTCAGAGCTATGTTGAATAGGAATGGAGAGAGTGGGCAAGCTTGTCTTTTTACTTATTTTAGAGGGAAAGTCTTCATTTTTTCATGAGTTACTATGATATTAGCTGGTGGTTTGTCATATATTGCCTTTATTATGTCCAGGTACTTCCCTTGTATATCCCTTTTATTGAGTGTTTTAAACATAAAGAGGTGTTGTATCTTATCAAATGCTCTTTTTGCATCTATTAATAGTATAAAAATAGTACAAAAATCATATTTTTGTTCTTTGTTGTGTTCATATCCTTAATTACTAGTGAACTTGGGCATCTTTTCACATGTTTATTGAACATTATGTAAATTGCCTGTTCAAAATATACTTTTTTAGAAAAAATTGGATTTTTTTCTGAATGATTCTGTTTTATTTTTCAGATATCAAAAATATACTCACCTCTGAGTCATTACTTTTTTTACAATGTTATAATTATTTTTAGAAAACAAAAATGGGACATTTATTCATAACTCAAGCCCCTCCCAAAAATATTAAGCAATAAGGTAAAAGATTAAATATAAACAGTGAGTTTTACTCCAACCTTATTTTTCTAAGGCTGTGTGGTCAAATGGAATATCTGAGGAGAATACCTTGATAATAGAGGACCTGTCAACAATGTCTGTGGTATGAACTTATGCTGAATCTTCTGCCACCTCTCTTCTTGCCCTCAGGTGTGACCCAAACAAAGCATCAGTCCACACTAATCAGCTGTTCCATCAAATCTTGGACACTGAGTTCCTGTTCCTCCATAGTTGCTTGTGCTTCCTTGTATGTTTTATACTTAACTAGAGTATATATACCCTTTCAGGTATCCTGTATGGTTATCCAGGTTGAGGCGAATATTTTTTATTTCTCCATAATCTGAAAATTTGTCATGGATATCTTCTTTGGTGGCTTCCTCATAAATTCCAATGACAAAGAGAATGCAGCCTTCAACAGAGTGTTGTGGTCTGGGTACATCTCCACCCTGTTCCACACTGTCATAACCCTCATGCTTGAGACTTCTCTTCAAAGCCCAAACTGTGCCCTTTTTTTTTCTTTGCTTCTTTTTTCAGTTTGTGTATGCTCTCGTCCCCATTCTCATCTGTGGCAAAATCCTTGCCCCAGCCGCATGAATATCCAGCATATCCATCATTTTCCTTTCATTGTAACTCTCCTCAATACCGGTCAGAACTCCCAATGTTATCATTTTTTTTAACAGAAATGATTAACTTTATTTAATTGAATCTATCAATATGTTTTGGTAGGTTTTATTTTAGGTCTGATCTTTGCCCTCCCTAATACCAAAAGGGTTTTCTCTTATATTTTCTTTCCATAACTTTATTTTCTTACCTTTTATATTTAGGTTTGTAATCTGTCAGAAATCAATTTTTATATATGGTGTGACGTGGAAATTTAGCCAGTTTTCTTTGATCTATTTATTCAAATTCTTCTTTTGTTTATTGATTATTGATTTGTGGTTTCAATATATATATAATTTCTCTATCACTTTCCTCAGAGTCTTTTTTTCCCTGTACCAGTACCTGTTGTTATTTTTTAAACTACTATAACTTTGTACTATATGATAATTACTTTGTATTATATGTTAATTGCTCTTCTTCTATACTATTTGATTTACCCATTTCAAGGCCTTTATTCTTTTTTAATTTAAAAAACTATTTAGAAAATGAAATTTAACAGGGTGACATTGACCAATAAAAGTACATAAATTTCAGGCAAACATTTCTATAACATTTAAACTGTTGATTATGTTGTATACCCTCAACCTTATTCTTTCAAGATCTTCTTTTTTAATTTCTGTATAAAGAAGCTTATGGCATTGACATTTAACTGGCAGCAGCATTGGAAGCCCTCTTTCTCAGATTCTAAGCAGAGTTACTTCTTCATAGGAGCTAGTGTTTCAATCATCACAAATTTATTTTGGGTCCCTTGTTTTATTTCAAGACTCACAAGAAATCCCTGAGAAAAACAATCCCATTTTATAGATGAGGACACTAAAGCTCAGAGAGAGGTAGGGATTCCCAGAGATGTACAATGTTTGCAGAGTGGTGAGATTTGAACACTTCCTTTCTGTGACCCTGTCTTTCTGTTTTGTCAACACACTAGGCTAACACACATGTTTAAAGAAAATAAGTAATTCCTGCTCCCAAGCACAAACACTTGCCACTTTCTACACAGATAAGGTAAAGGGACAGCATGGTTAGAAACACTTTCAAGAGGCAAAAGCTGGAGACCGCTAGGGGTTTCAAAAGAGGTAATCGAGCATAATTCAGATTATATAGTCAAAGCAGAAGGGTGTTTGTGAGACAGTGAAAGTAGTTCTAAAGCCAAATTGGGAGACATTGCAGGGGTGGATATAAAAGTAGTTGAATGGGTCTTAACAGATCAAGTTCTCTTACACTCCAGTAGGCAAGCAGGGAACTTGGGTCAGAAAGACAGAGAACAGGACATGGTGGTATTGATAACTACAGTGAGAAAGCCAGTAGTATGGTCTGCAGGTACTGCTGGTGCAAACAGCAGGAGCTCTTGAAATTTCTTGAAAAAGGTTTGGGAGTCTAGATAGGGACTCAACTTGAGCAGAAGTTCAGCAGAAAGACTTAATGCAGACATCCTATGGTCATAGACATTGTCCCAGTGGTGTCTCACAAGGACATAGCTGCCAATCAGCACTCCAGTTCCATCTGAGTAAGCATTTTGTCAAGGTCGGTCATTGCTTCACAATGGGAGCCCTCTTTGGTCCTGGAGATGTGCAAGGAGTGGTTGCATGGCCACAAGGATAGATCATTCTTTACCACTGGTCCACTGGTTCCAAAGGTGACACAGGAGTTCTTTGGAGAGTGGATTAAAAACTCAGATGCTTGTTCCTACCCTGCTGACTCACCATCAGGTTGGAGGACCAATGACCAATAGTTTAGAGCAGTGCTTTTCACACTACTTAGAATGAAAGTATTGCTTTTTCACCTCCATTTTGTAACAATATATATTCTTTTAAAATTCAAAATCACACACATCTGTGTTGCAGCCATGTCAAATTGCTAAAACAGTACATAAACATCTACTCATTGCTATACTTATGTCACCAGCTATCATTAGCCTATGGAACATTCTTTGTGTAGCAGGCATTCAGGAGACCATTCTTCTAGAGATCACTTCCAATATGGAGATGCTAGACTGCTATGTCAGCCTTGGTTGTCCTGCCTCTACTGTAGCTTGAAAAGTTCCCTTGAGATTAGGTTTCCTTGGGTTTGCTTTAACAACTAAAAGCCCAATTTACCTTATGCTTGTCTTGGCTCCACAATTTCTCACTCTCTGTTAAGGCGGCAGACTATACACTTTTCTTCCAGGGCACACAGATCAGTGGAGCTAAGGTACTTTTTGAGTTGTTTTGGTTTAGGAGCTCAGGCCTTCCCATTCTGCATGCTCCAGCCAGACCTAGACTGTTATCATCAAACTCATGGTTCCAATCACATGTTGGGTGTTATGAGGCTGCAAACTCAATATGAATAGCAGCTGAGCCTAATAAGTAGAGGTCCAGACTCATGGGCCCAACTGTCCAACTTAAATCTTTGCTCCTTCAGTGACTAGTTGTAATATTATTTAATTTCTTGAATTCAGTTACCTTATTTAAAAATGAAAATCATCATCATCATCATCATTATCACCATAATCTACCTTATAGGGTTTAACAAGGAGTGAGGTAATACATGTAAAATGTGATGAAAGGGGCCTGGAATACAGAATACTCTCTACTGCACTGAAGACCTGTTAGCTAGTATTATCATGTTCGATTCCAATTGGTCTAAAGCAAAACTCAGGACATTTTACAACTTGTTTCTCCTCTCTTGTATTCTCCATTCAATAATACCTCTACAATTCACATCCCTCTCACTTCCCAATATACTTTACATTATGTCAACTCTAATTATTAACTATCTTTTTCCTCATCCCTACTTTTATCATCCTGGTCCCAGGTACCACCATCTCTTGTCTGTATGACTGAAGTAGCCACCTAAATAGTCACTCTGCCTCTATTCTTGTCCACTTTTTCAAAGTATACTAATTTCACAGCAGCCAGGAGGATACCTACTTAACTCTTGTTCAGAACCTTTCAGTGGCTCTCCATATCATAATAAAATTCAAACTCTTCCCCCTAGCTTTGAAGCCCTGCCTACTACTGTCCTTGCTCACTTCTCTGACATAATCGTCTGCTTCTCTCTCCATCCTGCTTTGTGTCTGGCTACACTGACTCTCTGGTTATTCCTCAAACACAGATGAGCATCTTACTTCAAAGACTTTGCACATGTTGATCTCTTTGGCTAAAATTTAATTAATCCCTTCTATGTATGCTTCAGTTCATACACTACCTCTGCAAGGAAGACTTCCCTTACCTCCTATAACAGATCAAGTTCTCCATGACACAGTTCTCATTGCATCTTGGGCCCCTCCTTCATAGCTCTTAGCCAAGATGTCATTGTATCTTTATTTGTGTGTTTATCTGATTAATATCTGTCTTTTTCAGTAAAGCTAAAAGCTTCATAAGAGCAGAGAATTTATATGTCTCATTCAAAACTATGCTTCCTGATATAGTAGATGTTTAATAAATAGTTTTAAAGGCTGAATCATTGAGGCAAATTTTTATTTGGTTTGAAAATAAGCAGGTCTTATAAAAATGACAAGAGATTGTTGATTTGGTGGTGTCAAAAGAGGAAAAGGAATTCTAGATGAGAAAATAACATTAACAAAGGCATGAAGCCATGGAAATGGAGGGTGGTTGAGAAAAAAATTGGAAATCTTAGAATGACTGAAGAAGAAGATGTATATGAGGCAGGTTGGGAGGTAAAGATGGAGATGAAATTAGGGGTACAACACACCAGATCTTGTGTTCTAGGCTAAAGAGCATCATTTTTATCTGGTGGGCAATAGGGAACTATAAAAAGGTTGTGCTTTGAGGAAATATGGTCCCAAATGATTACTCTGCTTCCTTCATTTGGTCCTATGCATTTTTCATTATAAGACACTTCCAAGTGATCAAGGTGAATTTTTGCAAGCCAAGCTAAGTCCCGGAGAGTCTCAATGGTCCTTTCATAACCTAAATTTTCCAAAACCAAAGAACATTTTTTTTGTTTTAGTTTTTGTCAACATCAGCTGTCCCATTTAGTAAGTCATTGTTCAAAGTTAGACAACTAGAGGCAAAGATCTCAGTTAAAAGATTGGAGAGAAATTACTGACGTTTCTGGGTGGAGCAGAGTAACTGTACCTTTTATTTAAAATCCTTTTTTAAATTTTAATTTATTGTTTTGACATGGTTTCAAATGTCCTACTCAATATAACATGTTCAACTTCCCACACCATGCCCCCCATGCCCTATGCAAAGTCTCTTTTCATTCCCATTTTACACCTTTGTCCCCCTCCCCCTACCTCTATCCTTCCTTTCCCTCTGGTACTTGCTACCTTGTTATCTGTATCTATGTGCTATATATATATATATATATATATATATATATATATATATATATATAATTTGTCTAATATCTTCACCTTCTTTGATCCCATCCCCTCATTCTCCTTTGCTCTGATAGCTGTCCATCTAGTCCTTGTGACTCTGCCTCTGTTTCTATTTTGTTCCTCAGTTTATTGTGTTCATTAGATTCTGCATATAAATGAGATCATATGATATTTGTCTTTCTCTGCCTGGCTTATTTCACTTAGCATAATAATCACCAGGTCTATCAATGCTGTTGCAAAAGGTAAGATTCTCTTCTTTTTTCATGACCATGTAGTATTTCATTGTCTAAATGTACCACAACTTTTTTATCCACTATCAGACACTTGGGCTGTTTCCAGATCATGTAAACAATGCTGCAATAGATATGGAAGTGCATATCTTTTTGTGAATCAGTGTTTTATGATTATTAGGATATATTCTTAAAAATGGGATAGATGGGTCATAAGTCAATTCCATTTTTAATTTTTTGAGGAAATGTCATACTGTTTTCCACAGTGGCTGCTCAAGTCAACAGTGCAGGAGGGTTCCATTTTCTCCCCACCATCCGCAGTACTTATTCTTTGTTGATTTGTTAATGAAAGCCATTCTGACAGGTGCAAGGTGGTATCTCATTATCTTTTTAATTTGCCTTTCTCTGATGATTAGTCACATAGAACATTTTTTCAAATACCCATTGACTATCTGTATGTCCTCTTTGGACAATTATTTATCCAGGTCCTTTGCCCACTTTTGAACTTTATTGTTTACCTTCCTGGTGTTGAGTTTTAGAAGTTCTTTATAAATGTTGGTTATTGACCCCTTTTCAGACCTCTCAGCAAGTAAGTTCTTTGACTGAATACGCTGTCTTTTTATTTTGTTAATGGTGTCTTTTGCTGTGCAAAAGATTTTTAGTTTGATATAGAGTCATTTGTTTATTTTGTCCTTTATTTCACTTGTTTGCAGTGATACATTAGCAAAAATATTGCTACAAGAGTTATCAGAGTCTACTGCCTATATTTTCTTTCAAGATATTTATGGTTTTGCAACTTATCTTTATGTAAGTCTTTCATCCATTTTAAGTTCGTTTTCTTAATGGTGTAAGTTGGTAGTCTAGTTTCATTTTTTGGCATGTACCTGTCCAAATTTCCCAACACAATTTAATAAAGAGACTGTCATTACTCCATTGTATACTCTTGCCTCCTTTGTCAAATATTAATTGACCATAAAAGTGTGGGTTTATTTCTGGGTTCTCTGTTCTTTTCCATTTATCTGTATGCTTATTCTTATGCCATTGCCAAGCTTTTTTGATTACAATAAACTTGTAGTATAATTTGATATCAGGAAGTGTGATACCTCCCACTTTGTGCATCATTTTCAAAATTGCTTAGGCTATTCAGGTCCTTTTTTGGTTCCATTTAAATTTTTGGTATATTTGTTCCAGATATGTGAAATACACCATTGGTATTTTAACAAGAATTTCATTGAATTATCCAAGATTGCTTTGGATAATATAAACATTTTAATGATCTTAATTCTTCCTATCCATAAAAACAGTATATGCTTCCACTTGTTTGTATCTTCTTCAATTTCTTTTTTAAATGTCCTATAATTTTCCAAATACAAGTATTTTACCTCCCTGGTTAAATTTATTTCTAGGTACTTAATTTATTTTTTGTAGTTGTAATAGTGAAGAGGATTGTTTTCTTCATTTCTCTTTATGATAGTTAACTTTTGGTGTATAAAAATTACATTGACTTCTGAGTATTCATTTTCTATGTACATAATCATGTCATCAGCAAATAATGACAGTTTTACTTCAGCTTTTCCAATTTTGATGCCTTTTATTTCTTCTTCTTGTCTGATTGCTGTGGATAGAACTTCCAGAAGTATGTTGAGTAAGAGTGGTAAAAGGAGGTATCCCTGTCTTGTACCTGATATTAAGGGGATTGATTTTAATTTTTGACAATAGAGTATGATGTTGGCTGTCAATGAGTCATATATGGCCTTTATTATTATTAAGGTATGTTCCCTGAATTCTTACTTTGCTGAGGGTTTTGATCATAAATGGGTGTTAGATTTTATCAAATGCTTTTTCTGCATTTATTGATATGATCATGTGATTTTTTATACTTCATTTTGTTTATGTGACGAGTCACATTTATTGATTTGTGAATATTGTACCACCCTTGTCTCCTTGAAACAGATCCCACTTGATTGTGATGTATAATCTTTTTAAAATTAATTTTAATGCAGTGACATTAATAAATCAGGGTACATATGTTCAGAGAAAACATATCCAGATTATTTTGACATTTGATTATGTTGCATACCCCTCACCCAAAGTCAAATTGTCTTCCATTTTTTAAATGTATTGCTGGATCTGGATTGCTAATATTTTGTTCAGAGTATTAACATTTGCACTCATCAGGGATATTAGCCTATAGTATTCTTTCTTTGTAGTGTCTTTACCTAGTTTTAGAATTAGGATAATGATTGTATCATAAAATGAGCTTGGAAGTCTTCCCTCCTCTTGAATATTATGGAATAGCTTGAGAAGTATAGGTATTAGTTCTTCTTTGAATGTTTGGTAAAATTCACCTGTGAAGCCATCTGGTTCAGGACTTTTATTAGCTGGGAGATTTTTGTTAACTGTTTTAAATACATTTTAATCAGTCTGTTCAGGTTTTCTGATCCTTCCAGAAGATTGTATGTTTCTGGGAATTTATTCATTTACTTAGGTTGTCCATTCTTTGGCATATAGATATCCACTGTCTTTTCTTCCAATCCTTTGAATTTCTGTAATGTCATTTGTTACTTCTTTTCATTTCTAATTTTATTTGCATCTTCTTTCTTTTTTTCTTGATAAGTTTGGTTAAATATTTGTTGATCTTATTTACCTTTTCAAAGAACCAGCTCTTGTTTTCATTGATCTTTGTATTGTTTTTATAGACTCTATGTCATTTATTTCTACTCTGATCTTTATTATTTCCTTCCTCCTATTACCTTTGTGTTTTATTTTTTTTCCTAGTTCTTTTAGGTGCAGGGTTAGGCTAGTTATTTGAACTGTTTCTTGCTTCCTAAGTTATGATTATAATGCCATGAACTTTCCACTCAGAACTGCTTTGGCTGTGTCCCATAAAGTTGACATTGTAGTATGTTCATTTTAATTTGTTTAAAGAAAAATTTTGATTTTTCCTTTTTCTCATTAACTCATTCATTATTTCATAACATGCTATTTAGCCTCCAAGTGTTTGAATGTTTTCCAGTTGTTCTATTGCAGTTGATTTCTAGCTTCATGCCATTGTAGTTAGAGTAGAAGCTTGCTATGATTACAATCTTCTTAAATTTACTGAGACTTGTTCTGTGTCCTAACATGTAGTCTATCCTAGAAAATATATGATGAGCCATTGAAAAGAATGTATATTTTGTTGTTTTAGGGTGAAGTGTTCTGAAGATATTAATTAAATTCAGTTTATTTAGTGTGTCATTTAAGGCCGCTGTTTCTTTGTTAATTTTCTGTCTGCAGGATCAAACCATTGATGTTAATGAGGCATTAAAATTTCTTACTATTATTGTATTGCTGTCAATCTTGCCCATTATGTCTAATAAAATTTGCTCTATATATTTAGTTGCTCATATATTGGGTGCATAAATATTTACAATGGTTATATCCTCTTGATGGATTGCTCCCTTTATCATTATGTAACAACCTTATTTGTCCCTTATTATATGCTTTGTTTTAAAGGATATTATGTCCAATATAAATATTGCTACTTCAGCTTTTTCTTTCATTTCCATTTGCATTTAATATTTTTTCCATCTATTCACTTTTAGTCTATGCATACCTTTTGTTCTGTGGTGGGTCTCTTGTACAGGTATATATATAGGTTCTGTTTGTTTGTTTTTTTTATCTGTGCAACCACCTTATGTCTTCTGATTGGAGCATTTAATGCATTTAGATTAAAGGTCATTATTGATGTGTATTTATTTATTGCCATTTTATTCTTTAAACTTATTTCTTATTTTTCTTGATTTTTAAAATGTCTTCTTCTTATAGCTGGATCTGTAACATTTCTTGCAGTGTAGGTTTGATGGTAATAATCTCCTTGAACCATTTCCCACCCTATGCTCCCCAGCCAGAAATCTCCTTATTTCTCCTTCAGTTTTAAATGATAGCTTTGCTGGATAGAGCAGTCTTGGTTTTAGGTTCTTATTTTGCATCACTTTGAATGTTTTTTGCCAATCCATTCTGGCCTGAAGTGTTTGTTGAGAAGTCAAATGTCACCATTATGGGGGCTCCTTTGGAGGTAATTAATTTCTTTTGCTTTGCAACTTTCTCTCTTAACTTTGACATTTTAATTATGATGTCTTAGTGTGGACCTTCTTAGATTTATCTTTGATAGAACTCTTAGTGCTTCTTGAACTTGTGTGACTTTTCTCTTCATCAATTTAGAGATGTTTTCAGCTATGATTTATTCAAACAAGTTCTTTCTACCTTGTTCATTCTTTTCTTCTTCAGGAACCCCTATCATGCAGATGTTGTTTCTCTTCATGTTGTCTTACAGTTCTCTTAGAGTTTCCTCAGTCTTTTTGAGCCTCTTTCAATTTTGCTGCTCTTCTGTGCTTATGTTTTTCATGTACTCTAAATTATTGATTTGATCCTCTGCTTCATCCAGCTTGCTGTTGATTCCTTCTAGTGCAATCTTCATTTTGAGTATTCTATTTGCCATTTCTGGTACCAATCTCCTCTTTAATTCTTACTAAGTTTTCACTCTAAGATCCTTGAGCATTGTGATATTTTAAATTTTGTGTCTGGTACTTTGAGTATATCCATTTAATTTAATTTTTCTGGGGATTTCTCTTGTTGATTTATTTGGGTCACATTTCTCTGTCTGGCCATTTTGTCTGTGTATTAGGTAGATCTGCTCTGACTTTTAATTTGTTGTGGTGTCTTTATGGGGAAGATGGGTTCAGTGGTACTAACCTCATGGCCACCTGAGTTCCTAGCTCTAGGAATGTTTCTTTAGGGTTATATTTACCCTTCTGTTATATGTGAGTCTTGAATGAAGTTAGCTCTTTCGTGGAAGGGGTTATCCCTTCAGGCTGGCTTGCTCCAAGGGTTAACCTTGATCACATATATTAGACACTGTGTAGTGTCTGTCTTATGGGGCTTATCTGTTCACCATGTGTCTGGTGCCTGGTTGGACTCCTTCTTTGAGCATACAACTTATGTAGCTAGCTGAGTTTAACATTGGTGTGGTCTACTATCCACTATTGCTTGTGTTTATTCAGGGTCCTCTTAGGCAGGTTTTGAGTATGGATTGATGTCAACCATTATTTATGACCCTGCATGGGCTACCTGTCTAGAGCTACTTCTCTAGTCATTATTTGTGTCTGTGTTTTCTGTGCCTCCATGTATGTGGGAGGAGCCAACCTATGTGTAAGGATTTGCTTTCTCCTTCTTGGATCTGAGAGCAACTCCATAATAGTTCCCACATTCTATATAATTTGCCTCTACTTTTCAGCTTCTCTACCTCCTATACCAGCTGCTTGGTAGATACTTCTGTAGAAAGAATATAGTGTGGGCTAAGACTGGCTTCACCCCATCCACCCTTCTACATGTTTCAAGCTTGGTGGTTTAAGGCAGCTGAAGTTGGGATGACAATGTTAGTGGGACTCCCTACTTCAGTAGTCTCTTTGTCAGGAGTTCAGTATAGAGAAAGTGTTCCCTACTCCACAGCCTAATTCTTCAGACACTGCTGAATACTCCAATTCTATTTCTCCCCAGTGAAGTAAGCAGAAATTTCAGATTGAGTGGTTCCAACACTCTTATCTGTAGATGCTCTTCCAGTTGAGGGGATCTGGGTCTCAGGGAGAAAAATTGAAAGGGTCTTTGACTGGTGTTGACTGTGAGTCCCCCACCCCATAAAGTGGAAAAGCTTCTCAATCAGTCCCACAAATAAGCTCTAATAAACTCACACCTTGAATGTTCATGCTTCAAGCCTCTCTTCCTTCCTCCTGTGGAACCTAGCCCAGCAGAGCAAGATATCAGGAACCTGAGCTGGCTGACTGTAAAGCCCCACCCTGTTCAATATTCAGGCAAATTGTTGTGCAGGTGCTGACCACAAAAAGCAGAGCTTGCTTCTGCTGGGTTCAGTGTTGGACGAGCACTCTTTTCAAACACGTCACCAGCAAGGGTAGTTAAATACTGCTTCAATGCTCTCAGTAGTTGGCTACAGGATGTATTGGCCTTAGGCCTCCCTGGAGGGAACCCAGTGCCGACTAGTGGACAATATTGCCCATGGCTGGACCTCAGCAACTTTCTTGAAGCTACAAGCAAACCAGAGTTTGTGGCTGCCTCTGTTAGGCCCAAGTGCACATAGAAATACCAAGTCACACACCTAGTCTGGTTTTCACCCATACTGAACCAGAGGGGAGGTCAGAAAAAATTCCAAGATTCCCTGAGGGCCACCTTCTGCTGCCTCTATCTGCTAATTTTTTGTTGTGTTTGGCCACTGAAAAAAACCTCTGGTAGAGTCTAGTGCTTGTGGCAATTCAGAGATTAAGAAAAGTTGTGGGTGTAGCTCCCACTCCACAGCCACCAGCCACAGGTGTCAGTCTTGACTGTTTTCACAGACCTCAGTATGTTATGGCCACTAAGAGTCTGGTGGATATAAAATCCAGAGGTTTGTTCTGCCCACAGCCTTGACAATTTCTACTTAATCTCATGTGAGGGGGAAGCGTCAGTTATATTCTTCAGAGAGTGTGGGGGAAAGTTCCAACCTTAATGCCAGAGAACTGAGTCACTGACATACCTACCCTACTGCTCAACCCTAAGAATGGCACAACCTCCATATAGTGAGGCAAGAGAGATTCCTGAGGGTGAGGCAGTTGCTTTCCCCTAGGCTGATGTCACGCAGATGTGATAGCTTCACCTCAAAATGATGGTGATAACAATATTGGAGAATAACTCAGCACAGGGGTTCCAGTGGCTGTCCTCCAGAGTGTCTCTCCCTGGGCTACCAATTTCACATTCTCTTCACATAACTCTAGTCCTTTCAGCCTTTCCTCTGCCAGAACTTCAGTTAAGTGCCTTTGAACAAGATTTTTTTTGCATTGGCCCTTTAAGACAGTGTCTGCATATCTGAGAATTCCCATCTCTTTCTAGCAGACAGAAACTTTACCTCTTTTCAATGCCAAATTCTATGTAGCCACCTCTTCTAGAGTCTGGATAGAGTACCTGGTCTTGGTTTTAAGACCATCACCTCTCAGGGAAAACCGGCTTACAGTTGAGAGTCCCTCCAGACCCGCAGTCACCGCTCACTCCTGGGTGTAAGGCAGCCTTTTGTGCAGCTTTGCTCTTTCTTCAAGTCTTGATGTGGCTTCTGTGACTCTTTGGTTATGGACAACTCTTCATTTAGTCTGAAGTTGGTTTTTAAAAATGATTGTTCTTAAATTTAGTTATAACTCCAGTTTGGTTCTGGTAGGCCAGAGTTGAAACATCCATTTACTTTACTACCATCTTAGAAATACCTTGAGCCACTATAACTTTTAGATTTTAGGGCCTAGGATATGAGCCTAAGGCTGGAGTACAGAGAAACAAGATGAGAGAAAGGAGAGACAGAGATAGAGAAGGAGAGAGATAAAAATAATCAATTTGATATCAAGCCAGAAAGAAAAAGAGAGAAAACAAAAGCAATGAGAAAAGACAGTGGCAGAGAGATATACACAGTGAATTATCATGAAGGCCCAAGAGCTAAAGAGAGATAATAACAGTGAAAAAGACCCAGAGACCTTGTCAGAAGCACAAATGTGTGTAACTAGTAGGCTTACTTGCTCAGCTTCTGATAAATTACTTATTCCTTTCAGTGCAAAAGGATGTATGAGCTCGAGAGTTGGAAGCTAAGTAGAAAAAAAATAAAGCCCAAAATATCATGGGAAGTTAAACAAAAAATAAGTTTGTCAGTTGGTTAAACACTTTACTGGAAAAAAATTATTTCCATTGTTTTTCTTTTATTTCAGTCCAATCTTTGAAAAGTAAAAAGTATGCATGAAGGTAGGTACATAGGCTTCTTATCCTCAGAGAGGAGTGTGAAATTACTAATGGCTGTCTGGTCACCCTGCTGAGGGTTTTGTGCACAGCCTGCCTTGTGTCTTTGCATCTGATTCTACTTATAAACTCCACTTAGTCCTGGTTATTGTGTACCTCACACTATCCTGTGTTTTCAGGACAAAAAGAAAGAACCGCAGCTGCAGCATTCAGGGGTTTGCCTTGGTACTGGGTTTGTTAGAGCTGGGTGACATTCCATATCAAATGGAAAAAAATAATGATGCTTTCTGGGTTTCCACAACTTTACTTGAGAAGGAAATGTGGGACAGCATGTCCTTACTTTTTATTCTTAATGTCAGTTAGAAGGAAGATTCATGCATTTTAGTGATGGAAACAATGAAACTGTCCCTTTGTGAAAAAAACAATGTAACTGTGCCTTTGTGAACAGAATTTGCAGTAAGGGAAAGAGGACAAGGTCTGGATTGTACTGTGACAAAGCTTCATTCTTTTCTACCACAGTGATGGCTTTGGGCAAATTATTCCTCATTCTGGTCTTCTGTCTTACCTATCCATCAAAGAAAAGGTGATCACTAGGTGAACTTTCACCCTTGACATTCTAGGTATCTTAGGGTTTTAAGCCAAGCAAGGATGACTTTCCCAGAAATATGAGTTGAATGTTCATACTGGGAAGACTCACAACTTCCTTAACAATTACAACAAAAAGCTACACATTGGGAGGTGGGGTTCAACACTGAATAAAGACCAAATGTGACATATTTCAGAACTCTGTTCTTGATTTTGATCAGTTGCATTTGAAGACAGAAGAATTTAATAAAATTACTAATGATACAAAGCTTGGGGAAAAGGATGTAGCACCCTGGAAATACTCAACAAAATGACTTTTTAAAGGGTCACATGAGTTTCACACCTGAACCTGTATCCCGATAAATTCATTTTTAAAAAACATCGTATTTTACCTGATTGATGGTGGCATAATGAATAGAGGGTTGACTTGAGAAATGAGGTCCCAGGTTCAAAACCCTGACTTCTCTGGCTTGAGCACAAGCTTACCAGCTTGAGCGTGGGATCATCCACATGATCTTTTGGTTACTGGATTGAGTCCAAAGGTGGATAGCTTGAAGTCTAAGTTTACTAGCTTGACCAAAAGGTCAAAGGCTTGGCTAAAGACCCTGGTCAAGACACATATGAAAATAAATAGATGAACAAGTAAAGTGCTATACCTACAAGTTGATGCTTCTCGTCTCTCTCCTTTCCTGTCTCTCTCTGGCTAAAAAAATAAATAAATAAGTAATAAAAATACCCAAAAATGTTGTAATGTTTTTAAAAAGAAATTTTATGCCCCCTGATTAAAAATCTCTGGTTCTGTGAAGGTATCACACTACCTGACTTCATATTATACTATAGAGCCAGTCATCAAAACAGCATGGTACTGGTACAAAATCAGATATACAGACTAGTGGAACAAAATTGAGAGCCCAGAAATAAACCCACATATATATAGACAAATAATCTGTGACAAAGGAGCCAAAAATACACAATTGAAAAGATAAATCCTCTTCAATAAGTGATGTTGGCAAAATTGAAAAGCCACATGCAAAAGAATGAAACCTGACTACAGTTTGTTCCCTTGTCAATAATTAATTTGAAATGAATCAAATACTTAAATATAAGATCTGAAACAATAAATTACATAAAAGAAAACATAAGTAGTAAAACCATGGACATTGGCGTTAGAGAACATTTTATGAATTTGAACCTAAAGGCAAGGGAAATAAAGATAACAATAAACAAATGGGACTGTATCAAACTGAAAATCTCTGCACAACAAAAGAAACTGACCACAAAACAAAAATATCATCCAACCAAATAGAAGATGATATTTACAAACAACAACTCTGATAAAGGGTTAATGTCTGAAATATTTAATGGGCTCACAAAGCTCAACAACACACAAGCAAACAAATCAGTTAAAAAATGGTGAGAAGATCTGAACAGACACTTCTCCCAAGAAGACGTACAAATGGCCATCAGATATAGGAAAAGATGTTCATCTTTATTAGCTATTCAAGAAATACAAATCAAAACTACAATGAGATGTCACTTCACACCTGTAAGACTGTCTGTCATCAACAAGACCAGTAATAAAAATTGTTGGAGAGGCTGTGGAGAAAAAGGAACCCTCATTCACTGCCGGCGTGAATGTAAACTGTTACAGCCATTATAAAAGAATGTATGGTGGTTCCTCAAAAAATTAAGAATAGCTATCAGGGGAAGGGAAATGTGGGTGAGGGAGACAGAGAATGGGGTGGGGATAAGGGTTTAAAGAGGAGCAAATATAAGGTGATGGAAAATGATTTGACTTTGGGTGATGGGTATACAACATAATCAACAGTTCAAATGCTATAGAAATGTTATCTGAAACCTATGTACTCTTATTGATCAATGTCACCCTGTTAAATTTAGATTTATAAATAAAATTTTAAAAATAAGAATAGAGCTACCATATGACCCAGCAATTCCTCTATTGGGTATCTACTCCAAAAACTCAAAATCATTGGTACATAAAGATATATGCACATCGTAGTATTATTCACAGTAGCCAACACATGGAAACAATCAAAGTGTCCCTCGATAGATGATTGGATTAAAGGATGTGGTACCTATATACAATAGAATAATGCTCAGCCATAAGAAATGACATATTGTCATTTACTACAACAAGGTTGGACCCTGAGAACATGATACTGAGTGAAATAAGTAAATCAAAAAAGCTAAGCATTACATGATTTTACACATAGGTGGAATATAAAACTGAGACTCCTTTGAACAGATAAAAATGGTTATTAGGAGAGGGTGGTTGGAGAAGAGGAGTAAAAAGGGACAAATATACAGTAATGGAAAGTGATTTGACTTTGGATGATGGGCATACAACACAATCAAGAGTTCAAGTGCTATAGGGATATTCACCTGAAGCCTGTTTACTCTTATTGGATAATGTCACTTCATTAAATTTAATTTCAAAACAAAAAAAGTTCTTTGGTTCTAAGGAAACTCAGAAAAAAAAATATCCAGTTTAGTTAACCATAAAATCCAGAAGGGGTCCGACGTGTGATGTGGCTAGAAAATGAGGTGCCATAGTATTTGGGTGCCCTGTCTAGGAATGGAGAAATAGTTGCTGATCAGACCATGCCCAGAGTCTTCAGCTTAATTCTGGGCCCCACACTTGAATAAGGTTGAATACAACCTGATGTGTAAAAATAAATAAATGAATAATAAATAAATAAATAAATCGGAAAAAGTTAAAATCTATATGATTTCACACATAAGTGGGATATAAAATTGAGATTCATGGACATAGATAAAAAGAAATGGTTACTAGGGGGAAATGGTTAAAGGGACAAATGTACAGTGATGGAAAATGATTTGACTTGGGTTATGTGCTCACAATGCAATAAACAGTTCAAATGCTATAGAGATGTTTACCTGAAAGCTATATACTCTTGTTTATTAATGACACCCTATTAAACTTAATTTCTATATAAAAAGAAAAGAAAAAAGGTAAAGGAAAGGAAAGAAGAGAAAGAAAACTACCAGGATGGATGAAGTAGAGAAATAAGTGAAAGGACTTTTCAGAATGAAAAGGTGCAGATTCCTGGGTGAACATAGCCACCTTCTTGGGGTCTCTAAGACTCTGTCCTGGAGAAGAGACAGCAGTATTTCTTGCTTGTGGGCCACAGAATGAAATCCAAAGGTGAGTCATCAGGCTGCAAGATCAAGAAATCAGTTGGCTACCAGAAGGCTGTGTTTTGTCAACATAAAATTACAAGTGCCTTCTGCAATGCCTCATCTCAGTAACAGATTGGCCTGCTTCATGAGGACATTCTAGCTGTAAATCTGAGGAAGTATTCCTTGGTTTTTTTGCAGTGGGTCTACTGGCTAATGTGGGGAGCTAAAATAGTGAACTGTAGCTTTTGAAGACTAAGAAATCTTCCTTACACTCTTGGCCATTAATTTGTTCATTATTCATTTATTCAATAATCTTTTTCTAAGAACTATACTCTGTTACTTCCAATTTTGCATCCATAATCTATTGCCTTGCAAGCCCAAGCATTGGGGGCCTGAGCATAATAAAAAAGGAATTGAGGGTATTTGCTCTCCTAGAGCCACTGGCTAGCCAGGGCATCAGCAAACTTCCCTAGCATCCATTCATATGAGCTGACCAGTGGGACTGATGAACCACATGTGAACTTGAGCACAAGATGAAAAATTGATTGCTCCGGGAGCTGGGCTCCCTGTATTGGGTTGTCATGGTTGGATCAACTAACACTGCCCACTCTAAGGTGACATTGCATTTTGTCCCTGCTGCAGAAGTCATGTATCAGACTGATGGTATGAAATCTGTAGCCCCAACTGCAAGCCTAGTGGTAGCTGCAGACAGAGGAAAGGGGAGAGTCACGTGAGTTCACACTGATGAGAGAGGCTTTATCAGGGTCAAATAAATAGTGAAGGGAGGTGATAATGAAGATGCCTTTATGATCACCATAAATAGCTTATGCTGCTCTATGGTTCTGCAGCATGCTCTGTGCATTTAAAAAGAGGGCACACATCCAGGTAAAGGCTTTGGGCAGGGAATCAGGCCAGGAACAAGGGCTAAGGACCTTGTGGGACAAGCAGAATTTTTCCTACTGAAAGTAATAAGCAGCTCTTCATTCATATTATGTACTTTCATTGGTACTACCACCACCACCATGGCTATCTCTGTACGCCCTGTATACACTAATACATGTCAGGGTTTGCAGGGTCTTCTCTAAAGACTAAATTTCTTGTTGAGGAAGGACAAGAGAATGGTCATTGATAAAATTTCAGAACATGTAACTGTTTTTCTTTCTTTGGGATTAATTGAGTCAAAACAAACTGGGCAGGGGCCGGGTCATGGCGCCAATTAAGTTCTGCCTTTCACAGAAGTTTTGTGGAAAACGGATTCACAGTTGTTTCTGAAACACCAGTTATCATTATATAGAATACATGGTTAAGGTTTGGAAGCTGGCTGAGAGAGGTGACTGCCTATAGAATAGGCCCACCTCAGGACATTTATGATAATCCACAACATTTCTTACTCTTCTTCCTGCACTGCCATTAAACAAGAAGAAAAGCAAGGGAGCAAGGAAGTACCTTTAGCTGAAAAGAGCTCTCAGAGATGCCAAATATAGCTATTCCTCAAGTTATCCACCCAGCTGCCAAGTGTTTGTCCAGCTGAACTAAAACCAAATGTTTACTGATTTCCTGGGAATATAACTTGATGAAAAACTTCTGGTAGGCCTGGAGCATACCAGATGCAACCACATGGGATATTCTATCTTCTTTTACTACTGCAGATCTTTATTTTCTCCACTTTTATTTTTGTTGTCGTTGTTGTTGTTGTTGTCACAGATTATTTTTGTTTTTATTACAACCTTGTTTGAGCTTTTACTTGTAGTTTTGATTTGTTTTGTTCTTTGTGTCTAGTCAAATAACCCCCTTAAGTATTACTTGCAGTGTAGTGTTGTTGGGTTTTTTTTTTTTGTGACTAATACACTCAGCTTCTGTATACCTGTAAAAGTTTTTATTTCTCCTTCATGTTTGAAGGATCTGTTTGATGGATATAGTATTCTTGGCTGGTAAATCCTCTCCTTCAGTGCTTTGAATGTTTGGGACCAGGCTATATCATTTGCTTGGTGGGTAATAATGGAAGGTTGGTGTGTAGAGAGCTAGCTTTCTTTCCCCATTGCATTTAGAAACCTATTTGTCTTTCTAGAAACATCAAGTCTAATAAATATTTATACTTAACCTATTTAAACAAGTAATAATGATTCTGCACTAAGTGACTTTCTAATTCAAGTCCATCTCTGAAATTGTCCTATTATATTTTGTTATAATAAAGTAATAAATGGAGAGTTGGAATGATGTCAGAGTAATGGCAGCATGAGAGATACCTTTTACCTTTCCCTTGAAGTTTTAATAAATTGAACAGTTATAACTCAGTGAAGGAACCATAGCTTGGCTTGCAACCTTGCCTGATAAGATCAAACATTGAATTGATTAATGGTGGGAAGGGTAGAAACAGGAGATGAAGGATAAGAAGCACTGGGTGGGGATCTAGAGAAGGGAGAGGCTCAGAGTGTCTGGGTTTTGGTCGCCTGGGTTTCCAGAGAGGGAAAAACCCAAAGTAAATGAGTCTTCTTCAACTGGGAGAAATGAAGATATTGGGGGCATCTGGAGAGATACTGAACCAAAGAAGTGGCAGAGCATGGGGTTATAGCCAGTGTTCCCATGGTCTTCAGGCAACCAGCACTCAAGACAGAGACAGAGAAATGAAAAAAGCAGCCCTCAGCCTCCCAAATTCTATCTCACCCCCTCACAGGGTAAAAGGGTGTCAGAGACATACTCCACAGCTAGTTCTACAGAGCCACTATTTCCCTTGAACAGAAGTAGTTTGTATCTGTTCCCCTGGTTCATTGATACACAGGGAGAAGTACCTGGAAGCCTGAGATCACCATTGTTAAAGCTATAAATCTCTCACAGTGTGTGTCACACATCACTGCAAATGTAGCCTATCTCCATCAGCACCACAGAAGCTTCTCAGTGGTAGTCAGCCTGGGGATTTTGCAGAGCTAAAATCTGTAATCCAGTACTGTATAGCAGTGGTCCCCAAATTTTTTTGGGCCACAGACCGGTTTAATGTCAGAAAATATTTTCACAGACCTGCCTTTAGGGAGGGATGGGTAAATGCACAAAATAAAATTATACTACCAGCGTAAAAACTGTGGTATTTTTAAATATAATTGTCGAACTTACGAGACAAGCATCAAGAGTGACTCTTAGACAGATGTAACAGAGGAAATCTGGTCATTTTTAAAAAATAAAATATTGTTCAGACTTAAGTATAAATAAAATGGAAATAATGTAAGTTATTTATTCTTTCTCTGCGGACTGGTACCAAATGGCCCACGGACCAGTACCGGTCCACAGCCTGGGGGTTGGGGACCACTGCTGTATAGGTACAATATAGGAAAATCTAGTGCAAGTGAAACCAACACAACTCCTTTTTCTATTTACTTGGGTTCCTTTTTTATTTTTTGTTGTTGTTTTGTTTATTTTTTCACTCTTTTGTTTTTTGTTGTATTGTAATTTTTCTCTTATTTATTTATTTTAATTTATAATATCTATTTATTATTTTATTCCTGTTTACGTTATTTTTTGTTTGATTTCTTAATAATACAATGCTCAAATACCATCCAAGCAGAAAAAAATGAATACCATGACTGTAGAGGCCCTGAATATGACATAGAATAGGGACAGAACTCAGTGGTCTGAGGCAAAAGCCACAGTGGCTCCACTGACAAAGGTACTGAACACAGTAATATGCTGAACACAGCACAATAGGTATAGAATTAGCAATTCTGATTAATCAATAAGTAGGGATATTTGAGATACTTCCCTTGCCTTTTTGTCTGCTCTAAATAAGTTCCCCTCCTGACTTCCTCATTCTCAACCCTGCTTCTAGTTGTGTGTATCAATAAATACCCATAGGGACTGGGGGTCAGAGTTGTCTCATGAAACCTGAAAAGAAGATTGTGAGGCAGTATCCAGTAGGTCCCTCGGTCCCCTCCATGTGGTCTCTGAGTAGTCATTGTCTCCATGACACCATGACTACCTAAGAAAGTGATACAGTTCAAAAATAAAATAAAAAATTTTCAGAAAGCAATCTCAATCACATGGAAACTTTAAGGTAAATAATAGAGAATTTAAAGTTGAAGTCTGAAAATACTCAGTGAGATGCAAGAAAATATTGATAAGCAATTTAGTAAGCTCAGAGAACAAATTAATCAATAAAATAAATACTACACCAAATAGATTGAAACTTTAAAAAAAGAGATGAAGATCTCAATACATGAATAAAAAAATGAGGCAGCAAGTTCTGTTAATACAAAAGGCCAGATAGAGGAAAGAATCAGTGCCATCAAAGACGGGCAACTAGAAATGACACAAAGGAGACAAAAAGAGAGACTTAAGAATTAAAAAAAACATGATAGAGGTGAATGAGAATTGTTTGACCCCATCAGAAAAGCAATCTATAAGAATAAGGGGTGTATCAGAAGAACAAGAGAGGAAGAAGGAAATGGAAAGTATATTAAAAAAAATAACTGGTTAAAATTTCCCAAGCATATGAAAACAGTTAGGTCCTCAAATCCAAGAAGCAAACAGAATATCAAGTTTCCTTGACCCAAACAGACCTACCAAGGCCAATAGTAATTAAATTGTCAAAAATCAATGACAAAGAAAGAATCTTCAAGGTAGCTAGGTAAAATAAGAACATAACATATAAAGGAGAACCCATCAGATTATCATCAAACTTCTCAACAGAAACTCTACAAGCCAAACATTCAAAGCACTGAAGGAGAGGATTTACCAGCCAAGAATACTATATTCATTAAACAGATTCTTGAAAGATGAAGGAGAAATAAAAAAACTTTTACAGGTATACAGAAGCTGAGGATATTAGCCACAAAAAAATAAACACACACTACACTGCAGGTAATACTTAAGGGGGTTATTTGACTAGACACAAAGAACAAAACAAATCAAAACTATGAGTAAAAGCTCAAACAAGGTTATAATAAAAACAAGAATAATCTGTGACAACAACAAAACAAAAAGTAAAAGTAGAGAAAATAAAGATCTGCAGTAGTAAAAGAAGATAGAATGTAGAAGCACTCATAATATCTATCTATCTATCTATCTATCTATCTATCTATCTATCTATATATATATATATGATAACAATATATATGATTGTTTTCTTAATATCCTAGTAGTAACCATCCAGAAAAAAAAATTCAATACTGAAACACATAACTTAAAAAAAAAAGGAAACAGAAGAGAAATACCACCAAACAAAAACAACTGATGAAAACAGAAAGGAAAAGAACTAAAGAAGACACTGTTACCAGAAAACAAAACATAAAATGGTTATAGGAAATCTTCAAGTGTCAATAATTATCTTAAATATAAATAAACTAAACTAACCAATAAAGAGGCTAATAGTAGCAATTGGATCAAAAAGCAAAACCCAACCATATGCTGCCTTCAAGAAACACATCTAAGCAGCAAGGGAAAAAGTAGAATCAAAATAAAAGGTTAGAAAATGATTTTCCAAGCAAACATTACCCTAAGAAGAGCAGGTATAGCCATACTAATATCTGACAATACCGACTTCAAGACAAGAAAAGTAGCAAGAGACAAAAGATGGACATTTCATAATGATAAAGGGGACACTATATCAAGAAGACATAACCTTTTGTAATATACGATAAATGTACTGAGTAAGGGAGCACCAAAATATATGAGACATTTACTAACAGCTCTAAAAAAAAGAAACATAAAAACACAATGATATTTGGAGATATCAACACACCATAGGTATCCAAACAAATACTCAAAAAAGGAATATGAGTCTTAAATGACACACTAGACCAAATAGACATAATAGGCATTTACAAAACGCTTCATCCCAGAATATCAGATTAAAGATTCTCTTCCAGTGTGTATAGGACATTCTCAAAGATATAGAAGATAAAGCATATGTGAGGCCACAAAATTAGTCTCAACACATTCAAAAATGATTGAAATTATATTAAGCATATTCTCTGACTATAAGTCTCTAAAATAGAATTAAACTCTAAAAGAAAAAAGAAAGAAACCCAGGAAAATGTGGAAATTAAACAACATACTTCTAAAAAATGACTTGGGTAAAAGAAGAAATAAAAGCAGAGATCAAAATCTATATACAGACAGAGGCAGATTTAAAGGAGGGCACACCAGGGGTGAACCCTGAGCCCCAACATTTGAAGGACCCTGCAAAACCCCAACTTTACAAATTTTTTTAATGACAAGGGGCCCAATATTTTCTTCTGTGCCCAGAACCTCAACAGACGTTAATCCACCTCTCTATACAGATAAATGAAAGTGACAATAAGACATATCAAAATATCTGTGATGCAGGAAAAGTACTAATAAGAGGAAAATTTATATCTTTACAGGCTTATATCAAGAAAAAGGAGATATCCTAAATAAACAACCTAACACCTTAAGGAACTAAAAAAAAGAAGAAAAAAGGCAACCCAATGTCAGCAGAAAAAAGGAAATAGTGAAAATTAGAGCAGAACTAAATAAAATAAAGAACAAAAAACTATAGAAAAAAATTAATAAAACAAAGAGCTGGTTCTTTGAAAAGATCAATAAAATTGACAAACCACTGGCTATACTCACTAAGGAAAAATCTGAAATAAAAGAGGAGAAATGACCACATACATCATAGATATACAAAGGATCATAGTAGAATATTATAAAAGATTATATGCTTCCAAATTTAACAACCTAGAGGAAATGGATAAATTTCTAGAATTATACAGTCTTTCAAGAGTGAGTAAAAAAAAAAGGAAGGCCCTGGCCAGTTGACTCAGCGGTAGAGCGTCAGCCTGGCATGCAGGGGTCCCAGGTTCGATTCCCAGCCAGGGTACACAGGAGAAGCGCCCATCTGCTTCTCCACCCCTACCCCTCTCCTTCCTCTCTGTCTCTCTCTTCCCCTCCTGCAGCCGAGGCTCCATTGGAGCAAAGATGGCTTGGGAGCTGGGGATGGCTCTGTGGCCTCTGCCTCAGGCGCAAGAATGGCTCTAGATGCAACAGAGCGACGCCCCAGAGGGACAGAACATCGCCCCCTGATGGGCATGCCGGGTGGATCCCAGTCGGGCGCATGCGGGAGTCTGTCTGACTGCCTCCCCGTTTCCAGCTTCGGAAAAATGAAAACAAAAAACAAACAAAAAAAACCCCACAAAAAACAAAGAACAAACAGAAAAAAGTGGAAAACTAAATAGACTCATAAGCAATGGGGAAATAGAAACAACTATCAAAAACTTCTCTCAAAATAAATGTCCAGGACCAGATGACTACACTAGTCAATTCTACCAAACATTCAAAGAAGATTTGGTATTTATCCTTCTCAAAGTCTTCCAAAAAATAAAAGAAGCAATACTCCCTAACACATTTTATGAGGCCAACGTAACCGTCATTTCAAAACCTGGCAACGACAACACACACACACACACACACACACACACACAAAATACTACAAACCAATATCTCTAATGAATACAGATGTAAACATTCTAAACAAAATACTAGCAAATCGAATACAACAACACATTAAAGAAATAATACATCATGATCAAGTGGGATTCATTCCAGGAGTACAAGGATGGTTCAAATTGATCACCGTAATACACCACATCCACAGAATAAAGAAAAAAAATCATATGATCCTATCAATCGAAGTAGAAAAGGCATTTGACAAGATAAAACAATGCCTTATGTTTAAAACACTCAATAAAATGGTAATAGAAGGAAAGTACCTCAACATAATAAAGGGCATATATGACAAACCATCAGCTAATTTCATACTAAATGGTGAAACAGTGAAGCTTTCCCTCTAAAATCAGGAGTGAGACAAGGCTGCACACTCTCTGCACTCTTATTCAACATAGTTCTGGAAGTTTTACCCGGAGCAATCAGGCAAGAGAAAGACATAAAAAGCATTCATTTTGGGAAAGAAGAAGTAAAGGTATCACTTTTTACAGATGACATGATCGTATATATAGAAAACCCAAAAAACTCTACCAAAAAACTCTACCAATAAACCAATATAGTAAAATCACAAGATACAAAATCAATATACAGTACAAAAGTCTACTGCTTTTCTATATGCCCATAATGAAACTTCAAAAAATGAATTTAAATATAAACAATTCCTTTTACAATTGCAAGAACCAAAAAAATAAAGTACTTAGGAATAAACTTAACAAAGGGTGTGAAGAACCTATATACTGAAATCTATACAGCATTATTAAAAGATATTGAAGCCTGACCAGGTGGTGGCACAGTGGCTAGAGCATCGGCCTGGGGCACTGAGGACTCATGTCTAAAACCTCAAGGTTGCTTGCTTGATCACAGGCTTACCTGGCTTGAGTGTGGGCTCATCAACTTGAACGTGGGGTCGCTGACTTCAGCGTGGGATCATACACATAACCCCATGGTCGCTGGCTTGAGCTCAAGGTCTCTGGCTTCAGTAAGGGGTCACTTGCTTGGCCAAAGCCCCCGGGTAAGGCACATATGAGAAAGCAATCAATGAACAAGTAAGGTGCAACAACAAAAAATTGATGCTTCTCATCTCTCTTCCTTCTATCTTTGTCTGTCCTCTCTCTCTGTCTCTCTGTCAAAAAAAAAAAAAAGAAATAGACACAATGACATGAAAAAATATTACATGTTCATGGATCTAAAGAATCAACATAGTTAAAACGGTCATATTATCCAAAGCAATATACAAATTTAAAGCAATCCCCATTAAAATCCCAATGTAACTTTTTAAAGAGTAGAACAAGGAAATCACAAGATTTGTATAGAACCACAAAGAACTCAAATAGCAAAAGCAATCCTGAGAAAAAAGAATGAAGTAGGAAGTTTCACAGTACCTGATTACAAATTATACTACAGAACCACGATGGTCAAAAGAGTATGGTATTGGCATAAAAATAGACATACAGACCAGTGGAACAGAATTGAGAGCCCGGATATAAAACCACATACATTGGATAAATTATCTTTGACAAAGGAGCCAAAAATACACAATGGAGAAAAGAAAGCCCTGTCAATAAATGGTGCTGAGAAAATTGGAAAGCCACATGTAAAAGAGTGACACTTCACTACAACTTGTCCCCATGCATAAAATTAATTCAAAATGGATCAAATTCCTAAATATAAGATCAGAAGCAATAATTTACATAGAAAATAACATAGGTACTAAACTATGGAACTTGGCTGTAGAGTACGTTTTTTGAATTTGATGCCAAAACAAGAGTAGTGAAAGCAAAAATAAAGAGTGTGTCTACATTAAATTAAAAATCTTTTGCACGGCTAAAGAAACCAACAACAAAATAAAAAGTTAACCATATGAGGGTTGCTATTTATCAACCACAGCTCTGTCAAGTGATTAATATCCAAAATATAGAAAGAACTCACAAAGCTCACAACAAATAAGCAAACAAATCAGTTAAAAAATGGGAAGAAAACCTGAACAGACACTTCTCCCAAGAGGACATACAATTGGCCAACAGATATAATAAAAAGATTCTCATTTTTGCTAGCTGTTAGTCAAATGCAAATAAAAAATACAATGAAATACCATCTCACACCTGTTAGTTTGGCTATTATCAACAAGACAGGTAATAACAAGTGTTGGAGAGGCTGTGGAGAAAAAGGAACCCTCATCCACTGCTGGTGGGAATGTAAACTGCTACAGCCATTATGGAAGAAAGTATGATGGGTCCTCAAAAAATTAATAATAGAACTACCATATGTCCCAGCAATCCCTCTACGGGGTATCTAACCCCAAACCTTGAAAGCACTGTTATATAAAGACACATTTACCCCCATGTTAATTGCAGTATTAGTCACAGTGGCCACAACATAAAAACAACCTTGTCCTTCGATAGAGAATTGGGTAAAGAAGATGTAGTACATACATACAATGGAATACTACTCAGCCATAAGAAATTATGACATGTTGCCATTTATGACAAGGTTAAACTTGGAGAACATTATACTGAGTGAAATAAATAAATCAGAGAAGTTAAAAACTAAATGATTTCACACGTAGGTAGGATATAAAACTAATGCTCATTGGCATAGATAAAAGTGAAGTGGTTATCTGGGGAAAAGGGTTTTGGGGGGAGGAGATTGGGGGGCTGGAGTAAAGAGGGACAAATATACAGTGATGAAAAATGAATTGACTTAGGCTGATGGACACACAATGCAATCAACGTTTCTATATTGCTCAATTACACTCCATTAAATCTAATTTTTAAATAAAAATATTTTAAAGGAAAAAAAGTGTTATGGATAAATGGAAACCCAGGCTACATTTTCTTTGATCAAATTAATGATGTTTGTGAGAAGCCAAGCTGTTTAAACCATGAAGCAGTAACCTAAGCCACAGATTTCCTCAAATTTTATTTAAATTGAGGCAAAGTACTGGGAAATGCTCAACTGTTTATGATATGCTCATCTTGTAAATTTAAGTTTTGACAGGGATGGTCAAGAGCTTTGCTGACACCTTCTCTTGCAAAGCTGGCCACTAAGCAGTCCTTTGGAGATTCTTGTCAAATAAATAGGTAAATGAATTCTCAGACTCTTTTCCAAAACCATCTTCTTTCCTAGAAAGTTCAACTATCTCTCTCATCTTCTCTCTCTTCTTTCAGCTTGTCCACATTAGTGTGGGACTCACATGAAAACAGTAAAAGTGATATAAATGGTAGAATAGCCTCTGTGTCTAGGTCATCGTTTTACTTTTTTTGTGTTTTTATTTTTTATTGGCTGTTTTCTTACTGGGGCTTCTGCACCTTCTTTTTCATTGCAACTTCTTTGGGTCATTTACCCTTAGATTTACACTGTGTTTGCAATTGCTGGAGCCTTTAGACTGATGGTTCCAGCCCTCTTTAATTTCATAAACCTCAAACTCAACATGGTTAGCAAGGCCAGACCTGTTCTGAGATCTGATACTTTGGTGGGTAACAGATGGCTTTGTCCTCTGCTCATCGTCCAACAGGCACTTTCTATAAGATCACAGTCACCCTATGCTTTGGACCCATCTTGGACCCAGAGGACCTTCAACTGAAGGAGTTCCAGTTATATTATATCAGCCCCAGTTGCATCTCCCACTGTTACTTCCTATATACTCGATCCTACAGGTGCTATCTCCCAAGGAAGCTTTTGTCTTCTAACCTTTTTGTCTTTGCAACTGTCTTTTCTTCTTTCTAGACCACCCTCTTTCAATCTATTAACAGAATTTCCATTTTCAAATAAGGGCTAATCCTGAAGTTTTTCTTATTTCTTAATGGATTCAAAGAATCTTTAAATTGAAATAAACCTCTGAGCACATCTAATCTAATACCCCATTATACAGATGAGATAACTGAAGCCCAGGGAGGGTCAAAGCATGTCCAACATCACAGAGCACATCAGTAGAAGTAGGGACTCAAATACCACTCTCCTGACATTTACATTGCCTCATTTTGCAACTTTCTTCTCACTTGGTTCTCAGTTGTCACTTGGCAGTAGAAATAAAGCAAACATTCATATATCTACTCTGCTTAGAAAAATGAGAGTAAATATTGGAAGAAAACACTTAAAATATTAACTGTGACAATCTTGGGTAGGTGGAATTTGGATAACATTTTCTGCTTCTTTTATTTGAACTGTTTCAAATGTTTTTTAATGAAAATATATTGATGGCAAAATAGATAAAAGTCAATACACATACAAAGATGAAAGAATGGGAGAATGAAAAGGAGGAAGAACAAAAAGGAAAGAAAATGGCTTGCAAAGCCAATGTGGATGGGGGGCAATTTGGTGAACCCAGTGTTTCCTTATCAGGCCCTGTACATCCCTAAGAGGCAAAGGCAGATTAAGGTTGGTTGAGGCCCCGGGCACAGAAGAAAATATTGGGACCCTTAAAAAAAAGAGACAGGGAAAATAAAAATACATGTTAACCATATTTTTAAATAAACAAAAAGTATTATGTACTATTAATGTTAAAATTGTACATATGAAACCAAACTTGGTGTTAATAGAAAAAAGTGTAAAGTTGGGGTTTTGTGGGACCCTTCAGAAGTCGAGGCCCAGAGCATGTGCTCATGCATAGAAAAAACAAGCCAGTTCTCCTTTAGTTTATGAAGCATAGAGTTTTCACATCTGCCTGAGCCACACCCCAGCCCCAGCTGTGTCCTGAAGAGATACTGCATGTCCTAGAATTACTGACCTCCTTACTCACATCTGCAGTGGTGACTTCTCATTTTATATTCAAAGGTTTCTTGGTTACTGGACTCTCTTCAAAACACTGAGCCATCATTTGTCTATTCAGTGCCAGGTTATAAGATGTGGGCTGTGAGAGAAGTGTGATAGAAACAGGAATCAGATGTCTTTGTTAGTTCTGATGCTGTCAGTTCAGCGAAGGAGACAGATGTTCACAGAAACAAGAAAATGGCAGGATAGAGACAACTTTCTGATTCCACTCCAGATGCTTGGCGAAGATGTCAAGCCCACTTTTTAAACACAGCTGTCTTCATGGGACATCATCACACCAGTTGTTTTCATGGCTGCTAGAATAGGCTCAGTCCTCACTTGCTGAAATTGGTGTGGCCAGGGTGGGTCCCTGCAGCCCTCTATCCCCAGCCTTTTATGAGCATCAGTGAGAAGAGGGATTATGTCTGCATCAGTCAGGGGTTCTGGTAACAACCTCCATGTAATAAACCCAAGCAAATAAGATGAGTCGCCTTCAGCAGTGTGTGATGCGTCCTGGCACAGTGGCCTTTGCCCTGTTTTAGCTCTTGGTTTTGTCTCCTTCACTCCTAGTGTGTCTACTCCATCTCCAGATCTCTGCTTATATGAGTATGACTGTCACAAAGTTGCATTCACACTGAGTCTTTCCTCCCTTCCTCTCTCATTTTACTGCCAGATAGGCCCTTATAGCCCTGCCATCTTTCTCCTCCACCCCAAAGAGTAAGACCCTTTATTAGCAGCATATCCAAACAGTGTGGAAAGGCCAACATTCCGCTTCTGAAAGCTAGGGCATAGAAAACCCTCAAAACTTCCCTTTCCTGCTTGTGTTCCTGGGCCACCTGGATGCTCATGGCTGGACTGAGAGAGGGAGGTGGTGTATACATATACTTTCCTGAACAGAAGTTGGAATACAGGACTGCCAGGACAGCAGCTATAGACACCAGGAAGTGGAGCTACAGAGAGAGTGGTTGCAATATGATTTCATGTACAGTTAGAACTGCCCCAGCCCAGGGGGGCTGTTTCTCAGAGAAAACAGAGTTCCTCACTGTGATTGAACCTTGTGCTGGGCTATCAATTGGAGTAAATAAAGCAAGAATCTCTATGCAAGGGGCTGGGGAATTCATAGGAGATGGCATTGGACTCTGCCCAGAGTTTTCTGGGGAAGCGAAGATTGGAGCTAGGCCTTTAAAAAGTGTCTGGGCTTTCCAAAGAGGGTGAAAGTGCGGTGTGAGTTAAGGTCTCTGAGGATGAGAGCTTCAGTGTATCTGGCATGTGAGATACAGTGCAAGATGAATATCGAAAGGACCCAGGGTATCTTGGGTTCCATTGTGTTGAAATTTGCAGCCACTGTACTAGGTCTTGCAGGCAAAACTGGAGTGTTCCATATGGCACTCTTCCTATGGTAACTGTGGTTAAAGGACCTAGGGTGTCCGCAAGAGCGGCTGTTTTTATGCATTCCTCTTAGACACAGTCTTTGTACTCTGCTCTCTGGTATCTTTGGCTGACATGCTTGTTGTTGTGAGTGATGATGAGTTCTGATTGTTTTAGGTATCAAGATGAGTTTGACAGCTGCAGGACATGAAGAACAGTATTTACTGTGTTAGTGCTGAGCCAGAAATATGCCTTCCACTTGGTTTGGTGTTAATTATAGCCTTCAGAAACATTCAGATGAATCTGATTTGTACATCTGAGGCTAGAAGCTTTTCATCACAAGCCACATACCACATGCCATGCATCGTTTTAGCACACACTCACCATCACGGAAAGGAGAAAGGGCCCCAGTTTACTGAAAGTTCTGAAGCCTTGGATTGGGATATATGTAAACAGAAAGCAGGGAATTTTGTAGCCAGTACTCTAAATCAACATGCTGCTGGGTTTTTTTTAGAGGAGTGAGAAGTAGGAGGAAGGTGGAGAGAAAGGACTTGCTTTTCACTAGGGATCAGGCTTAAGAATCATATTTTCAATCAATGCTTTTGTTATGGGCTGAATTGTATCTCCCTAAGATTTCATATGTTGAATGGCTTACTCCCAGGACCTCAGATGCAACTGTATTTGAAGCTAGGGTCTTTACAGAGATAATAAAATTAAAATGGGGTTTATAGAGTGGGCCCTCATCCAATATGACTGGTATTCCTTTTTTTTTTCTTTTTTCTTTTTTTATTTTATTTATCCATTTTAGAGAGGAGAGAGAGAGAGAGAGGAGAGAGAGATAGGGGGGAGGAGCTGGAAGCATCAACTCCCATATGTGCCTGACCAGGCAAGCCCAGGGTTTCGAACCGGCGACCTCAGCATTTCCAGGTCGACGCTTTATCCACTGCGCCACCACAGGTCAGGCCATGACTGGTATTCTTATGAGAAGAGGAGATTAGGACACAAACACACACAGGGGGAAGACCATGTGAAGGCACAAGTATAAGACAGCCATCTATAAGCCAAGGAGAGATGGCTGGAACAGAACCCTCCTTCACAACTTTCAGGAGAAAAGAATCCTGCTGACAACTTCATCTTGGGCTTCAAGTTTATTGAACTGGGATGTAAGAAATTTCTGTTGTATAAGCCATCCATCCTCTGACACTTAGTAGTGACAGCTCCAGCAAACTCGTACATCTTTTTTAATGTTAATATGTCTAAAAATCACAGAGCAGCTAGCTAAACTGCAAATTCATAAATTCACCCTCTGATGCTATGGCTTAGTAAGGCCTGGGTTGGGGCTCATCAGTTATGCTTGTGCAAGAAGCTTTGCAGGAGACTCTGAAATATGTCATCTTTTGGGCCATGCTTTGAGAAACTGGGACTAAGATATTGGACTTGGACTCAAAATTACTGGGATTGAATCACAGCTCCAAAACTAAGTCACTGAAACCTTGGCTAAGTTAAGTTACTTCTGGAGACTCCGTTTTCTCCCCTGGAGAATGGAGTTGTCAATTCCTTTCATGCCTAGTCCACAAAAATACTAATGAGTATGTATGTAAAGGATAAAGTTCTTGTTTCTTATCAGAAGTGGTGTTTTACCTTGGGTTGCTATAACAAAATACCATACTTAACCAATAGACATACCATACTTATACAATAGACATTTATTTTCTCACAGTTATGGAGGCTAAAAATTTGAGGTCAAGGTATCAGTGTGATCTACATCTGGTTAGTATTCTCTTCCTGGATTATTATTTTTTATAATTTTATTTGGAAAATTACATTTAAAGGGGTGACATTGATCAATAAGAATACATAGGCTTCAGGTAAACATTTCTATAGCATTTGAACTGTTGATTATGTTGTGTACCCATCACCCAAAGAAAATTTATTTTCCATCACCGTATATTTGTCCCCCTTTACCTCCTTTTTCCTACTTCCACACCCACACCCAATGGTGGAATTCAGCCAGTTTGCACCGGTTTGGCAGAACTGATATTTTTTTTGTTGAGGTCATCAACCAGTTGTTAAATGGCATTTGTAATCAGAGTTCTTTCTAAGGTGGGTACCTGGGCAGCCACCCAACATGGAAATCACAAATTTACTTATCTTACTCTTTTTTAATGTTCATCTGTGCAACAGCATATTCTAGGCATCCCTAGTAATGTTCATTCCATCCATAGGTGAAAAAAATTGGCATAACTATTATACCTTTGATGAAATACTATATTTTAATTTCCTCATGTTTGTTACTTCAGTAAACAAACACGTATAACGTAAAAAGAAAAAGTGTTAAACGGGGTGACAAGTTGTCACTAGAAATATCTTAAATAACAGTTTTATTGGGTTTTTTTAGTTATTATTTAATATTTTCTGATTACTGTTTTAAAACTTTTTCTTATACCACAATCTAGTTTTGTATACCTCTTTTATTATAATTATTTAAGTATTAAATGCATGAAATAATAAACTACCTTTTGGTATATCTTTTTTATATATATTAAATGGTCATTAAGGCAGAGAACCAGTTGTTAAATTATTTGTATGTCATCGCTGCACATACCTCTCTCCTCTAGGTAACCAGTTCACTGTTATCTATGTCTGTAAATCTGTGTTATATCCTACCTATATGTAAAATTATATAGTTCTTAGCTTTTTCTGATATACTTATTTCACTCAGTATAATGTTCTCAATGTCATTCATGTTGTCATAAATGTCACTATGTCATCATTTCTTATGGCTGAGTAGTATTCCATTGTATATATGTACCAATTGTTCCTTATCCAACTTTCTATTGAAGGACACGTTGGTTGTTTCTGTGTCTTGGCCACTGTGAATTATGCTGCGATAAACATGGGAGTGCATGTGTCTTTGCATACCAATCTTTTTAAGTTTGGGGGTTGATATTCAGTAGAGGGATTGCTGGGTCAAATTATGGTTCTATTCTTAATTTATTGAGGTACCACTATAATTTCTTCCATAATTGCTATACCAGTTTATACTAGTTTACATTCCCACAGAAAGTGAATGAGAATTCCTTCTTTTCTACAGCCTCTCCAACACTTGCTATTATCTGTTTTGTTGATAATAGCCAGTCTAACAGGTGTGAGGTGGTATCTTGTTGTTTTGATTTACATTTCTCTAATAGCTAGCAAAGATGAGCATCTTTTTATATATCTATTGACCATTTGTATGTCTTTTTGCTAGAAGTATCTGTTCAGGTTCTCTCCCCATTTTTTAATTGGATTGTTTGCTTGTTTATTGTTAAGCTTGTAATTTGTTTATTTATTTTGTATATTAACCTTTTATTGGAGCTGTTGTTTATAAATATATTCTCCCATTTGGTTGGCTGCTGTTTGTTGTTGTTGGTTTCATTTGCTGTGCAGAAACTTTTAAGTTTGATGTAGTCCCATTTATTTATTGTTGCATTTACCTTCCTTTTGGGGGGGTCATAACCATAAACTCTTCTTCAAGGCCAAGGTCCATAAATTTAGTACCTATGTATTCCTATATGTAATTTATTGTTTTATATCTTATATTTAACTCTGATCACTTTAGAATTAATTTTTGTGCTTGGGAATAAGGTGTAATGAAGTTTTATTCTTTTGCATGTGGCTTTCCAATTTTCCCAGCACCATTTATTGAAGAGGCTTTCTTTTCTTTATTGTGTATTTTTGGCTCCTTTGTCAAAGATTATTTGTCCATATAAATATCATTTTATTTCTAGGCTCTCTATTCTGTTTCATTGGTCTGAATGCTTTACTGTGAATACCATGCTGTTTTGATTATCATGACTCTATAGGATCACTTGAAGTCTCATAATGTGAAATCTCTGGCTTCATTATTTTTTTCTTATAATTGCTTTAGCTATTTGAGGCTTTTTATGGTTTCATAAAAACCTGGTGATTTTTTTTTAAAGCGACAGAGACAGAGACAAAGAGAAAAACAGAGAGAGAATCTGATAGGAACAAAGATATAGAAAGAGAGAGAGATGCGAAGCATCAACTCTTTGTTATGGCACCTTAGTTGTTTATTTATTGCATTCTCATATGTTCCTTGACTGGGGGACTACAGCCAAGCCAGTGACCCCTTGCTCAAACCAGTGACCATGGGCTTAAGCCAGTGACCATCAGGTCATGTCTATGAGCCCATGCTCAAGCCAATGACCTCGAGTTCATGGTGGTCATCCTGCGCTCAAACAAGATGACCCTGAGCTCAAGCCAGTGACCTCAGGTTTTGAACTTGGGTCCTCTGCATCTCAGTTCGATGCTCTATCCACTGCGTTCTCCTGGTCAGGCAAATTTGGTGACTTTTTGTTCTATTTCTTTTCAAAATAACATTGGGATTTTGATGGGGATTGCATGAAATTTGTACATTGTTTTGGGTAATATGGCCATTTTAACTATGTTGCTTCTCCTTATCCATAAACGTGGAATAATTTTCCGTTTCATCACATCTTTTATAATTTCTTTCAATAACGCTTTGTAGTTTTCAGGATATAGTTATTTCACACCTTTGTTCAGTTTATTTTAAGTATTTTATTTTGTTTGGGTTTTTTGTTGCAGTTGTAAAAGGAATTGATTTTTTAAGTTTATTTTCTGAAGTTTGTGTTGGCGTATAGGAAACAATAGACTTTGGATACTGATTTTGTATTTTATGACTTTATTGTATTGATTTATTGTTTCTAATAGTTTTTCATTGGCAGTTTTGAGATTTCTTATATACAAGATTATAACACCTGCAAAAAAAATAATACTTTTATTTATCCTTTCCTGATATGAATGCCTTTAATTTTTTTCTCTTGAGTGGTTGCTATCACTCAAGTTTCTAGAACTGTATTGAATAAGAATGGTGTGAGTGAGCTTCCTTTTCTTGTTCATGATTTTATAGAAAAGGCCTCAGTTTTTCACCATTTAGTATGATATTGGCTAATGCTTTGTTATATATAGCCTTTATTATTTTGAGGTACATTTCTTCTATATCCATGTTAATGAGTGTTTTAAACATGAAAGGATGTTGTATCTTATCGAATGCACTTTATGTATTTGTTGATAAACTTGTGTAATTTTTGTTTTTTCAATGTGGTGAGATACACTAATCAATTTACATATGTTGAACCATACTTGTGCTGCTGGAATGAATTCCACTTCATCATGATGTATTATTTTTAAATATAATGTTGTATTTGATTTTCTAGTATTTTGTTTAAGATTTTTGCATCTGTTTTTATTAAAGATGTTGGTTTTTAGTTTTCTATTTTTGTGTTGCTTTTGCCAGGTTTTGGTATCAGTGATATATTGGCCTCATAAAATGTTTTAGAGATGAATGCTTCTCCTATATTTTGGAAGACTTTGAAAAAGATAGGTATCCAATCTTTTTTAATGTTGGCTAGAATTCACTAGTGTAGCCATCAGGTCCTGGGCTTTTATTTTGGGGGAGATTTTTGATAGTTGTTTCTATATCCTTTCTTCTTATGGGTCCATTTATGTTTTCCACTTCCTTGTGACTCAGTCATGGGAGCATATATAGTTTTAGAAACATATCCTTTTTTTCTAAATTGTTAAATTTGGTGGCATATAATCTTTCATAGTATTCAACTATGATCCTTTGTATATCTATGATGTCTGTGATAATTTCTCCTCTTTCATTTTGGATTTTGTTTATATGAGTCTTTTCTCTTTTTTCCTTAGTGAGTCTAGCTGGCATTTGTTAATTTTATTGATCTTTTTAAAGAACCATCTTTTTGTTCTATTATTTTTTTCTAAAGTTATTTCTTCTCAATTTCATTAGTATTGCTCTAATTTTTACTATTTTTTTTCTTCTGCCTACTTTGGGTTGCCTTTGTTTTTCTTTTTCTGGCTCTTTTACATGTAATGTTATGTTGTTTATTTGGGATCTCTCTTGTTTCTCAAGTAAGCCTGTAATGATATAAACTTTCCTCTTATTATTGTTTTCACTGCAACACATAAGTTTTGATATGTCATATTTCATTTTTGTTTGTCTGTATATATCTTTGCTTGGGTTTTTTTTTTTGTATTTTTCTGAAGTGAGAAGCGAGGAGGCAGAGAGACAGTCTCCCTTATGCACCTGACCAAGATCTACCCAGCAAGCCAACTAGAAGCCGATGCTATGCCCATCTGGGGGCATTGCTCTGTTGCAATTGGAACCATTCTAGCACCTGAGGTGGAAGCCATTGGCCATCCTCATTGCCCAGGCCAACTTTGCTCTACTGGAGCATTGGCTGCAGGAGTAGAAGCGAGAGATAGACAGAAAGGAGAGGAGGAAGGGTGGAGAAGCAGATGCGTGCTTCTCCTGTGTGCCCTGGCCAGAAATTGAACCTGGGACTTTCACACGTTAGGCTGATGCTCTACCATTGAGCCAATTAACCAAGGCTGTATGTATGTTTTTTATCTCTGCTTTTATTTTTTTTCCTGTCATTTTTAAATTATGTTATATGATTTCCACATCAGTGTGGGTTTCTTTACTTTCTTTTTGCTGTTGAGTTCTAATTTCAAAGCCTTATAATCAGAATATATGCTTGGTATAGTTTCAATGTTTTAAAATTTGTTGACATCAGTTTTATTGCCCAGCATATGGTTTATCATTGAGAAGTTTACATTTACCCTGGAAAAAATATATAATCTGATGTTCTGGGATAAAATGTCTTGTAAAGTCTATTACATTTATTTGGTTTAATGTGTCTTTTAAGGTTGATTTTTAAAATTTATTTTCTGTTTGGATGACCTATGAAAAGTTGTCAATATTGTGTTGAAATCTCCAAGTATGATTGTGCTTTTAGATTGGTTAGTAGATCTCTTATATGTTTTGGTGTTTCCTGATTTGGTGCATATATATTAAGAAGTGTTATGTTTTCTCGATACAATGTTCCTTTTATTATTATGAAATGTCCATCTTGCCTTATGTTACCTTTTTTTGGTCTTGAATTCAGCATTGTCAGATATGAGTATGGCTACCCCTGCTCTACTTTGGGTATTATTTGCTTGGAAAATCATTTTCCAAGCTTTCAGTTTGAGTCTACTTCTGTCCTTGTATCTTAGATGTGTCTCTTGAAGACAGTATAAGGTTAGATTTTGCTTTTTGATTCAATCTGCTACTTTCTGTGTCTTTACTGGAGAGTTTAGTTCATTTACTACATTTAGTGCTATTATTGATGCTTGAGGATTTCTTTTTTTATTAATTTTAATGGGGTGACATTGATCATTGATTATTGATGCTTGAGGATTTCTTATAACTATTTTATATTTTGTTTTCTCATAGCTCCATGTCTTCTTTGGGACTTCTCTTTAGTGTTTCTGTCAGTTGTTTTTGTTTGATGTTATGCCATACTCCTTTCTGCTATTTCTTCTTATTTTAAGCTATGTGTTTTAGGATTGATTTTTTAGTGATGGTTACCATTAGGTTAACAAGAGATACATTTATATATATATAAAAGTCCTTTGTCTTAGGAATGCTTCTGCACTCTTTCTTTGTTAGTGCAGATCTTTATCCTCTCTCTTATTGTTGTCACTAATTATCTTTGTTTTTATTTTAACCTTGTTGGAGCTTTTACTTGTAGCTTTGTTTTGCTTTGTTCTTTGTATCTGTTTTATAGCCCTGTTGATATTACCTGCAATGGGTTTTTTTGTGATAAATTCCATCAGCTTCTGTGTTAGCAAAAGTTTTTATTTCTCCCTCATGATAGGAGAATAACTTTGATGAATATAGTATTGTTGGCTGGTAATTTAACTCTTTCAGTACTTTGAATATTTGGGTCCACTCTCTTCTGGCTTGTAGAGTTTCTGCTGATAAATCTGATAAAAACCTAATAGGCCTTCCTTCTGTTATATTCTTCTTTTCTCTAGCTGGTTGTGGATTCCTTCTTTGTTATTGATTTTTGACAATTTTATTATAATATGCCTTGAAAAAGGTCTGTTTAGGTTGAGGTAACTTGGCGATGTGTTTGCTTCTTGGGTGTTGAGGATATAACTCTTTTCATAGGCTTGTAAAATTCTCATCAATTATTTATTTGGATTGGCTCTCCAATTCCTGCTACTTTCTTCTTCTTCAGATATATTCTTAAATTGTTCTTAAATTATTCACAAATTGTTATTTGTAATGAAGTCAGACAGTTCTTGTAGAGCTCTCTCATTTAATGTAATTCCTGATTCTCTCTTTTCTTATCTCTGTATCATTTCTAGTTGCCTATCTTCAATGTCACTGATTCTCTTCTTTATCTGACCTGTTCTATTAGCTAAACTTGCTACCTTATTTTTTAATTCATATTTTGAGTTCTTTATCTCTATTGTTAAACTTTCAATCTTCATGAAGAAGTAATCATTTTGTTCATTAATTTTTCAGCTTATTGAATTGCTTATCAGTGTTTTCTCTCTTTTCATTGAGTGTTTTTAGAACGTTTATTTTTAATTCTCTATTTTATTTTTGCTTATTAAACATTTATTTTACTTGCATACAGATTAATGAATTAGTGATACTCTTTCTGATTAAATTGAGGCAACTAATAAAATGACAGACTGAAAGAAAAAATACTAACAGTGTTTGATTGGTAGAGTGGAAGTCTTGATTTACAATTAAATTCCAATTAAAACAAGTATAGAAACAAGTTCATATTTACATGTTTATTATTTTTATGACATCAACAGAGAAGAAGAAAAAAATATCTATCTTTATATATAATACTGTGGTAGCATATGTTCTTTATTTTCTGTTACTGCTATGCTTATAGAATTTATAATATCTATTTATTTCTGAGATTTTCTCTTATTTTGAGGAAAATACATATATAGCTTCCCCATCACCACCCCATATGATGTTTGAGTAAATTTTATTTGAAATTATTTAGTTTTACATAAGTACTAATTTACATATTATTAAAATATATTCCACACAAAAATATTTTTAACTTTTATTAATTTCAATTTATTCTATTAACATGGATTCAAGTGTCCTACTCAATATAACACCCTTACAGCTCATACCATGTCCCCCATAGCACCCAACACCCCACACAACTCACTCCCCCTTCCCTCTGGGATTTGATATTCTGTTATCTATATTTATGTGTTATGTATATATAATTTCACTAATCTCTTCACCTACTCTGATCCAATCTCCTTATCCCCTTTCCCTCTGACAGCTGTCCCTCTGGGCTTTATGACCCTGCCTCTGCCTCTATTCCATTCCTCAGTTCACTTGGTTCATTAGATTCCACATATAAGTGAGATAATAAGATATTTGTCTTTCTCTGCCTTGCTTATTTCACTTAGCATAATAATCATCAAGTCCACCCATGCTATCACAAAAGGTAAGATTTCTTTCTTTTTCACAGCCATGTAGTATTACATTGTTTATATCAGGGGTCCCCAAACTTTTTACACAGGGGGCCAGTTCACTGTCCCTCAGACCGTTGGAGGGCCAGACTATAAAAAAAAAAACTATGAACAAATCCCTATGCACACTGAACATATCTGATTTATTTATTTTTTTTAATAAATTTTTATTAATGGTAATGGGATGACATTAATAAATCAGGGTACATATATTCAAAGAAAACATGTCTAGGTTATTTTGTCATCAAATTATGTTGCAAACCCCTCGCCCAAAGTCAGATTGTCCTCCGTCACCCTCTATCTAGTTCTCTGTGCCCCTCCCCCTCCCCCTAACTCTCTCCCTCCCTCCCTCCCATGTCCTCCCCCCCCCCACCCTTGGTAACCACCACACTCTTGTCCATGTGTCTTAGTCTCATTTTTATGTTCCACCAATGTATGGAATCATGTAGTTCTTGTTTTTTTCTGATTTGCTTATTTCACTCCTTATAATGTTATCAAGATCCCACCATTTTGCTGTAAATGATCTGATGTCATCATTTCTTATGGCTGAGTAGTATTCCATAGTGTATATGTGCCACATCTTCTTTATCCAGTCTTCTATTGAAGGGCTTTTTGGTTGTTTCCATGTCTTGGCCACTGTGAACAGTGCTGCAATGAACATGGGGCTACATGTGTCTTCACGTATCAATGTTTCTGAGGTTTTGGGGTATATACCCAGTAGAGGGATTGCTGGGTCATAAGGTAGTTCTATTTGCAGTTTTTTGAGGAACCACCATACTTTCCTCCATAATGGTTGTACTACTTTACAGTCCCACCAACAGTGAATGAGGGTTCCTTTTTCTCCACAGCCTCTCCAACATTTGCTATTACCCGTCTTGTTGATAATAGCTAATCTAACAGGAGTGAGGTGGTATCTCATTGTAGTTTTGATTTGCATTTCTCTAATAACTAATGAAGCTGAGCATCTTTTCATATATCTGTTGGCCATTTGTATCTCTTCCTGGGAGAAGTGTCTGTTCATGTCCTCTTCCCATTTTTTTATTGGATTGTTTGTTTGTTTGTTGTTGAGTTTTATGAGTTCTTTGTAAATTTTGGATATTAGGCCCTTATCTGAGCTGTCGTTTGAAAATATCAGTTCCCATATAGTTGGCTGTCTGTTTATTTTGATATCAGTTTCTCTTGCTGAGCAAAAACTTTTAATTCTGATGTAGTCCCACTCATTTATCTTTGCCTTCACTTCTCTTGCCATTGGAGTCAAGTTCATAAAATGTTCTTTAAAACCCAGGTCCATGATTTTAGTACCTATGTCTTCTTCTATGTACTTTATTGTTTCAGGTCTTATATTTAGGTCTTTGATCCATTTTGAATTAATTTTAGTACACGGGGACAGGCTGTAGTCGAGTTTCATTCTTTTGCATGTGGCTTTCCAGTTTTCCCAACACCATTTGTTGAAGAGGCTTTCTTTTCTCCATTGTGTGTTGTTGGCCCCTTTATCAAAGATTATTTGACCATATATATGTGGTTTTATTTCTGGGCTTTCTATTCTGTTCCATTGGTCTGAGTGTCTATTTTTTTGCCAATACCATGCTGTTTTGATTATCGTGGCCCTATAATATAGTTTAAAGTCAGGTATTGTAATGCCCCCAGCTTCATTCTTTTTCCTTAGGATTGTTTTGGCTATTCGGGGTTTTTTATAGTTCCATATAAATCTGATGATTTTTTGTTCCATTTCTTTAAAAAATCTCATAGAGATTTTGATGGGAATTGCATTAAATTTGTATATTGCTTTGGGTAATATGGCCATTTTGATTATATTTATTCTTCCTATCCAAGAACAAGGAATATTTTTCCATCTCATTGTATCTTTTTCGATTTCCCTTAACAATGCTTTGTAATTTTCATTATATAGGTCCTTCACGTTCTTTGTTATGTTTATTCCTAGGTATTTTATATTTTTTGTTGCAATCGTGAAGGGGATTATTTTTTTGAGTTCGTTTTCTAATATTTCATTGTTGGCATATAGAAAGGCTATGGACTTTTGTATGTTAATTTTGTATCCTGCGACCTTACTGTATTGGTTTATTGTTTCTAATAATCTTTTTGTGGAGTCCTTCGGGTTTTCGATGTATAGGATCATATCATCAGCAAAAAGTGATAGCTTTACTTCTTCTTTTCCGATATGGATGCCTTTTATTTCTTTGTCTTGTCTGATTGCTCTGGCCAGAACTTCTAGCACCACGTTGAATAAGAGTGGAGAGAGTGGACAACCCTGTCTTGTTCCTGATTTAAGGTAGAAAGTCCTCAGTTTTATGACGTTTAATAGGATGTTGGCTGATGGTTTATCATATATGGCCTTTATCATGTTGAGATATTTTCCTTCTATACCCATTTTGTTGAGAGTCTTAAACATAAAATTGTGTTGTATTTTATCAAAAGCCTTTTCTGCATCTATTGATAAGATCATGTGGTTTTTGTTCTTTGTTTTGTTGGCATATCTTATTTTAAAGTAAAAAAACAAAACAGGAACAAATACAATATTTAAAATAAAGAACAAGTAAATTTAAGTCAATAAACTGACCAGTATTTCAATGGGAACTATAGACCTGCTTTTGGCTAATGAGATGGTCAATGTGCTCCTCTCACTGACCACCAATGAAAGAGGTGCCCCTTCCAGAAGTGCGGCGGAGGCCGGATAAATGGCCTCAGGGGGCTGCATGCGGCCCGCAGGCCGTAGTTTGGGGACCCCTGGTTTATATGTACCTCTTCTTTTTAAACCACTCATCCACTGAAAAACACTTGTGTTGTTTCCAGATCTTGGTTATTGTAAATAATTCTGCAATAAACATGGGAGTGCATAACATCTTTTGAATCAGTGATTTGGTATTCTTAGAATATATTCATAAAAGTGGGATAGCTGCGTCAAAAAGCAGTTACATTTTAAATTTTTTGAGGAAATGCCATACTGTTCTCTATAGTGGCTGCACAAGTCTGCATTTCCACCAGCAGTGCAAGAGGGTTCCCATTTCTCAGCACACTCACTAGCACTTATTGTGTGTTGATTTGTTCATGAGCATCATTCTGAAAGATGTGAGGTAATACCTCAGTGTGGTTTTAATTTGCATTTCTCTGATGATTAGTGACAAACATTTTTTCATATGCCTACTGATCATCTCTATGTCCTCTTTGGAGAAGTATCTATTCAGTTCTTTTGACCATTTTTAATATGATTGTTTAGTTTCCTAGTGTTGAGTTTTAGAAGTTCTTTATAAATTTCAGTTTTTAACCCCTTATCAGAAGTATTGGCAAATATTTTCTTCAACTGTGAGGGTTGTCTTTTTCCTTTGTTAATGGTGTCTTATGCTGTGCAAAGTCTTTTTAGTTTGATGCAATCCCATTTGTTTATCTTGTCCTTTATTTCACTTGCCCATCAAGATAAATCGGCAAAACTATTGCTATGGGAGATATTGGAGAGTTTACTGCCTATGTTTTCTTCCAAGACATTTATGGTTTTGCAACTTACATTTAAGTTTTTTATCCATTTTGAGTTTATTTTTGTGAATGCTATAAGTTGATGATCTAGTTTAGTTTTTTTTTTTTTGCATGTATCTGTCCAATTTTTTAAACACCATTTTAATTAAAGAGACTCTCTTTACTCCATTGTATGCTCTTACGTCTATTCTCAAATATCAATTGATTATAAAGGCATGGGTTTGTTTCTGGGTTCTCTATTATGTTACTTTGATTTGTATGCCTATTCTTATCTCATTACCAAGCTCTCCAATTACAATGGCTTTGTAGTATAACTTGATATCAATAAGTGCACTACCTCCCACTTTATTCTTCATTTTCAAGCTTGCTGAGGCTATTTGTGTTCTATTTTTGGTTCCATATAAATTTTTGGAATATTTGTTTTATATCTTTGAAGTATGCCATTGGTATTTTAATAAGAAATGAATTGAATTTATAGATTGCTTTAGGTAATATAAACATTTTAATGATGCTTATTCTACCTATCCATGAACATGGTATATGCTTTCACTTATTTGTATCTTCCTTGATTTCTTTTTTCAATGTGGTTTAATTTTCCAAGTACATATCTTTTACCTCCTTGGTTAAATTTACTCCTAGGTACTTTATTTTTTGTTGTTGTTTTAGTAGTGAAGGGGGTTGTTTCCTTAATTTCTTTTTCTGACAGGTTAATGTTGTATACAAATGCCACTGATTTCTGAATATTAATTTTATATCCTGCCACCTTGCCAAATTTATTTATCAGGTCTAGTACTTTTTTGACTCAGTCTTTTGGGGTTTTTATGTACAGTATCATGTCATCAGCAAATAATGATAGTTTTCCTTCTTTTTTTCCAATTTGAATTTTTTTTTCTGAAGTGAGAAGTGGGGATGCAGAGAGACAGAGTCCAGCATATGTCCAACCAGGATCCACTCAGCAAGCCCACCAGGGGGTAATTCTCTGTTCATCTGGGGCATTTCTCTGTTACAATCAGAACCATTCTAGTGCCTGAGGTCTGCCATGGTGCCCAGGCCAACTTGCCTCCAATGGAAACTTGGCTGCAGGAGGGGAAGAGAGAGACAAAGAGGAAGGAGAGGTGAAAGGGTAAAGAAGCAGAAGGGCACTTCTCCTGTGTGCCCTGACCAGGAATCAAACCCAGGACATGCACATGCCAGGCCAATGTTCTACCACTGAGCCAACTCATGAGGGCCTGCATGTCTTTTATTTCTTTTTCTTGTCTAATTGCTGTGGCTAGAACTTCTAGAACTCTGTTGAATAAGAATGGTAAAAGGGAGCACCTCTGCTTTTTTCTTGATCTTAAAGGGATTACTCTTAATTTTTGCCCATTGACTATGATGTTGTCTGTGGGTTTGGCATAGATGGCCTTTGTTATAATGAGATATTTTACCTGCATTCCTATTTTGCTAAGTTTTGATTATATGTAGGTGCTGAATTTTATCAAATGCTTTTTCTGCATCTATTAAAATTATCATGTGATTTTTATCCTTTTTGTTTATGTGATGAATCATATTTATTGATTTGTGAATGTTGTACAAGCCTTGCCTCCCTGATATAAACCCTACTTGATCATGATGTATAATTTTTTAATGTGTTGCTAAATTTGGTTTTCTAATATTTTGTTTAGAATTTTAGCATCTATGTTTTTCAGGGATATTGGCTTATAGTTCTCTTTCTTTGTAGTGTCTTTACCTGGTTTTGAAGTGAGGATAATATTTGCCTCGTAAAAGGAGCTTGGAAGTCTTCTAACCTCTTGCATTTTTTGAAATACTTTGAGGATACGTGTTAGTTTGTTTTTGAATGTTTGGTAAAAATTTGCCTGTGAAGCCATCAGGTCCAAAACTTTTGTTTGCTGGGATTTTTTTTGATAACTGTTTCAATTTCATTTCTTGTAATCAGTCTGTTTATATTTTCTGATTCTTCTAGATTGAGTTTCGAAAAATTGTGTGTTTCTAGGAATTTATCCATTTCACCTAGGTTGTCCAATACTTTATCATATAGATCTTCATAGCATTTTCTTAAAATCCTTTGTAATTATGCAGTATCAGTTGTTACTTCTCCACTTTCATTTCTAATTGTATTTATTTGAGTTCTCTCTCTTTTTTTCTTGATGAGTCTGATTAAAGGTTCGTCAATCTTGTTTACCTTTACAAAGAGACAGCTCTTGGTTTCATTGATCTTTTTAAATTGTTTTTATAGCCTTTTATTTCACTTATTTCCACTCTGATCTTCATTATTTCTTTTTTTCTACTTTCTCTGGGCTTTATTTGTTATGTTTTTTTTCCCAGTTCTCTTAGATGCAGGGTTAAGTTGTTTATTTGAGCTTTTTCTTGCTTCTTAAAGTATGCCTGTAATGCTATGAACTTTCCTCTCAGGATTGCTTTTGCTTTGTTTCATAGATTTTTGAGTTGTTTTACGTTAATTTTCATTTGTTTCAATGAAATTTTTTTATTTCTTCCTTGATGTTGTTGTTAATCCATTCATTATTTAATAACATGCTATTTAGCCTCCAAGTGTTTGAATGTTTTTCAGGTTTTTTTATTGTAGTAGATTTGTAGTTTCATGCCATTTTGATCAGAGAAGATGTTTGACATGATTTAAAACTTCTTAAATTTATAGAGATGTGTTTTGTGTCCTAACATGTGATCTATCCTAGAGAATGTACCATGAACACTTGAAAAAAATGTATATTGTGCAGCTTTGGGGTTAAAGATCTGAAGGTATCAATTAAATCTAGTTGATTGAGTGTGTCATTTAAGGCTGCTGTTTCTTTGTTAATTTTCTGTCTAGAGGATCTATCGTTTGATATTAGTGGGCTATTAAATTTCCCTACTATTTAGTATTGCTGTTGATCTAACTCTTTATGTCCATCAAAATCTGCTTTATATATTTAGATGTTTCTATATTGGGCACATAAATACTTACAATGGTTACATTCTCCTGTTGAATTGCTTCCTTTATCATTATGTAGTGACCTTCTTTATCCCTTACTATTTTCTTTGTTTTAAAGGTTATTTTGTCAAATATAAGTATTGCTACCCCAGCTTTTTTATTTTTTTATTTCCATTTGCATGAAATACTTTTTTCCATCCCTTCACTTTCAGTCTATGTGTATTTATTGCTGTGACTTGGGTCCCCTATAGACAGCATATGTACAGGTCCTGTTTACTTATCTATGCATTTAATCAATTTATATTTAAGGTTATTATTGATATGTACTTATTTATCGCCATTTATTCTTTAAATCTACAATAGTATTTTTCTTGATTTATTTTTTTTTCTTTGCTCCTTTTACAGCAATCACCTTAACATTTCATGAATTACTGGTTTGGTTATAATAAATTCCATAAGTTTTTTTTTTTCTGGGAAGCTTTTTATTTCTCTTTCTATTTGAAATGATAGCCTTGCCAGATAAAATAGTCTTGTTTGTAGGTTCTTGTTTTGCATGACTTTCAATATTTCTTGCTAATCCATTCAGGCCTCAAGTATTTCTGTTGAAAAATAGGATGTCCTCTTTATGGGGGTTTCTCCATAGCTAATTAACTGCTTTTCTCTTGCAGACTTTATTATTCATTCTTTTTCTTTTCAGTTTGGCATTTTAATTATGATGTGTTTTGGTATAGGTTTCCTTGGGTTCTTCTTTAATGGGACTCTGTGCTTCTTGAACTTGTGTGACTATTTTCTTCATCAGTTTAGGAAAATTTTTAGCTATGATTTCTTTAAACAGGCTCTCTATTCTTTGTTTTTTTTTTCTCCTTCAGGAACCCCTATGAAGAGGATGTTTTTTCTCTTCATGTTGTCCCTGAGCTCTCTTAGAGTTTCTTCAGTCTCTTTGAGCCTCTTTTCTTTTTGCTGCTCTGCTTATGTTTTTTTTTATTATGTCCTCTAAATTGTTGATTTGATCATCTGTTTCATCCAGCCTGCTTTTGATTCCTTCTAGTGCAGTCTTTATTTCTGATATTATATTTGTCATTTCTGACTGGTTCATTCTTACGATTTCAATGTCCTTTTTGATGCTTGCTATCTCTTTATTTCGGTGCTCATATGTCCATCCATTGTTGCTCTAAGATCCTTGAGCATCCTAAAAATCATTATTTTATACTCTGCATCTGGTAGTTTGGTTACTTCCATTTCATTTAGTTTTTTTTCTGGGGATTTCTCTTGATTCATTTGGGTCATATTTCTTTGTCTGCCTATTTTGTCTGTGTATTAGGTAGCCCTGTCTGACTTTAAAATTTTTGTGGGGTTTTATGAGAAAGATGGGCTCAGTGCCACTGACCTCCAGGCCACCTGTTTTCGTGGTTTTAAAAATGCTTTTTGAGGTTACTATTTTTCCTCCTGCTATATGTGAGTATTGAATGCCATTGGTCCTTTTATGGGTTCAGTTATTCCTTCAGGCTAGCTGGCTCTAAGGGTCAAACTTGATCATGTGTATTACACACTATGCAATATCTGTCCTGTTGGGAGTATTTATTTTCCATAGTGTCTGATGCCAGCTAAATCCCTCCTTTGGGCATGCTGCTTGTATAACTAGCTGAGACTATGCTAGGTGCTGTCTGCCACACACTACCAGTAGCATTGGTTCTAGATCTTTTGGGGTTAGCATCAGCCATTGTATGTAACCTGCTGTGGGCTACATGTCTGTAGCTACTAATCTTTTTGCAGTTTGTGTTTGTATTTTCTGTGCCTGAGTAGTGTGGAAGGTGTCAACCTGTATATACAGATCTGCTTAGAGAGACAGCAGCCCCATAGAAGCCCCAAGCTTCATAAGGTTTGCTTACACTTTTCAGCTGCTACCCCTCCTCTTGCAGCTGCCTGGTCTTCCTCTAGAGACTTCTGTAGAAACACTTTAGTGTGGGCCCAGAATGGCCTCACACAACCAATCCCTCTAAAGGTTGCAAGTCTGTTGGGTTAGTGTAGCTAAATTTTGGAATACAGTGGTAATGCAACTCCCTACTTCAGAGGTATCATGGTCAGGAGCTTAGTACAGGTAATGTGGCCCCTTTTCCAGAGCCTAGTCCCCAAGCCACTGCTGGATACTTAAATTTTATTTTCTCCAACAAGTTGAGCAGCAGGTTCATATTGACTGTGGCCAACAGTCCCCTCTGCAGAAGTTCTTACAGCTGGTGAGACCTTGGTCTCAGGGAGGAAGACTGAGAGAGTCCTCTTATGGGATTAACTGTGCACCCCCCAGAAAGTGACTAGGATCCTCGACCAGATCCAAAAATAGACTCATAGGGACCTAACCTTTAAGTGTCCATACTCCAAGACTTCTTTTCCCCTGTGGAATCAAGCCAGCATAGCAGGATATCCAGCACCCAGGCCAGCTGACTGTGAAGCTTCAACCTATCCAGTGCACATGAGCTGCTGTGCTGGTGCTGATCACAGAGAGTGGAACTCACTTCAGTTGGGCCAGTTTTGAGGAGCCCTTCCTTAGGATACCACTCTAGCAAGGGTTGGTAGGTTCTGAATTGATTCTCTCTGCAGCTTGTGACTGGATATTTCAACACTGGCCCTCCTTGGCAGGAACCTGGTGTAGGCCAGTGGAAAACACTGCTTGTAACTGGCCCTCAGAAACCTTCTTGAAGCTACAGGCAATCAGTGTTTGTGGCTGCCTCTGTTCGGTCCAGGTGCTCATGGAAATACCAAGCTGTACACTAAAGGCTGGCTTTTATGCACACTGGGCTTGGGGGAGTATCCACTTAAAAGGCCAAGGTTTGGCCCTGCCTGGTTGGCTCAGTGGTAGAGTGTCAGCCTAGTGTGTAGGAGTCCCAGGTTCGATTCCCGGCCAAGGCACACAGGAGAAACACCCATCTGCTTCTCCACCCCTCCCCCTCTCCTTCCTCTCTGTCTCTCTCGTCCCCTCCCTTAGCCGAGGCTCCATTGGAGCAAAGATGGCCCGGGCACTGAGGATGGCTCTGTGGCCTCTGCCTCAGGTCCTAGAATAGCTCTGGATGCAGCAGAGCGACGCCCCAGAGAGGCAGAGCATCGCCTCCTGGTGGGCATGCCAGGTGGATCCCGGTCGGGTGCATGCACGAGTCTGTCTGACTGCCTCCCCGTTTCCAGCTTTGGAAAAAATGAAAAAAAATTAAAAAATTAAAAAAAAAAGTAAAATAAAAAAAAAGGCCAAGGTTCCCTGAGTTCCACTTCCTGAAGCCTCTGTCTGCTGGCTGCTTATTGGACTTGGCCATTGAAAAATCCTCTGGTAGAGTCTAGAGCAGGGGTCGGGAACCTATGGCTCGCGTGCCATGTGTGGTTCTTTTGATGGCTGCATTTGGCTCGGAGACAAATCTTTAATAAAAAAAAATAACGTTAAAAACATAAAGCATACTCATGTATTACAATCCATTCATTTCCTACAGCTCATGTTTATGGTTGCAGGTGGCTGGAGCCAATGAAAGCTGTCCTCCAGGACAACAACAAATTTTTATTGGATAATGCATAACATACATGGGTCATTGTATGGATCTCAAGGAATTACATTTTTTCTTTAAATTTTTTTATTAATTTTAATGGGGTGACATTGATAAGTCAGGATACATATGATCAGAGAAAACATCTCCAGATTATTTTGACATTTGATTATGTTGCATAACCCTCACCTAAAGTCAAATTTTCTTCCATCACCTACTATCTGGTTTTCCTTGTGCCCCTCCCTCCCCTCACCACCTCTCTGTTCTCCCCCCCACCTCCGTTACCATCACACTCTTGTCCATGTCTCTGAGTCTCATTTTTATGTCTCATCTATGTATGGAATCATATAGTTCTTAGTTTTTTTCTGATTTACTTATTTCACTCTGTATAATGTTATCAAGGTCCATCCATGTTATTGTAAATGATCTGATGTCATCATTTCTTATGGCTGAGTAGTATTCCATAGTATATATGTACCAAAGCTTTTTAATCCACTCGTCCACTCATGGACACTTGGGCTGTTTCAAGATCATCGCTATTCTGATCAATGCTGCCATAAACATGGGGGTACATTTCTCCTTTTGGAACAGTTTAATGGCGTTCTTAGCATATATCCCTAAAAATGGGAAAGCTGGGTCTAAAGGCAATTCAATTTTTAATATTTTGAGGAATCTCTATACTATTTTCCACAGTGGCTGCACCAGTCCGCATTCCCACCAGCAGTGCAGGAGGGTTCCCTTTTCTCCACATCCTCGCCAGCACTTGTTCTTGATTTGCGCCTTTCTGCGCCTATATTACCCAAAGCAATTTATAAATTCAATGCAATACCAATTAAAATACTAATGACATACTTCAAAGATATAGAACACATATTCCAAAAATTTATATGGAACCAAAAAAGAACATGAGTAGCCTCAGCAATCTTGAAAAGGTTGCTTGATGAGCGCCTTTCTGACTGGTGTGAGGTTATATCTCATTGTGGTTTTAATTTGCAATTCTCTAATGATTACTGATGTTAAGCATTTTTTCATAAGCTTATTGGCCATCTGTGTGTCCTCTTTGGAGAAGTGTCTATTCATTTCTTTTGCTCATTTTTTTATTGGAATATTTGTCTTCCTGGTGTTGAGTTTTACAAGTTCTTTATAAACTTTAGTTATTAACCCCTTATCAGAGATATGTAATCCCATTGTATACTTTGTCTTTTCATTCTGTTCTTAATTGTCTTTAGCTGTGCAAAAACTTTTTAGTTTGATAGAGTCTCATTTTTTTATCCTGTCTTTTATTTTACTTGCCTGTGGAGACAAATCGGCAAATATATTACTGTGAGAGATGTCACAGAGCTTACTGCTTATGTTTTCTTCTAAGATGCTTATGGTTTCCAGGCTTACATTAAGTCTTTTATCGATTTTGAGTTTATTTTTGTTAATGGTGTAAGTTGGTGGTCTAGTTTCATTTTTTTGCAGGTAGCTGTCCAATTTTCCCAACACCATTTATTAAAGAGGCTATCTTTACTCCATTGTATGCTCTTACATCCTTTGTCAAATATCAGATGTCCATAGAGCTGTGGGTTTATTTCTGGGTTCTGTAATCTGTTCCATTGAACTATATGACTGTTTTTTTGCCATACTAGGCTGTTTTAAGTACAATGGCCTTGTAGTATAACATGATATCGGGAAGTGTTATATCTCCCGCTTTATTCTTCCTTTTCAAGATTGCTGAGGCTACTCGTGTTCTTTTTTGGTTCCATATAAATTTTTGGAATATGTGTTCTATATCTTTGAAGTATGTCATTAGTATTTTAATTGGTATTGCATTGAATTTATAAACTGCTTTGGGTAATATAGACATTTTAATTGTTTATTCCTTCTAATTATGAGCATGGTATATGCATCCACTTGTTTGTATCTTCCTTGATTTCTTTTATCAATGTTTTCTAATTTTCCAAGTACAACTTTTAATCTATTTGATTAAATTTACTCCTAGGTACTTTATTTTTTTGGTTGCAATAGTGAAGGAGATTGTTTCCTTAATTTCTCTTTCTGACAGTTCATTATTGATGTATAAAAAAAGCCTTTGATTTCTGAGTATTAATTTTATATCCTGCCACCTTGCTGAATTCATTTATCAGGACCAGTAGTTTTTTGACTGAGACTTTAGGGTTTTCTATATACAATAACATATAATCTGCAAATAATGATAATTTTACTTCTTTTCCAATTTGGATGCCTTCTATTTTTTCTTTTTGTCTAATTGCTGTGGCGAGGACTTCCAGAACTATGTTGAATAAGAGTGGTGAATGGGGTCACCCCTGCCTTGTCCCTGATCTTAAGGGGATTGCTTTTAACTTTTGCCCATTGAGTATGATGTTGGCTGTGGGTTTGTCATAGATGGCGTTTATCATTTTGAGGTATGTTCCCTGTATTTCCACTTTGCTGTGAGTTTTGATCATGAATTGGTGCTGGATTTTATCAAATGCTTTTTCTGCATCTATTGAAATTATCATGTGGGTTTTTTCTTCCTTTTATTTATATGATGAATCACATTGATTGATTTGCATATATTGTACTAGCCTTGCCTCCCCAGAATAAATGCTACTTGATCATGGTGTATAATTTATTTCATATATTGCTGGATCCAATTTGCTAATATTTTTTGAGGATTTTAGCAGCTAAATTCATTAGGGATATTGGGCTATAATTTTCTTTCTTTGTATTGTTTTTGCCTGGTTTTGGAATCAGAATTATGCTTGCTTCCTAAAAGGACTTGGAAGTCTTCCTTCCTTTTGAATTTTTTGAAATGGCTTGAGAAGGATGGGAGTTAGTTCTTTTTTGAATATTTGGTAGAATTCACTTGTGAAGCCATCAGGCCCAGGACTTTTTTTTGTTGGTAGTTTTATGATAACTGTTTTGATCTCCTTTGTTGTGATAGTCTGTTTAGGTTTTCTGATTCTTCCAGATTGATTTTTGGAAGATTGTATGTTTCAAGGCATTTGTCTATTTCATCCAGGTTGTCTAGTTTTTTGGCATACAGTCCTTCATAGTATTTTTTCTTTACAATATTTTGTATTTCTGTTGTGTCAGTTGTTATTTCTTCACTCTCTTTTCTAATTTTATTTATTTGAGTCCTGTCTTTTTTTCTTGGTGGGTCTAGTTAAAGGTTAATCTATCTTGTTTACCTTTACAAAGAACCAGCTCCTGGTTTTATTAATCTTCTGTATTGTTTCTCTAGGTCTATGTCATTTATTTCCTCTCTGATCTTTATTATTTTTTCCTTTTACTATATCTGGGCTTTACTTGCTGTTCTTTTTTTAGTTCTTTTAGATGCAGGGTTAAGTCGTTTATCTGAGCTTTTGCTACATTCTTAGAGTATGCCTGTAGAGCTATGAACTTCCCTCTCAGTACTGCTTTTGCTGTGTCCCATAAATTTTGAGTTGTTGTATGTATGCTCATTATCATTTGTTTCTAGGAATATTTTTAGTTCTTCATTGATCTCATTATTAATCAATTCATTATTTAACTGTTATTTAGTTTCCATGTGTTTGAGAATTTTTGAGTTTTTCTGTTGTGGTTCATTTCTAGTTTCATGCCATTGTGATCAGAGAAAATGTTTGATATGATTTTAATCTTCTTAAATTTGTTGAGACTACTTTTATGCCCTTACATTTGGTTTATCCTAGAGAATGTGCTATGAGCATTTGAAAAGAATGCATATTCTCCTGCTCTAGGGAGATAGGTTCTGACGATATCTATTAAATTGAGTTGATCTTGTGTGTCCTTTAAGTCTGCAGTTCTTTGTTAATTTTTTTTCTTGAGGATCTATATAGTGATGTAGTGGGGTATTGAAATCCCCTACTATCATAGTATTGCTGTTGATCTTGGCCTTTATATCCATCAATGTCTGCTTTATATATTTAGGTGCTTCTATTGATATATTAGGTGCGTAGATATTTTTAATGGTTATATCTTACTGTTGGATTGCTCCCTTTATCATTATGTAGTGACCTTCTCTATCTCTTACTATAACCTTTGTTTTAAAGTCCATTTTGTCTGATATAAATATTGCTACCCCAGCTTTTTTTTTCATTACCATTTGCATGAAATACTTTTCCCATCCTTTTACCTTCAGTCTTCGTGCATCTTTTGTTTTAAGGTGTGTCTCATGTAGACAGCAAATGAATGGGTCCTGTTTTCTTATCCATCCAGGTACCCTATGTTTTTTAGTCAAATCATTTAATCCATTTACATTTAAGGTTATGATTGATATGTAGTTGTTTATTGCCATTTTATTCTTTAATGCTTTAATCTTTCTTTGCTATATTCTGTTTCCACTTTGATTTGTTTACAACAGGTCCCTTAACATTTTCTGCATCATTGGTTTGATTGTAATGAATTTCTTGAGTTTTTTCTTGTCTGGGAAGCTTTTTATTTCTCCTTCAATTCTATTTATTTATTTATTTATTTATTTATTTATTTATTTATTTATTTATTCTGTATTTCTCTGAAGCCAGAAACGGGGAGAGACAGTCAGACAGACTCCCGCATGCGCCCGACCGGGATCCACCTTGCACGCCCACCAGGGGGCGATACTCTGCCCCTCCAGGGCGTCGCTCTTTTGCGACCAGAGCCACTCTAGCGCCTGGGCAGAGGCCGAGGAGCCATCCCCAGCACCCGGGCCATCTTTGCTCCAGTGGAGCCTCGGCTGCGGGAGAGGAAGAGAGAGCCAGAGAGGAAGGAGAGGGGGAGGGGTGGAGAAGCAGATGGGCGCCTCTCCTGTGTGCCCTGGCCAGGAATCGAACCCGGGACTTCTGCACGACAGGCCGATGCTCTACCACTGAGCCAACCGGCCAGGGCCTCCTTCAATTGTAAATGATAGCCTAGCCCAATAAAGTATTCTTGGTTGCAGGTTCTTCTTCTGCATTACTTTCAAAATATCTTGCCATTCTTTTCTGGCCTCAAGTGTTTCTGTTGAGAAGTCAGATGTCATCCTTATTGGGGCTGCTTTGTAGGTGATAACCTTTTTTTCTCTAGCAGCTTTTAATATTTTCTCTTTATCACTCAGCTTTGGTATTTTAATTATAATGTGTTTTGGTGTTGATTTCCTTGGGTTTCTTTTTAATTGAGTTTTCTATGCTTCTAGAACTTGTGAAGGTTTTTCCTGCATTAATCAGGGAAGTTTTCAACTATGATATGATTGAACAAAGTCTTTATCCCTTGTTCTTTCTCTTCTTCTTCAGGAACCTCTATAATGCCGATGTTACTTTCCTTTATGTTATCACAGAGCTCTCTAAGAGTTTCCTTAGACTTTTTGAGTTTCTTTTCTTTTTTCTGCTCTGCTTCCATGCCTTCATTTGACTTGTCTTCCAACTTGCTGATTTGATCCTCAGCTTCATCCATCCTGTCTATAATTCCTTCCATTGTGATCTTCTTCTGATATTGTATTTGTCATCTCCGACTGATTCTTTTTTAATATTTCAATGTCCTTTTTTATACTTGCTATTTCTTTATTTAGGTGTTCATAATGACCATCCATTGTTGTTCTAAGATCCATTAGCATCCTTACAATCATTATTTTAAACTTTGCATCCAGAAGTTTGGTTATTTCCATATCACTCAGTTCATTTTCTGGAAGTTTTTCTTGTTGTTTCACTTGGATTGCACTTCTCTGAATTGTCAATATGTCTCTGTGTTTGGGTGTATTGTTTTTAGAGCTGGTTGACTCTAGGCTTGGTGTTGTCTGCCTCCAATTTTCAGTTGTGTTATTTCTAGGTCTTCTTGGGTTGGCATCAGCTGTTATTTGTAATGCACTGTCCTATTTGGCTTTTCTAGTAGAGCCTCTTTGAAGTCTTGATTTGTTTGTTTTCTTCTCAGTTTTCATAACAGGTTGTAGTCTTTTTTACTGATTTCAACAAAGGGCTTATTTAAAACTGTATCCAGGAATGCAGTGAGTGTTACCTGAGACTTTGAAGGCCTGATCTGCCAGTTACTTTCTCTGGGGGTGGGTTGTTTTTTCAGCTTCAGTAGGGAGAGGTGTATCTCAGATCTCTATGGAGACCTAAGTGGCTTCCCCTCATCCCCACTTTTTGTTGCTGTTCTGTGTTTCTTGCACTGATTAGAGCTGGAGAGATATCTGGAGATGGGTCACCCAGAACTACTTTAGTCTTGTATTGTGTGGAAGGATCAACCTCTCTCCAAGCTATGGCCTTCTCCAGCACTGGATGAGTCATCTTCTCAGGTCATCCCATGCATTTCTCTGCCCCTCACCATCTGTCTCTCTCTCCCCTTTCCTTTTGGAAAACTAGCTAACCCTTTCAACACACCTCATTCTTAGGTTCCCAGGCAAGTGGCTGTGAGCAATATTTTCTGCTCTTTCCTTGGAGTGAGAGCCCTTATGGGCTCTCAGCCTCACCCCACTTCATTCTTGTAAGCAGGGGAGACTCACCAATTCTCAACGCTCCCTACCAGGCTCTGTGTGGCTTCTTCTTTGCTCCTTGGTTTTTAAGAGCTGTCTTCTAGTCCAGAGTTGGTTTATTACACTAATTGTTCGTAAATTAATTTGTAATCCAGTTTTGTGGTGTGAGCTGGTAGTTTGTGCATCTTTCTACTCCGCTTCCATCTTCAGGTCTCTATTTGTGTAGATCTTAAAATTGTCATGGAATTACATTTTAAAATATGTGGCATTCATGGCTCTCTCAGCCAAAAATGCTCCCAACCCCTGGTCTAGAGACTATTGCAATTCAGTTATTAGGAAGGGTGGTGGGTGTGGCTCTACTTTTTGGCCTCATGTGTCAATCTGTCTAGATCTTTTTTACAGACCTCACAGTAGGGTGTGACTCCAGTAAGTTTATGGGTATGGCCTCTGAGACCCAGTCATGTGGTCTTCCTACCCTACAGTTTCTATTGAGTCTCCTATGAGGCAGAATTACCAATCTTTGACTAAGAAGCATATAGGGAAAAGCCCCAGCCTCAAAACCAGAAAACTGAGTCCCTGACATGCCCCTTGATTCCTTACTTCTCAGAATGTCCTCATCTCCATGACTGGGGCAAGAAAGACTCCTGAGAGTGGAGTACTTGTTTTTCCCCAAGCTGATGTAGCTCAGATGAAACTGCTCTGCCCAAGAAAGATGCTGTTTGCAGTATTGGAGAATGACTCAGCACAGGGATTCCAGTGACTGTTCCCCATTCTGTCTTTCCTTAGGCCTTTGACTTTACACTCTCCTCATGTACCTGTAGTCCTATCAGCTCTCCCTCCTTAAGAGCCCTGGGTAAGTGGCTGTAAACAAGATTTTCTGCATTGGCCCTTTAAGATGGTGTCTGAGTCACCAAAAGCTCTGTCTCTTTCTCACAGACAGAGACCTAGCTCTTTTCACCTCAAAATGTTGTTTAGATGCCTCTTCTAGGCTTTTGGGTTATAAGCTGGGGCTCTAAGCCTGGGGCTGAGCACCCAAACTTTTCAGGGTTACCCTCCCCACAGTGAGAATCCCTCTGGATCCTCAGCTGCCACTTACTCTTGGGAACAGGGCAGCCCTTTCTGCATATCAGCCCTTCCTAGCAGTCCCAGTGTGGCTTCTTCTGTTATCCTTAATTTTACACTCTTCTTCGGTTAGTCCAAACCTGGTTTTTCAAGATGATTATTCTTAAATTAAGTTGCAATGCAATTTGGTCCTTCCTGGGAGGTGGCAGTTGGAACATCTAGTGGTATTTTAAGAAATCTAACAAAAAACTACTAAATATTATAAAATAAAATACAAGGAAATAGAATAATTTTTAACATAATGAAAAGTGAAAATGAACAACTACATAAACAAAGAACAAAAACCAAGAGAAATAAAAAACAAATGAAACACCTACAAAAATAAGAATAAAAATATAAAAATTAAAGGAAATAACATTTAGTAGAAAGAAAGTTATTGTGTGGTTTTTTGTTTTTTTCATTTTTCTGAAGCTGGAAACAGGGAGAGACAGTCAGACAGACTCCCGCATGTGCCCGACTGGGATCCACCCAGCACGCCCACCATGGGGCGACGCTCTGACCACCAGGGGGCGATGCTCTGCCCATCCTGGGCGTCGCCATGTTGCGACCAGAGCCACTCTAGCGCCTGAGGCAGAGGCCACAGAGCCATCTCCAGCGCCCGGGCCATCTTTTATCCAATGGAGCCTTGGCTGCGGGAGGGGAAGAGAGAGACAGAGAGGAAAGCACGGCGGAGGGGTGGAGAAGCAAATGGGCGCTTCTCCTGTGTGCCTTGGCCGGGAATCGAACCCGGGTCCTCCGCATGCTAGGTCGACGCTCTACCGCTGAGCCAACCGGCCAGGGCAGTTATTGTGTTTTTGAGAGGTTTTTGTTTTTTATTCAAGTAAGTTTCATTGTTTTACTTTATGAAACTTCTATTCTGACCTCATCTGAGATGTTGCTGTCTCAATGATGTAGGCAGGTCTGCAGTTGTGATGATGGATGGAGTGTGTTATGAGGGTTTTACACCTTTAGTAATGGTGATCTCAGGTCCCAAGCATTCCTTATGTCTCATCAGATCAGTGGACCAGAGAAACAGCACTTCTGTTCTTCAGGTGAGAGATTGGCTCTGGAGAGGTATATGTGGGATAAGTCTCTCACTCCCTATACCCTGTGAGGTGAAGGAGGCATGATCTGGAAGACTGCTGGCTGACCATATGAACATTGGTCGTGTTCCCTGTTCTTTTGACAGTTTGGTTTAGTATTTTCCCTTCTGCCCCTCAATCTCATCACTTCTCCCAGAAGAAGACCCACTTGGTCACATTTCTCCATTCTCTGCCCCCCAGCAGAAAAAAAACCCCAGACTTACTGGTTTTTCTCCTCTTCAGATGGACCATGACTGCCCCCCTTCTCAACCCTTCCTACCTTTAGTCAATTCCATACCCAGGTCTTTTCAGGCAAGCCTGCAAGCCCAATTGGGGTTCTTTTACTGCATTATATATGATTAATTTATTGAAATTTCAAGGGTAGAGATCAAAGGTATCTCTTATGCTGCCATTACTCTGAGGATTTCTTAAAGTGAATTTAGCGAGTCTGTCTGACTGTCTCTCCCTGTTTCCAGCTTCAGAGAAATGAAAAAAATAAAATAAAATAAAATAAAGTGAATTTAGCTACACAGCTTTAATAGGTTTTGTTGAAATTAGGAAAGCTGAACATCAGTCAATGAGATTGTGAGTCAAGTTGGGATCATAGGCAAAGGTGAACATAAAATGAACCTACAGCCTTGTTTTTATTGAGGGTATTTCAATGTGACTTAAGAGTAAATTCAGAAGAGGGAAGTACTGGTGGAAAAACAGAAAACTTATTGAATTTCTCTGTGCTGCCTGAGCTGTGGTGGTATAGTGGGTGAAGTGCCAACTGGGAATGCTGAGGTTACTAGTTCAAAACCCCAGGCTTACCTGGTCAAGGTACATATGGGAGTTGATGTTTCTTGCTCCTACCCCTTCTCCCTTTTCCCTTCTTCCTTCTCTCTCTTTCCCCTTTCTAAAATGGATAAATAAAATCTTTAAAAAAATTTCTGTGCTGAGAGGTTACTAGGTCAAGGCAGGGACCTCTTTCCCAAAGAAGAGTTTGAAGCAGTCCCAGTCCTGGGAAGACAGAAACAGGGATAGTAATCATCAGGAGGGAAGAGCCTGTGCAAAATCCTTAGAGGGTTGCTGGGTTGGAAGGAGAATAGCCAGTCCCATGTTGAAAATACAGAACAAAAGAGTAGGTAGGAGAACAGTGTGAGCCTATGTGTATCTAGTTGAGATGTGGTGGTTAATAAGGACTTGGGAAAGCAAGAAATAGGATGGGAAACTGTGCTGGGGATGCAGAGGTTGGGGGCCACAAGTTATTGGTAATGTTTGAAAGCAAAATTGGCATTCAGTGTATTAGAATGGAGTATATATACTGCTCACAAAAATTAGGGGATATTTTATCACTTTATATTCATTTTGAAACATCCCCTAATTTATGTGAGCATTATATATACTCTTGTGCAGGAGCATTGGGACGTTCATGCCTGAAGGAAGGTCTTCTAGCACAGAATTTTTCTAACTCTACTCAAGGAAAACCCTAGACTTCCATGTCTAGTTGCAGGTCAAACTGCCCCAAAAGATAAGAAAGACTGCTGGACTAACAGGACTCTGGGTTTGTAGTCTTTCTTTTTTTTTTTTTTTTTCAACCAGATTACTCTTCCTTTCTCATGCTCATGGAGTGGATTAGTGTGGAAGGCTTTAACTGAAGTAAGAGGTTTCACCTTTAAAATTTTGTCAACAATAGACTACCAGTAGATACAGGATACATCATGGGGATATTCCAGTAAGATATAGGATGTATAGGATAGCTTCATGGACTCCTACCCTCCTGAGCCCAAGTTTGCCTTCAGCCCCTTGTACTATTTGGCATAAACAACTTTAGTTACTACAGAGCTACCAGCTGCCAGCTGCCTAAACAAGGATAGAGAAAGTACATGTCTAAATACCAGTGGATGTATGTGTGGGCTTGATGAGAATGCCAGGAGAAGATTATTTAAAGTAACTCAAGATGATATATATATGCTTGTACTCAACCAGAAATACACAAATCAGAATTTTTTTCATTTCATATATATAATGACTGGAGTGTACCATTCACTGATTCAAAATGTGAAGCCTGCCCACTGTCTCAGCCCTTTGCCTCCACGAAAGAAATTAATAGTGCTCCAACTGCTCATGTAACTTCAGAATTCCTGTGGAAATCTATTATTGACTGTCATTATGGACATCTGTTCTCTGGGCCCAAACATTATCTCAGAGGTGGGGGTGGCCTCAACAGGATGGTCTATAGTGTTTCCATTCCCAAGTAAATGTCACAAGCTAAAGTGTCATCTCCATGGATTTTTCATTCACCTTGAAATAATCTGTTCCAGGGGCCAATTCTGTATCCCAAACAGTATCTTGTTGCAATGTAGTCCAGCAGTTGTAGCCACAGGACACCTTCCTCTGTTGTGCTAAAAACTCAGAAACCCCTGAAGCAGTGGGAGCCAGGAACAGCATGTGGACAGTTTTTCTAAGCATATCCACACCCAACCATTTGTCTGCAGAGTCTGAGATGATTAGTACAAGGTATTTTTCCCACCGAGGGAGAAGGAAGGGCATAGCCACAAAGTGGAATAGCAAAAGCTTTATTTAGTAGAGCACTTCCTGGACGATGTTCTCTGGTCCATGAGACGGAGGCCAGAGAAGTCGCATGGGGGATCCACGTGGGGGTAATTTATAGGATCGTTAAAGTGGTCAGGTTAATATGATGTGGCAAAATGTCATTGGCTGACAGATGGTCTCTCTTTTCCAGAGGATTCCTGGGAAGTTTCTTTTGGCATGCATGGGTACAGGCGGTTCCAGCCAAAGTTCCCAGGTCTGATTTTTTCACATGACTTTCCCCTATTGCCCACCAAACTCACATTCTGACCTTTTATGTTAGATAGGGGCACCGCTGTTCATCTGGCTACTTCCTGCTGGTTAGGGGTGTCATGGGTAGGGGAGGTCAGAAGGTGATGGCTCTGAGGGGAGTTGCGAGGAACATCTGTTTGACTGTGATTTGAGAAACTTTGTGAATGCAGTCCTGTAAGAATTTTTTAAAAAGGAGCAAATATGAGTAATATGTAGATAACTAGAAGAGGATTTAGGATAGGGGCAGCCCAGGTGAGGATGGGTGGCTGCCATCAGGAGTTAAGCAGGTTGTAGAAAGAGAAGTCCTTGTGCAGTTTCTCTTGCAGATGGTGGAGGACCCCGATGCTTTCTTCCATTGGGCCAGTCTCATGGAACAATATTGCTCCCTGCTTCAGCTCACTCTGGAGGCAGGTTCCCGGTGGGAGGGACAGGAGCAACAGGGGGATCTGCAGGGCCCAACCTTTTAGTGAGCCGGAGATGAGTAGGGCCCAGTGGTTCTGACTGCCAGCAGTCCTGCATTGGGGCAAGCTTGAGGCGAGAGACAGGGTTAGAAATGAGGGTAGTATTGATTATGGGGGAGTCCCTGGTAGTGAGGAAGATGTTGTCAGCTGGATAGTGGCTTTGGGACTTCATAGAATGTCCAGACCAAGGAGGGGTACAGGGCATGATGGCATAACTAAGAAGGAGTGAGAAAAGGGGATTCTGTCCAAACTGCATGTCAGGGATGGCATGTGAAGGGGAAAAGAAGGTGTCCCATCCACTCCTATAACCAAGACGTGTGAGGGAATTAGAGGCCCAGAGTGTGATGGCAAAACAAAGAAGGTGGCCCCCTTGTCCACAAGAGATGAGATGGACTTAACTGCTACCTGCAGTATTACCCTGGGCTTGGCAAGTGTGATGGGGGTCTTCAAGTCTGGGCTGCGTCAGTCTCCATGAGGTCTAGGAGTTCAAACAATGGGCCCACCTGGCCTGCTTGGCCTCCCATTTGGGTGGCTTGTCCTCCATGTGGAGGTGCCGAGAAAGAGCCTGTTACCCAAAAGGGGCAATTGCTCCACCAGTGACCAAGCTGCTTGCAGTCAGGGTAGGGTTCAGTGGACAGTCGCAGGCAGGGGCACTGTTGGGCCCAGTGATGGGGTTCCTTTTTGCAGTCCAAACTTGGTTAGGGCACCTCCTATGCTTTGCCCCTGTTGCTCTGCAAGCCTCGGGGCTGCCACAGAGCCTGGGTTTAGAGTGTTGCCTTCTGCTGCACGTGGGCCTGGTGAGCAGCCTCGACCTTTTCCTACTAGTTGTGACCATTAAAAACTTAAATGCCATATTCATCAGGTCTTGGATAGGGATTTGGGGGCTGAGAATAAGAGGAGGGGAGCTCCTGGGGAGCCCAGCATCCAGATTCGGTCAGAAATGCTGGTGCCAGGGGCAGGACAAGGCCAAGCCTTTCTACAAGAAGATCGGGGTTGGGCCATGGGGTCAGGAATCTTGCAAACTCGTGTGAGGGTCAATGGCTGGAGGGGGGGTCTCATGGAGAGGGGCTTAAGAACACAGTGGAGAAGGGAGGGGCTCCTAGCTGGCAGGGGAGGAGAAAGACGGAGTGGTATTTGCAGGTGAATGAGAAAGGGAGGGGAGGAGCCCGATAGGATGGAGGGAGCCATGCAGGAGTGGAAGAGAGCTGGGGGTTGGCAAAGAAGTAAATGTCAGAAGTGGAGGGTTTAGCTGAGGTTTCTCTGGCCAAAAAGGGCCTGCGCTGTAGAACAGGTGGCACAGAGATTAGGATGGGAGTGCAAAGACTAGAACCCCTAAATATATGGGATCTCCAACTATTTCTCAGTTCTTTTGGCAATAGTTAAATTGGTGAGGATGTTAAAATCGAAAATCCCTTCAGGAAGCCACCTGGTCTGGTTATACAGTGAGTTTTGTGGCCTGGCCACACTTGAGGAGAAGAATAGTTTCTTCTTCTTTCTGGAAGGAGGGATTCTGGATAAGGCACTCCAGCAGTCTTTTTGAGTCAGGTTTAGGTTCCTGTGACTCTATGGCCACCCTCAGTCCTCAGAGTGATCAGAAATGAGAATTGTGTCCCATAACTCATACTCTGGCCACTGGATGGTTAGGTAAAGTGGATGTGTCTGGGATGTCTCTACGGGCACACACGCACTCGGAATGTATAAGAGGTCCCTGACGCAGCTGCGATTACAGACAGGTAGTCTCGACTCGACTGAAAGAACTAAGGGGAGGCTGGAGGCAGGGGACTTACTGTACCATGTGCCGAAGTGGATGGAAAGTCGGAGATCCTGGTTCTTCCTCAGAAGGGAAGGGTAGAGGAGCGGTCCCAGCAGACTTCAAACTCCTCCTGGGTTTCGGAACCAAATATAAGATATTTTCCCCACTGAAGAAGAAGGAAGGACGTAGCCACGAAGTGTAGAATAGCAAAAGCTTTATTTAGTAAAGCGCTTCCCGGACGATGTTCTCTAGTCCACGAGATGGGGCCAGAGAAGTCGCATGGGGGGATCTGTGTGGGGGTAATTTATAGGGTCATTAGGGTGGTCGGGTTAATATGACATGGCAAAATGTCATTGGCTGACAGACGGTCTCTCTTTTCCAAAGGATTCCTGGGAAGTTTCTTTTGGCTCGCATGGGTGTGGGCAGTTCTAGCCAAAGTTCCCGGATCTGGTTCCTCATGTGACCTTTCTCCATTGCCAACTGACCTCACAATTATTCTTGTGACTTTCCCTTTATGATTTTACCCTCCTTGCAGCTGCACACCCCATTCCACTTATTTTTGTTTGTTTGTTTGTTTGATATATTTATTTTTAACTGAATTTATTTGGATGACATTGGTTTGCAAAAACATACAAGTTTCAAGTGTACAACTTAATGAAACATCTTTTGCACACTGCATCATGTGCCCATCGCCCCAAACAAAGTCTCTTTCCGTTCTTAGTCCCCTCCTTTGCATACTTCCACCAAACCTTAACCTCCTTTCCCTCTGGCTATCACCACACTATTGTCTGTCTATATGTTATATATATACATTTTTTGGTTAATTTCTTCACTTTTTTTTAATCCGGCCCCCCTACACCTTTCCCTTCTGACAGCTGTCAGTTTGTTCCATGTGTCCATGCCTTGGTTTTTTTTTTCATCAAATTTTTTTTGTGCATTATATTTGACATATAAGTGAGATCATATGGTATTTGTCTTTCTCTGTCTAGCTTATTTTACTTTATATAACATTCTCCAAATCCATCCATGCTATTGCAAAAGGTAATATTTCCTTTCTTTTTATATCCATATAGTATTCTCTTCTTCTTTTTATGAATATTCCTGACCTATCTGGGCTGTTGGTCCCTAGTCACCAGCCCCAATGATTTACATAGTCCCAACCCCTATGTGGGGTTGCTCTGCATACAGGGGAAATCTCCAGCCTCTAGTAGGCATCATGACAGCTCTCAGCCCTGGGATATCAGTAGAGGATTCAAGAGATGTAACTCATCTGAATGGTGCAGGGAGCCAACAATACTATTGCTGACACAGGTAGTGGGACTCTAAGGTTAGGGAGGGAGATCTGGCAAGCTAGTGAATCATTTATCAGACAGATCCTGCAACTTCCAGTTGGTGAGGATTATTAGAGATTTCCCCATCATATTTCTTTTTCTTATTCTGTATCTCTCCCCTCCCCACCTTCTCTTCTTTGGGTTCTTTCCCCCTAAATTGAACTCTTGACATAAAGCCCTGGCTGCCAATATGCTTAGGGCTCTCTGGACTTGGTGTTACATGTGGCCTCACTCATGGACTCTGGCAATCGCTTTCCCCTTAATCTTTCAATGTCCCTCATGTCTGAGGGTGTTCTGTTTGGTCACCTTCCCTGTCTCCTGACTGAATCCTTGCCTCTCAAAGTAAAAGGAAAGTGTCTTGTAAACATTTCAGAATTTCATAATTTTAACTCATGCCTAGAGGAATCCTGTTAGCCCACCACTGCATAAATTCAGCTTTATATAGGTGAGAAATGAAGTTAATGTTCTGTTTAATGTAATTAAAAAATGGGGGATGCAATTAAAACAACAGTGCAACAATATTTTTACACATAATTTCAACCAAAACTTAACGAATGATTAAATATCTTTGAGAGTGAATGGTATTCACAAACAATAATTATGCATATGAAAATTTTTGGAAATTTTAGCAATATTGATAAAAATTTTAAATATTCCCACCCATTACACTTTAACCTAATAACCATGTTAATATGTTAACTATGGTTACCTCTTAGTAGAAGGCTGAATTTTGGAGAAACTTTATAAAGGAGAAAATTATCTCTTTTTACAAGTTTTTCCGATAGAATATATGCACTTATGCACTATTACCTTTGTAATGAAATTATTTAAATACAACTAACAGCAGATAGAGTTTTTGTGAATTAACCAGTTGAAGTAACAGACAAAAACTGAAATTTAAATGGCTTAACATAACAAATTTTTTTTTTGTTAATTGTGCATACAAATTTAGATTGACTTAGGCAGGAGATTTCTTCTATCAGGTGACTCAGGGATCTGGGATACCTCAAAGTTTTAGTTCCACCATCTTAACATAGGAATTTTGTGTTTGCTGTCAAAGGGAACTTGAAGGATGGAATTGTCATATTGGCTCCCAAATGCCTGGATGTGAAAATGTTTCTGCTCATATCTCAGTGACAAGACTTTTCCTAACTGCAAGTAGACTGGCAATGTAGTTTTTCTAGGTGCCCACAAAAAAGAAAACGACAAAATATGGATGAGATCCTGCAGTCTCTCCCATATACTGTTACATATTAAGCTGGGAGCTGTCATGATGCCTGCTAGAGGCTGGGGATTTTCCCATGTACACAGCAACCCCATAGCAACCCCATATAGAGGTTGGGACTATATGAATGATTCGAGCTGGTGACAGGGGACCAACAGCTCAGACAGGTCAGGAATATCCATGAGAAGAAGGGAATACTATGTGGATGTAAAAAGAAAGAAAATCTTACTTTTTGCACCTAATTATAAAACAATTATAATTTGTTATGATATTAACCTTTATTTCATGGAGGAATTCCTGAGGAGTTCAAATTTGGCTTAAATTCTCCAACTTTTTCAGATGACTGCTATGTGAGAGGTGATTTTAAATACAGAATCAGATGTAAATATTACAGGATCCTGTAAATATTAACCAAGAGGGTTTGCCATCTTTAATCAATAACACTTTTCTACACTTACCTTTGAGGTAACCTGTATAAGCTTAGTTGGGTAAGCATTTTGTCCTTCCTTTTGCTGCATGTCCAAATTCTTCTAAGACCCTACTACCATCTACATGAATGAACATACTAAGTAACTTTATAGGTTTTATCAGGCACACTGAAAAGGATCCTTTTCTTTTGGGAAAGATACATAAACAAAAAACAGTGGAAGAATAATAGATTATTAATTTTTTCTTCTTTAATTAGGGTGAGCATGCTTATCAAGAAACCATTTTTCACCTCTTAGAGGGCTCCAAGTTTTGAGAAATTTAGATATTTGTTCCACATTTATTTCCATGGTCTTTCCTCATCTACCACTTATGAAAGAAGCTTTGGGACTTGACCACCTAGATAAGCTAATTCATTTGTGCTATATGTTCAGTGGCCAGTTTCAAATAAGACACCTCATTAAAACAATTCAATTAAAAATGGGGAGAGGACCCGAACAAACATTTCTCCCAGAGAGCATACAAATGGCCAACAGATATATAAAAAGATGCTCATCTTCACTAACTATTCAAGAAATGCAAATAAAAACTACAATGAGATAACACTTCACACCTGTTAGATTGCTTATTATCAACAAAACAGGTAATGGCTAGTGTTGGAGAGGCTGTGGAGAAAAAGAGACCCTCATTCAATGTGGATGGGAATTTAAATTAGTACACTATGGGAGAAAGTGTGGTGGTTCCTCAAAAAATTAAGAATAGAACTACCATATGACCCAGCAATCCCTCCACTGGGTATCTAACCTAAAAAGTCAAAAACATTGGTATGTAAAGTCACAAGCACCCCCATGTTCATCACATTATTCACAGTAGCCAAGACATGGAAACAACCAAAGTAACCCTTAGTAGAAGATTAAATAAAGAAAATATGGTACATATATACAATGGAATAGTATATATGTACCACATAGGAAATGGTGACATAGTGCCATTTATAACAACATGGATGGTCCTTGAGAACATTATACTGAGTGAAATAAGTTAATCAGAAAAAACTAAGAACTGTATGAATAAACACACAGATTGGATATAAAATTGAGACTCATAGGCATAGATAAAAGTTAAGTGATTACTAGGGGAAGAGGGACTTGGAGAAGGGGGGTGTAAAAAGGGACAAATATACGGTGACAGAAAATTATCTGACATTGGGGTGATAGTTATACATCATAATCAACAGTTCAAATGCTATAGAAACATTTACCTGAAACCTATGTACTCTTATTGACCAATGTCACCCCTTTAAATGTAATTTTCTAAGTAAAATAATTAAAAATGCTGCAGTAAATATCAGGTATTTTCAAAAACTGTCTAACTTCAGGGTTACACCACAAAATTGTTAGATTATGGGCCAAATCAGATTCTACTTACCAGTTCATTTGGAAAATGTTTTAAGAATGTGTTGTAAACATCCAGCAGGATGGCCAAGTATCTATAGGTCACTGTTCAAATTTAAAAGGACTTTTGCCATCAAGGGGGTTCTAGGGTAAGTGTTGGATGATAATAAGACTTCAGCAGGGAGGAGAAATGCTCTGTCAAGGAGGGGGGACAGGAGATTTAGGTATGCTCCAGTGTGAGTGGGCACGGCCTTCAGAGGAGGTAATAGTGACAAGCTAGTCAGCAAGCTAGGTTTCAGATTTATACAGGGCACAAAGGGGAAGAACAAGGGAAGAACAGGGGAAGGGTGTTGTCATGTGGGAAAGTGCTGAGACTGGACAACAATGCCAGCACCTCAGCTTTCAAGGAATCCTGGGACTTGGGCAGGAGGCCCTAAAGTAAAGAAAGCCCATAGACAGTCCCCATATTGTGTTTGATTCACATTGTTGACTTCCTTCCTAAGGCCTGTTTTTACTATCTTGGCCACAAGGTGCCTCTTTTTGCCACCTGAGAAACATCATAAAGTACTGAAAAGGAAAATTATTTATGAGTGAAAAGGTCAGGCACAGTCTGGGATGGATGGAAATAGCTTGGACTTTAGATGAATTCAGACCAGGGATCTAATCTCCACTTGTCACTTACTAGCCATGTGATCCTGGGAAAATTACCAGGCCCTATGTGTCCCAGGTTCTTTACCTGTGAAGTGAATGAGTTTGATAAGCCCTGCATTATAGGACTGCAGAATGTAGAGTATATGTAAAGCACCTCATCCCGTGCCTGGCATATAGTGGAACTTTGATAAATGGCTGTTATTTCTAGTATTATAATATTTAAAAGCCCTAACTCTTCTACTCTAGAAGTGTTTTGTTGTTGTTTTGGGGTGGAGTGCAGAGCACATTCCTAGCAGCTGTGGCTGATGCAATGCTGTGAGAATACTCCAGCTCCCAGAAGCCTCCTGGGCATACCCAGGAAGGGAGCTCGCCCGCTATAAGGAAGTGACTTAGCGCCAACCACGCAGCTCCCTGATCTTTTCAGCCATTGGCCTTGAGAAACACGCTGTAATACCCTATTGGCTGAACCCATGTATATAAGCTAGCTTACTTCCTGAATAAAGTGGATCTGCATCACTGAACCTGGTCCCCAGAGTCGGGTCTTTGCGTCTCTGTCACCTTCACCCCCGGCAGGACTTGTCCACAACTGGCACTCAACATTGGGCAGGGACCTACCCAGCATCCAAGGGACAGGTGAGTGACCCTCTGCAATGGGAAACCTTCTCCCCCACTCTCGAGCCCCGCAGGCTCGAGCCCTGCATGCCCTATTGCAGAGTAAGTGAGTTAAAGTTTGTGAAAAGGATCTCTGTACTTACTGGGAGATTCTCTCTGGTCTCAATCCCTGGACTGAGGACGTGCCCCTCTGGGACCCAGATACTTGAGCCCAAGCTCTCTGACGCATTCGTTTGGCCGAGGTACATGAGGGACGGGCCTTCCCTCTCAGCCTCACTCCTTCCTTATTGGCAACAAATGCCTGCTTGACTGGTGCTCCTGCTGGGGACCATCTGCCAGTCCCTAAGGTCCTACAGGCTACTCCTCTTTCAGAGGAGCCCCTACCTCCCTATTTTCCCCCCTCCACTGAGGAGGAAAGTAGTTTATCCTCTGAGTTTGTGGCTGAGCGTGCAGAAATAAAACTAACCAAATTGCTAACTGCACCATCAGCTTCGCCACCGGGAAAAGCAGAAGTCGCTACTTCCACATTCCCTGCCGAGGCTCAATGCCCCACCCCAGCCTCTCGGACGCCATTTTCTCCAACATGTGTTCCTGCTACAGACCCATGGGCCAGCTTATACGCCCCCATGTGTCAGCAAAGAGATATTTCTCGTGCAGCATTAGGACTAGAGCCCCCTCACCTTTTTTCGGTCAATATTAACCCTACCGCTGCACGACTGCAAGCATGGTATCCACATGACCAAAAAACAGTTGTTATTCTCAGAAAAGCTATCCTGGAAGATGGCCTTCATTCCCCCTATGTTCAGCAAGTACTTGAAAATATCAGTGTTGATTTAAATTGTCCCCATGATTGGAAAACGTTAGCCCAAGCAGTCCTTACCATGGAAGACTTAATTCAATGGAAAGCTTTATACAATGAGCAATGTGAAATAATAGGTGAAAGAAATCAAAGGGCTGGTATTAACCTCCCCCTGGAAGTCCTCAAAGGAGAAGGGCAATTTACTTCCCCTGCAGTACAGGCTACCGGACCCCCTCAGTATTTTGATCAAGTGCACCTATGTGCCACTAAAGCATTTACTCAAACTAATGCTCATGGAAGGTCCTAAAAGCTTTCCAAATTGCTTCAGGGTCCCAATGAACCATTTTCAGATTTTCTAGGAAGAGTACAAGAAGCTGTAAAGCATAGTTATGCACACTGATGCAGTCGATGCTCTAACTAAAGAATTGGTGTGGGAAGGCGCCAATGGAGAGTGTAGACAGGCAATGGGGCCAATTAAAGCTGCACCCCTAGATGATTGGGTCCTTGCCTGCCAAGATGTGGGCAGCAACTCAGTGGTGGCCCTTGCTACCACTCTTGCAGCCCAGTTGAGTGTCTCCCATCAGGGAAGCCACTGACACAAGGAGCCTGCTTTGAATGCAAGGGCACAAGACATTTTACACGGCAGTGCCCTAATAGGAAAGGAAAGAATGATAAAAAGCCACCTTCTGTGTGCCCCCATTGTAGAAAAGGATTTCACTGGAAGTTGAGATTGTTGCTCAACCACCACCTCAGATGGAAAGCCTCTAGAGCCTTTAAATGGGAAGCAGGGCAGCTCTCATCCCCACCTGTAAGAGAGCAACTCCACATAGGAGTCTATTGGACCTTACCCTTAACCCAGAACAAGGCCTTTCTAACCCTGTGAGTAGAGGGCCATTCCATCTTTGGGCTCATAGATTCTGATGCTAGTGTTTCTGTAATCAGAGAGGAAGATAAAAAGGAAGGCTGGGCCATGTGGCCCAGACCCTTAGCACAAGGACTTAGTGGAGTATGACTAGCCCAACAAGCCATCCGGCCACTCCATTGGACAGATCCTGACAGGGTGACTGGAATTTTCAGTCCTTTATTTATGACTGAATTGTCACATACACTTTGGGGATGGGATATGCTGTCTTTACTTCATGTCTCTATTACCAGCCAGCTCCCTCAATTCTAAAGGCCACTGCTCAATTAAAAACTCCAGAACCCATCAAACTTACATGGGATACCGACCAACCAATTTGTGTTGAATAGTGGCCATTAACAGCTACACAAACTAGTTCAGCAACAGTTAAACAGTGCGGACCCTTATTACTCTTAGGCCCCCTACAACCACCGGCTGTCAACCCTCGAGGCTTACAGCCTAATGCTATGTGGCAAATAGACGTCATTCATGTCCCCCAATTTGGCAAACTCTGCTACATACACGTAGCAGTAGACACCTTTTCCAGAGCCATCTCAGCCACAGCCCTAGCAGGAAAAAAACACTACACATGCAATTCGTGCCCTTCAACAGGCCATGCTTTGCCTTGGTGTACCTTGGGAAATTAAAACTGACAATGGGCCCTGTTATACCAGCAGCCAATTTAAAGCCTTTTGTTCCCAATGGCAAATCACACACTGCCTTGGCATTCCTTATAATCCCCAAGGACAAGCCATTGTAGAACCGTGACACAGAGACATTAAGCTTCAAATTCAAAAAGAAAGAGGGGATATGCCCTGGGCCTCACCCGGAGAAGTGCTCCTCAGTGCTGTATTCACTCTCAATTATTTAACTTTTGATTCTGAAGGATAACTCCCGCTTATAAACATTCAGGAGGCCTTCATAGCCAACCGACCCATTGCCGTTAGTACAGTGGAAAGACCCAGCCACAGCTCAGTAGCAGGGACCACACCCTCTTCTAACACAAGGGAGAGATTATGCTTGAGTTTTTCCAGAAAATAGCCCACATCCAATTTGGATCCCAGGAAGTAACGTACAGCCACTCCCAGTGTCCCAAGATGACCCCATCAATGATGCCTCCAACACCTGTGAACCCTCCAGTTTTGGAAGCTGAGAGACAAATGCAACCATATGTAGTACACAGCCTATGGCAAGCCAACTGTTCTGTGTTTGGACGATGAGACCTTTGTGGGAAGGGGGCATGCATAGACATATGTACATTTTTTACAATCAAAATGGAACTGTGTTTAACGGCACCTAGAAGGTCTCTGTAACACAATGGGAAGGAAATGACATCCCGACCCCTAGGTGGAATCCCTTGTTTAAGAACCCCCATTCTATTTTCTAACTAGTCAAACATTACAGAAGCTTGCCTCATTGTTTAATCCAGCTAATCTATTAGCATATAGTATAATAGGTATTATAGTTATTTTAGTTCTACTAGGGTTCCTTTGCATAATGCGTAGCATTCAGAAGCTACAACAACAGTAAGCTGTCATTCATCAAGTCCAATTGGCCTTAATTAAAAGAGAAGGGGTGGAGCACAGAGCACATTCCTAGCAGCTGTGACTGATGCAATGCTGTGAGATATTCCAGCTCCCAGAAGCCTCCTGGGCATACCCAGGAAGGGAGCTCGCCCGCTATAAGGAAGTGACTTCGCGCCAACCATGCACCTTCCTGAACATTTCAGCCATTGGCTATGAAGGACATGCTGTAACACCCTATTGGCTGAACCCATGTATATAAGCTAGCTTACTTCCTGAATAAAGTGGATCTGCATCACTGAACCTGGTCCCCAGAGTCAGGTCTTTGCATCTCTGTTGTCCTCACCCCCAGCAGGACTTGTCCACAGTTGTTATCTAGTACATCTCAGAGAATATTTAGCTTAATAGTACACGAAATACTAAACCAATCAAAGATGCTGCTTTGTAAATAAAACTCAGTATATTTTCCTTCCTTCTTAGAGGATACATTTCTAAATTTGGGTGTGGGAAGTCTTCCCCAGATGGATGCTAGTCAAAGTTCCTAAAATTTGAATCAAAGACCAAGTCTGTCCTTTCTTCACAGCTGTTCTTCCATCCAAACCTTTTTTTTCATTAATTTTACTCCCAACAAAAATTTATACATTGCGGCCTGACCTGTGGTGGCGCAGTGGGATAAGGCGTCGACCTGGAACACTGAGGTTGCCAGTTCGAAACCCTGGGCTTGCCTGGTCAAGGCACATATGGGAGTTGATGCTTCCTGCTCCTCCCCTTTCTCTCCCTCTCTCTCTCTCTCTCTCCCCTCTCTCTAAAAATCAATAAATAAAATATTTAAAAAAAAATTTATACATTGCTTAAAATCGCCCAAATTATATTAAAGATAATCTAATTAAAATGACTTCTCATTGAGCCAACTCTGGCTATCTCAGGCCATATGTCTGGCACAACATACAACAGTCAGGCCATTGCCACCATTCAACTTTATTATAATCAACCTCCACAAGTGGAATCACAATTTTCCAAAGCTCTAAACTGCCTTAGCTCAGGCCATTTTTAATTGAGTGCTCTTCCCTGGAGCTCCACTGACTCTCCTCTTCTTTTACTTGTCCTGGAGGACTTAGGGGGACACCTCATCACCTTTCTTATATGACTGTGGCTCCTATATCATAATTCTATGGGTGGATATGTCCTGCTTATACTAGTGTCCCCACTCCTAACACAGGATCTTCCAAATAGCAGAGGTTCAGTGAATGCTTAGGATAAAAATGAGCCAGTGAGAAGAGATTTTTATTTATTATTATTTATTTTTTTACCTTTTTGAAGAAGCTAAGAAAATCCATATATGTGTGTGTGTATATATATATTTAAATTTTACAGAATGACAGACTAAAAATGATGCAAGAATTCAAAAATTAGCTATTTTGTTTTTCTCTATTTTACTGCTAAGTTCTTCTACATTTCAAAAAGAATTCTTATTCCAATGCCACGTTATCTCATTACAGACTACAGATAAAATATATATAAGAATTCCTTATTTGTCTTACAAAATAGCAAAAGTCTTTCTCTTAATCTTGATAATAGCAATAAATGTGTGACCTGTGTCATTTGTAAACTTAGATTCTGAAGCTAGTAAATATTCTACTTAAAGTAACATTTTAAAATACCAAAAAAATAAAAGAAGATACATTTCTAAGTCACACCAATGGAAAAAAAAACCAAAAAGATATTATTCACTATGATTCCTTCAGTTCCAGTTTGGCCCTCCACTACTTAGATCACTGAATTCTCTCTTAAAAGGCAAATTAAAGAATCTGCCTTGGACTTCATTCAGGGCAGGAAGAGCTACTGGCCATGACAGTAGTATTATCTGTGGTGCCAATTCTGGCCTGGGATCTCTGTTTCTCATCTTTCAAAGCCTCCTCATACAAGTGTGGGAAGGATCTGGGGTCACTCCCATCGATCTGGGCTAAAAACTTCAGGACTTTCATCTTGCTCATTTCAGCATGGACTCTGGGACCCCACAGGAACTCATAGCATGCAGGCTGACTGTTTGGAACCTGCTGGTACTCTAGATACTGTTGCTGCACCCAATCTTTAGTGATGAGTTCCCTGGGTTCCACATATATACAGTGATCCTGCCCAGGATACATCCCCATAACATTTAATGTTTCCCATATCTTATCTTCAGAAACACAATCACTGTCCATGAAGATTATACTAAGGATGAATATCAGAAGGCCAGTCTTGGGCACACTGCTCATTGCTCACCACCATCCCATCATAGGTGAGGCCCAGGTTTGTGACTAGGACATAGGAGTGGCTGGTGGGATCCAATTCCTTCATGTCAATGCCATAAACCAGAAGCATGCACTCCAAGGCTTCACTCAAGATTACAGAAAAGTGCTTTTGGTACTCTGATGATACTACTCAGCATTTCTGCCTTTGTAGTCAGCTCCTTTGTGCGATATTTCAGGAGCAGAAACTCCACCAAATCAACTACCTTGTTATCAATCACATATCTGGGCAGAGACTCTGTGTCTGACAGAGCCTGGATGGTGCTTGGACTCACTTCTTCTTGGCTACTAGCTTGGCATAATGGAGTGACAGGGGCAGTAGAGGAAGAACACACACTTGGAGGGTTCTGGGAAAAATTCTCCATCCCAGCAGCAGCATGAACTTCCTCTGGGGTACTTGGGGTACTTGAAATCAGAGGATAGCAAGAGGAAGAGGAGGAGGATGGGAAAGAAGAAAGAATGGAGGAGAAGCAGGTAGAGGAGAATGGGAAATATCCTCTTCTTCATTCTTGGAAACCTGTGCATCCACAAGGCCCTGTGCATCCCCTTCAAATGGAAGGTCTTCCTTAAGCATGTAGTGTTGGTGCTTTGGAGCTCGAGGCATGACGACTCTTTTCAAGCAGCCACAGGATTGTGGGTAGGAGGTGGGAAATGGGGCCCCACAGACCTGAGGGAGAGAGGAAGTGTAAGTTGCCTTATCTGGGAAGCACACCCTTGGCAGTTCTGACAAAGGTGACCTGCAGGTCTCCCCTTTAGGGGTACTCACAGGCCTCATTGGGATCTCTCTACCTGAGCAGGCTGCCCCTTAAGATCCTGAAGGAGGAAGTCATATGGTTCTTCAAGGTACAGTCAGCACAACCTGATGACAGTGTGGTGGTGTCAGGTCAGGTGCTGTAGGGTCTCCTCTACTCTGGTGTGGGGGAGACCCTGGGGACACATTCAGGGCAGGAACCTTACCTTGACTGCTGGCACTCCCTGGACTTCCTCTGCTCTGTGACCTGTGTTTGCATGCCTCAGACCAAGGCCTTTACCTCCTGGTTCCTGGAGCTCCTGTAACAGCAAACAAGGGAGCACCTCAGCATTCAGAAGGCAAGCACAGCCATGGACCTCCAGATCTGTCAAGAGAAAGTTCAGAGTCTGTGAGGTCACCACTGTTCTGTGGTCGATGGTCCCTCTGTGCTCACTCAAGGTTCTCACCTTTCCCCTGGCAGGGCCTGTGACATCCCCTCTGTCTGTCTAAGGCAAAACTCTCAGAACAATGCTACACAGGCTTGAGACTGAACAGAAGAATTTGAGGGGGTCCCACATCTGGTCACGTTTACCCACAACTTCCCATGGGGGATAGCAAGACATAGCCAAACTCTATGAGGTCTGTCTGTTCTGGGATGGGGAGTCCTCTCATTCTTAACCTTGATGTCTTACAGGGTCTGAGATAACTCCCTGTGTGGACCTCAGGCCACTTTCATTGAGACTGAAATCTCACCTTCATGAGACACTGAAGCAGGACATGAGAGACACCACAGATAACCACCATGTACTAACTGCTTCTCATGGCAGAAAAAAAGTGGCAAAATGGGGCTGGGATTCCATATATTCTGATTTGAGTTTCTCCTCAGTCATCCTGAGTTTTGGGAGGAAGGGAGCAAGACTTGGGAGCAAGGGAGCAGTTAGGCTCCCTATGCTCTGGGTATCAGGGCTACCTTTGTCTTCCCTCAGAGTCCTAACATTTAAAGAACTCAGGGCCTGGAACTCCCTTCCTTGGTGACATAAATGTAGCCTTCTTAATCCAAGTCTGTCACCTACCTGAGGCTCATCACCCCAGACAATAAGGGTACTATCAGTCAAAAGCCCTGCCCGGTGTCTCTCAGAAATAAAAGTGGCAGTGGGGTGGATTTCTGTGGGACCCAAATTTGTTCTGGAGTAGAATTCCCTCTCTTTCCTTCCTCACTGTCAATAGCTTAATTCCTTGTAGTGTCTCAGTGCACTCTCTCTGCTGGCCAAATGCCACACTCTTGGTGTAAGGTCCCACCTCTTTCAGATTCCTGAGAGCAAATGGAGTGGTAGTCTCAAGAGAAAAGCTATTCTGGAAATCCCAGGGCCGAGAAGAAGTGCGGACTTCTGTGGGGTCTAGGTTCCCCGAAGTCCTCCCTTAGGGTCCTACCTTGATTTGGAAGGTGCTGAGCCCACACTCTGCCGATCAGAAGTCTTGCTTCTTATACCAAATCCCCAGAGTCTCTCAGACTCAGATATGGAAGTCAGAGAATGCTGCCCGTGAGGCCTGAGTCCGCCCTCTGCTTATCTGAAGTCTCGCTCCTTATATTAAACCTCCAAAATCTCTCAGATCTGGATGAGATAGGAAAAAGACACAGCATTGACTCCCAGGGCTGATTCTGTTCTAAGTCCCAGGTTCCCTCGGTACTCCCTCAGGGTCCTCACCTTGACTCTGCCAGGTCCTCCCCATGACATCTGCCGATCTGAGATCTGCTCCTTGTAGCAAACCCCCAGTCTCTTCAGTACTTCCTCAGGGTCCTTCTTATCGTGGCCCTTGGCAGTTACTGGAAATCATTTCTTTGGTGATTTGAAGACACACCCCTCTATCCAAGCTTCACTTTCCTAAGGCCTGCATATCTGCTTCCTGAGAGAAAGTTGGGGTCTCCAGGGGCTGACTGTACGGGCAGAGTATAGCAGGAACACCTATGGTTCTGGTTTGGGAGGTCCCTTCAATGCTTCTTCAAGATTCCCACCTTGACACCAGATAGGATCTGGGACTCTTCCTTTTGCTGATTTGAGTCTCTCTGGTTCTAGCCAAGGTCCTCATTGCTCTGAAACCACCCAACCCAGGCAGAAATGAGGTGGGCTTTCTGCCTGATTTCTTCACAGGATTCTTCCAGGCTGTTAGCAGGAGTGGAGCAGAATTCCTTGGAACCCTTGGGAGGGTAGACTCCCTCAGTTCCTATTCATGTGGGTCCCCATCTTAGCTCCTGGTTCCTAGAATAAATGCTGGCTGTGATCTGCTGACCTATCTGTCAGCTCTGAGCATTTGCCCAGCTGCAACCCTTGCAGATGATTACAGGTCCCAGACTCGGTGCTAGATGGGAAGCTGCAGTGCCCATGACTGCAAGGGAGGGTCAGAGAGGAACGTTATCTTCCAGTAATGTCTTTTCATTAACCAACAGACTTTGGAAACATTTTGTTATAAAAGATTTATTTTCTACACAGAAGCTGACCAATAGAATTTGGGGAGGGACTGCTGTGTCAAGTTTATCATTTTGGTGTTTTATTTTCTTAACCTTCATTCCTAGTAAAAAGTATTTTATATCTCTGCCAAGTATGTATAATTTCCTGAAAGAATATTTACACTTACAATGTGTGGATCACTCTGTAAAATATTTTAGATATGTATGGAATCATATAGTTCTTAGTTTTTTCTGATTTACTTATTTCGCTCAGTATAATGTTATCAAGGTCCATCCATGTTGTTGTAAATGATCCAATGTCGACAGAAGACAATTGGACTTTGGGTGATGGGAATGCAGCATAATCAAATGACAAAATAACCTGGAGATGTTTTCTCTGAACATATGTACCCTGATTTATCAATGTTACCCCATTAAAATTAAGAATAAAAAAAAGACCAGGCCCTCGGGCTGAAGTTAACAACAACAACAAAAAAGTTCAAGAATAACAGAAGTAAAACCAATGAATAACCAAAATAGTAATTAGCAAAAGTTTATCATGCACACACCAAAAAGAAACTTTGTGAACCAGGAGCATTCAAGTCTGGTCTTACTTTTTTTTTTTTTTTTTTTTTTTTTTTTTTTTTAGCACACTAACTAAAATGGTTTTAGGTAGTAATTAACACTAAATTTGAAGCCCTCCTATCTCAATCATCCCATTTTTTCTATACTCTTACAATAAAGTATATCTTGCTTTATTGTGTTTTACTTTATTGTGCTTCACAGATATTACATTTTTTCTTTACAAATTGAAGATGAGACCCTTCATTGGAATAAAGATTACAATTCACTTTATTGCAATATTCACTTTACTGTGTGATCTGGAACCAAACCTGCAATATCTCTGAGGTATGCCTCCAGGGCTACTGGTATGTGTGTTCTGAGGCCCTGCCTCAGATTTTCACAAGAAGTAAGGGCAGAAGTTTAAACTTTTCCTTCTTCCTACCCTATTACATGTATCTATACAACCTACAGCCCCTCCCAACATCCCGTTTCTTTCCATGCTCTTACCCCAAACACAAAGTACCAGCTCACCACAGTTTTTCATCTCTTCCAGAAATTTCATATGTCTTGAGTTTCTGGCTGATTCCCCCTCCCCTTCTATACTTATTGAGGGTTGATTTGGAAAGAGGAAGTCAGCAGTCTGAACTTGACAGTCATCTTGGCATCCACAGATAAGGAACTAAATCTGTAAATATTTTAAAGAGCATTTATATCTTTATAATTTTATGTTCCCTGATAATAAATAGCTTTTAATGTTCTATTTATTTGGGAATTATTTTAGCTGAATCTACCAACAAACTTTTATATTTGCCTCCATTAATATCTTGTACATTTTTGTTAAGATTCCTTTTAGTTAATTTTTGAACTTTGTTGCCATTTTAAATAGGATTTCTATTACATGTAATAACTAGTTATTGTTTTAGGTGGCAAGGTTCTTGATTTTGCTATAATAATTCTTCATATTGTAGCTATTCAAAAATAAAATAAAAACAATTGTTAAAAAATAATAATTCTTCATATTATATTTTTCTGAAGTCTCTTATTCATTTGAATATATCACATGTGTGTGTGTGTGTGTGTGTGTGTGTGTGTGTGTGTGTGTATATATATATATATAGTATTTTTCTGAAGTTGGAAACGGGAAGGCAGTCAGACTCCTGCATGTGCCCGACCGGGATCCACCCAGCATGCCCACCAGGGGGCAATGATTTTCCCCTCTGGGGCATTGCTCTGTTGCAACCAGAGCCATTCTAGCACCTGAGGCAGAGGCCATAGAGCCATCCTCAGCACCCAGGCCAACTTTGCTCCAATGGAGCCTTGGCTGGTGGAGGGGAAGAGAGAGACAGAGAGGAAGGAGAGGGGGAGGGGTGGAGAAGCAGATGAGCACTTCTCCTGTGTGCCCTGGCCAGGAATTGAACCTGGGACTCCTGCACTCCAGGCCGATGCTCTACCACTGAGCAACTGGCCAGGGCCCACATATGTATATTTTTGAATATAGATAATATAAATAAAATATTTATAGATTATGTCATCAAATATTATCTTTTTTCAATATCAGTATCTCATATAATTTTACATTCATAGCTCTATGCATTCCAGATAGAACAATAAACAAGAGTGCATATATTATTGTGTTGTCAGTCCCTGGCTTTAATGAATGAGAATTCTTCTAACATTTTATATTTAAGTGTTTGCTATAGACTTCTTCTTTTGTTTCCTTTTTGTTTTTTTTTTTAACTTTTTATATTTAGAAAATTAAGTTTAACAAGGTAACATTGATCAACAAGAGTACATAGATTTCAGGTTAACATCTCCACATCATTTCAACAGTTGATTGTGTGGTATACACATCACCCAAAATCAAATCATTTTCCATCACCTTATATTTGTCTCTCTTTACATCCTTCCCCCAAACCCTCTCCTCACCCCACACTCCCATCCCTCCCTTAAAGCCCCCTCCCTTTGGTAAATACTGTACTCATCACTATGAGTCTCAGTTTTGTATTCCACCTATGTATGAAATCACACAGTTCTTAGCTTTTTCTGATATACTTATTTCATTCAGTCTAAAGGTCTCAAGGTCCATTGTTGTAAATGTCACCATCTCATCATTTCTTATGGCTGAGTAGTATTTTATTGTATATATGTATCACATCTTCTTTATCCAATCCTCTATCAAGGGACACTTTGATAGCTTCCATGTCTTGACCACTGTGAATAATGCTGTGATGAACATAGGGGTTGCATGTGTCTTTACATAGCAATGTTTTCGAGTTTGGGGGGTAGATAACCAGTAGAGGGATTGCTAGGTAATGTGGTAATTCTATTCTTAATTTACTCAAGAACCACCTAACTTCTTCCATAATGGTTTTACTAATTTGCATTCCCACCGGCAGTGAATGGAAAAGGAGAGTTTCCTTTTTTCCACAGCTTCTCCAACATATGTTATTACCTGTCATGTTGATAATGGCTAATCTAACAAGTGTGAGGTGGTATCTCATTGTAATTTTGATTTGCATTTATCAAATAGCTAGTGAAGATGTACATCTTTATCTGTTAGCTATTTGCATGTCTTCTTAGGAGAAGTGTCTGTTCAGGTCCTTTTCCCATTTTTTAATTGGACTGTTTGCTTCTCTGCTGCACTGTTTTGTGATTTCTTTATGTATTTTGGATATTAACCACTTAACGTAGTTACTGTTTCCAAGTATCATCTCTCATTTGGTTGGCTGCCTATTTGATTTGTGGTCAGTTTTGTTTTTTGTTTTTGGGGTTTTTTTTTTTTTTTTGCTGTGCAGAAGCTTTTTAATTTGATATAGTCCCATTCATTTATTTTTGCCTTTACTTCCTTTTCCTCTGGGGTCAAATTCATAAATTGTTCTCTGTGGCCAATGTCCATGAGCTTAGTACCTATAGTTTCTTCTATGTTATTTATTGTTTCAGATCTTATGTTTAGGTCTTTGATCCATTTTGAATTAATTTTTGTGCAGGGTAAAAAACTGTAGTCAAATTTCATTCTTATCTATGTGGCTTTCCAATATTCCCAGCACCATTTATTGAAGGGGCTTTTTTTTCCCCATTGGGTGTTTTGGCTCTTTTGTCGAAGATAATTTGGCCAAATATATTTGGTTTTACTTACGAGTTTTCAATTCTGTTCTATTGGTTTGTGTGTCTATTTTTCAGCCAATAGCATACTGTTTTGATTATCATAGCTCTGCTGTATAATTTGGAATTAGGTATTGTAATGCCTCCGGCTTTGTTCTTTATTCTTAAGATTACTTTGCCAATTCAGGGTTTTTTTGTAGTAACATACAAACCTGGTGATATTTTCTTCTATTTCTTTGAAAAAATGACATTAGAATGTTGATGGAAATTGCATTAAATTTGTGTATTGCTTTGGGTAATATGACCATTTTAAATATGTTTATTCTTCCTATAGATGAACATGGAATATTTTTCAATTCATTGTGTCTTTTTCAATTTCTTTTAATAATGCTTTGTAGTTTTCAGTATATAGATACTTTACATTCTTTGTTAAGTTTATTCCTAGGTATTTTTTGTTGTTCTTGCAACTGTAAATGAAACTATTTTTTTTAGTTCATTTTTCCAAATTTCATTGTTGGCATATATGAAAGCAATAGACTTCAGTTTATTGATTTTGTATCCTGTTACCTTATTGTATTGGTTTATAGTATCTAACAATCTTTCTGTGGAGGCTTTGGGGTTTTCTATACAGGATCAATGTCATCAATCAAAATGAAATCTATACCTCTTCTTTTTTTATATGAATGCTCTTTATTTCTTTCTCTTGTCTGATTTTTCTGGCTAAAACTTCCAGCACTATGTTGAATAGAAGTGGAGAGAGTAGGCAGCATAGTCTTGTTTCTGATTTTAGGGAAAAGCTTTCAATTTTTCATCACCTAGTATGGTATTAGCTGATGGTTTTTCATATAAGGCCTTTATTATGTTGAAATATTTTCCTTCTATACCCATTTTATTGAGTGTTTGAAACATAAAAGAATGTTGTATGTTATTGAATGCCTCTTTGCATCTATTGATAGGATCATAAAATTTATGTTCTTTGTTTTGTCAATATAGTGCATTACATTACTTGATTTACATATATTGAACCATTCTTGTGCTGCTAGAATGAATTACACTTCATCATGATGTATTATTTATTTAATGAGTTGTTGTATACAATTTGCTAGCATTTTGTTTAGGATTTTTGCACCTGTATTTATTAGAGATAATGGTCTGTAGTTTTCTTTTTTTGTATTGTTCTTGCCAGATTTTGGTAAAAGGACTATGTTGACCTTATAAAATGTGTGAGGAAGTATTGCTTCTTTTATTTTTTGAAAGATTTGAGAAGGATAGGCACCAAATTTTCTATGAATGCTTGATAGAATTCACTAGTATAGCTGTCTGGTCCTGGATTTTTATTTTTGGGTAGGTTTTTGATAGTTATTTCTATTTCCTCCTTCCTTATGGGTCTATTTAGGTTTTCCATTTATTCGTGACTCAGTCTAGGAAAATTATATAGTTTTAGCAATTTATCCATTTCTTCTAGATTGTTGTATTTGGTGGCATATTATTTTTCATAGTATCCTACAATAATCCTTTGTATATCTGTGATATCTGTGACAATTTCTCCTGTTTCATTTCAGATTTTGTTAATATGAATCTTTTCTCTTTTTTCCTTTGTAAGTCAACCCAAGGGTTTCTCAATTTAATTGATCCTTTCAAAGAACCAGCTCTTTGTTGCATTAACTTTTCCTATAGATTTTCTGTTCTCTATTTTATTTATTTTTGCTCTAATTTTTACTGTCTCCTTTCTTCTGTTGATTTTGGTTTGCCTTTGTCCTTCTTTTTCTAGTTCCTCAAGGTGTTATGTTAGGTTGTTTACTTTGGATCTCTCTTGTTTCTTTATATAAACCTGTAATAATATAAACTTCCTTCTTATTACCACTTTCACTACATCCCAGATATTTTGACATATCATGTTGTCATTTTTATTTGTCTGGGACAGATAAGGACAGACAGACAGAAAATAGATAGACAACAAACATGAATTCTTTGTTATGGCACTTTAGTTGTCATTGATTGCTTTCACATATGTGCCTTGATGGGTGGTGCTTGAGCCAGTGACCCCATGCTCAAGCCAGCAACCTTGGGCTTCAAGACAGTGACCTTTGAGCTCAAGTTAGCAACCATTGCATCATATCTATGATCCCACACTCAAGCAGGTGTTCCCACGCTCCAACTGGTGAGCCCGCACACAAGTTGGAGAAGCCTGAGCTTAAGCTGGTGACCTTGGAGTTTTAAACCTGGGTTCTCTGTGTCCCAGTTCAATGCTTTATCCACTGTGCCACCACCTGATCAAACTCTCTCTCTCTCTCTCTCTCTCTCTCTCTATATATATATATATATATATATATATATATATATATATATATATATATATATTATCTCTGCCTTTATTCTTCTTTTACCCAATCATAGAAGTATATTGTTTACTTTCACTTTTTTGTGGGTTTCTTTACTTCTGTCTTTCATAGTTGAATTCTAATTATAAAGCTGTATGGTGAAAGAATATGCTTGGTAAAATTGCTACCTTCCTGAATTTGTTAATATTGGTTTTGTAGCCAAACATATGGTCTAATTTTGAGAATGTTCCTTGTATACTAGAAGAAAAGTATACTCTGGAGTTCTGGAATTAAATGTTCTGTAAATGTCAATTATGTTCATTTGGTCTAGTGTGTCATTTAGGCTGATATTTCTTTATTGATTTTCTGTTTGGATGATCGATCAACAGCTGTCAATGGTATGTTGAGTTCTCCAAGTATGATTGTGCATGTGTCCATTTTTATTTTTATATAAGTTTTTAGATGTCTTATATATTTTTGTGCTCCCTGGTTTGGTGCATATATATTAAGAAGTGTTATGTCTTTTTTTTTTTAAAGGGACAGAGAGAGAGTCAGAGAGAGGGATAAATAGGGACAGACAGACAGGAACGAAGAGAGATGAGAAGCATCATTCATCAGTTTTTCATTGTGAGACTTTAGTTGTTCATTGATTGCTTTCTCATATGTGCCTTGACCGCAGGCCTTCAGCAGATGGAGTAACCCCTTGCTCTAGCCAGCGACCTTGGGTCCAAGCTGGTGAGCTTTTGCTCAAACCAGATGAGCCCACACTCAAGCTGGTGACTTCGGGGGTCTCGAACCTGAGTCCTCTGGATCCCAGTTCAACGCTCTATTCACTGCACCACCGCCTAGTCAGGCAGAAGTGTTATGTCTTATTGATGCAATGTCCCCTTTATTATTATGAAATGACTATCTCTCTTTATTGTTACCTTTGTTCTCTGGATGTCAGCATTGTCAGATATGAGTATGGCTTCACCTGCTTTTTTTTTAGTATTATTTGCTCAAATAATCATTTTCCAACCTTTCACTTTGACTCTATTTTTGTCCTTGCAGCTTACGCATGTCTCTTGAAGGCAGCATATGGTTGGGTTTTGTTTTTGATTCAACCTGCTGCTCTGTGTCTCTTTATTGGTAAACTTACTGTATTTACATTAAGGGTAATTATTGATATGAGGATTTTCTATAGCCATATTATGTATATTGCTTTCTGATAACACTGTTTCTCCTTTGGTTGTTCTCTTTTGTTTTTCTGTTAGTTATTTTTATTTAGTGGTAATACATATTTATTGTCCCAGTTTTTTCTTCTTTTAGGCTATGTGTTTCAGTAGTGACATTTTCATGGTGGTTACCATTAATTTACTAAGAAAATAATTGTCTTATTTACAATAGTCCATTATCTTTTGAGTGCTTCTGCACTCCATTCTCTCTTGTTACTGCTGATCCTTATCTTCTCCCCTTTTATGTTATTGTTCTCACAGATAGTCCCCCGTTTCTATTGTGACCTTGTTGGAGCTTTTGCTTGAAATATAGTTTTGTTTTGTATTTTGTATCTGGTCAAATAACCCCCTTGAGTAGTTTCTGCAGTACGGTTTTCTGGTGATAAATCCCCTCAACTTTTCTATGTTTGTAAGTTTTTATTTCTCCTTCATATTTGAAAGAAAACTTTGATGGATATAGTATTTATGAACGGTAATTATTTTCCTTCAGTATCTTGAATGTTAGGATTCAATCTCTTCTGGCTTGTAAATTTTCCTCTGAAAAATCTGATGATAAGCTAATGATCTTTCCCTTATATGTTATATTCTTCTTTTCCTTAGCTGCCTTGAAAATTTTTTCTTTGTCATTGATTTGTGTAAATTTCATTATGATGTGCATGTGAGCTGCTCTGTTTAGATTGAAGTTACTTACTCAGTGTTCTGTTTGCTTCTTGGTTTTGAGGCTCTAACACTTTCCACAGACTTGGGAAGTTCTCATCAATTATTTGTTTGAATAGGCTCTCCCTTCCCTTCTTCCTCTCTTCTTCTTCTGATATACCCATTATTATTACATTGTTTTTTCTTGTGGAGTCAATTATTGTAGAGAACTCTCATTTTGTTTCTAATTTGTGAGTCTCTTTCTTCTTCTCTCTGTAGTGTCTCTATTTGCCTATTTTCAATGTTACTGATTCTCTCCTCTATCTTATTCTTTTATGGAAATGTGCTACCTTATTTTTCAGTTTATATATTGAGTTCTTCATTTTTGTTTGGTTATTGTTGAAAATTTTAATCTCTTTGGTGAACTACTCTTTTTGTTCACTAATTTGTTTTTTACCTCATTAAATTGCCTATTAGTGTTTTCTTGCATCTCATTCAGTATTTTCAGAACTTCAATTTTGAATTTATTATCATTTATTTCCAAGGTTTCCATATGATTGAGATTTATTTATGAAGATTTTTTTCATTATCCACCTGAACTACATATCTGTTTTGTGTATTCATGTTATTTGATTTTTGCTTTCTTGATGCCATTTTTCAGTGGTGTTGTTAAGAACTCTAACAAGAAAGAGCCTTGTCTCTTTGACTCAGTGTTAGAATGATGGTTCGGTGTGTGGATGTTCCTGGTTTGATTCTCAGTCAGGGTACATGGAAAAGCATCCATCTGCTTCCTCACCCCTTCCCTTCTCACTTCTTTTTCTTTGTCTCTCTCTTCTCCTCCTTCAGTCATGGCTTGATTAGAGTGAGTAGGTTCAGATTATGAGGAATACTCCATGGCCTCTTCTTCAGGCATTAAAAATAGCTTTGTTGCTGAGCAACAAAACAATGCCCCAAATGGGCAGAGGGTTGCCTTCTTGTGAGATTTCTGGTTGAATACTGGTCATGCACATGCAGGAGGCTGTCTTCTGTCTCTCTGCCTTCCCTCAACTCACTGAATTAAAAAAAGAAACAATTAAAAATGACAAATAAAAATGGAAAAATAGAGTGAAAAATAAAATTCTAAAAATAAAGATATGTAGAAAATAAAAACTGCAGAAAACAGAGAGCAAGAACTGAGAATAAAAGAAAGATAAAAGGAAACAAATGAAATAAAAATAAACAGAATATCAGAAAAAAGAAGAGAAAAACATAATTTGAGAAAAAATAAAAATATAAGAAAAAGAAAAAAGGAAAAGAAAAATTATCAAAAATAAAACACTGGAGTGACATCAGAGAAATGGCACCGTGAGGGGTGCTCCCTATATTTCCCCTTCAAATGTCAACAAATTCAACAACTGAAGACAGAGAAAAAATCTCAGAAGCACCTGAAATACATACACACCAGATAAAGGTATGCTCTGGTAAAAAGGTGGCAGAACATATAATCCACTCTGAAGGAAATAAGATGGAGAACAGGGTATTTTGCTTCCCTCACTGATCTGAGGAAGGATCGCTTTCATTTGAGGCTGAGCAAAGCTGAGGGTCAGAGGCAGAGAGAAGGAGCAGGGCTGGATGACCAAGCAGAAGAAAGACCAAGCTATTTCTGCCTGAGATTGTGGATGAGAGAAGCACATGGGCAGCAGGTTCCAACAAAGGTTATTGGTGCAGGGTGCCCATAGGTGCCAGCACCAGTGCCAGCAGCTTTGTATACCCCCGGCTCTGTGATCACAGGTGGTGTGCTAGTGACTCCATGTGGCACCATTTGTGTGGGTGTGCACATGCTCAGAATAGAGGGTTTAGCCCAAAATTATCAGTGATAGACATCTGTGTGGGCTGTTGCCAACATATTTGTGTATTTCCAGCTCCACAACCATCAACATGAGACGTGCACAAAGGCTGAGATTCCTGAGCCTGGAACTGTCCAGGTGGAGCACCTCTGTGGTGCAACACAGGCTTCAAAATACATTCCTTCATTCCCAGCTCTGACTGAGATCACAGGTGCTATATGCCTAAGTGGGCAGATACAGGCCTCTGTGTGCACTGCTGAAGTCATGGGTGCACACGTGGCTTGCTGTGGGCTACCAAACAGTGCACAAGGGAGAAGCCTTTGAAGATTAGACCCGCAGAGCACTGAGGTGTACTAGACATGACCAGGGATTCTTAGAAAGGTGCTTGATCTGAAATTGGCTCCCAGCCTGTGGCATGCTGAGACATGCTAGACCAATCCACTGGCCCTTAGAAAGGCACTAGATATGCAATCAGCTCCCAGCCTTGCCTGCTCTTACTGGCAGCTCTGAGTGGCACAGCTTTACCATAATTGTGCTTTGAGAGGAACTAGAAGAAGGACCTGGCTGCTCTTAGAGCCTCTTACTCTTCAAGCAGTGGCTGGGATGAACCTCACAGCTAAGTTCACAGGCTGCTAGTTCAGGTGGGAGAGATGTGGGATAGGCACCTGGAAAACTGAGTCTCCCATTGTCAGAGCCTCTAAGCCCTAACATGCCCCATCTACCAAAAGGAGTGTGGCCCAGCCTATGTCATCACCACAGTGACAAAAGAGCATACCTCTGCCCAAGAGTCCCACAGGGGCAAAACCTGTAGTACAGCACCACCTGACAAAAAAAGAAGCTACCTCTCAAAACTAGAAAAAATTACATTTAAAAAAAATTATTTATTTATTTATTTTAGAGAAGAGAGAGAGAGAGAGAGAGAGAGGGAGAGAAAGGAAGGAGGAACAGGAAGCATCAACTCCTATATGTGCTTTGACCAGGCAAGCCCAGGGTTTTGAACCGGCAACCTTAGTGTTCCAGGTTGACGCTTTATCCACTGTGCCACCACAGGTCAGGCAAAAATTACATTTTTATAACTTTATTTTTTTATATATATATTTTTTCCATTTTGGTAATTTTACCTTCTTTTCTTTTCTTTTTGAACTTTATTATTCATAGTTCTTACATTTTTCATTCTTGTTTTTCATAAGGTTTTCATTTCAAAAGCCTTTACATTTTTTTCTTTTTCTTATTCTTTCATTAGATCAACATTTATCAACAAATTATTATATTTTGGATTAATATTTTTCTTTGTGGAATTTTGCGTGTTATTGACTTCATTTTTTACCTCTTTTGTCATTTTTTCTCAGTTCCTTCTCCTTGTTTTCTGTAGTGTTTGTTCCACTTATCACTATAGAATTTTCATTTTTTTACTGTATTTTTCAATATTGTTTTTTGTATTTTTCTGAAGTTGGAAACAGGGAGGCAGTCAGACAGACTCCCGCATGCACCCAATTGGGATCCACCCGGCATGCGCACTAGGGGGCAATGGTCTGCCTATCTGGGGCATTGCTCTGTTGCAACCAGAGCCATTCTAGTGCCTGAGGCAGAGGCCATAGAGCCATCCTCAGCGCCTGGGCCAATGTTGCTCCAATAGAGCCTTGGCTGCGGGAAGGGAAGAGAGAGACAAAGAGGAAGGAGAAGGGGAGGGGTAGAGATGCAGATGGGAGCTTCTCCTGTGTGCCCTGGCCGGGAATCGAACCCAGGACTCCTGCATGCCAGGTATTTATTTTATTTTTTAAATTACCTCTTATTAGTGTTATTAAAAATACCACTCTCAAATGCCAGTAAGAAAAAAGAAATCAAATATCATGAATAAAAATGACAGAGATGTAGCTCACATAGATGATGAAAAATATCTAGAAAAAAATTTAATTGATTTGAAACCTTGGACGTAATGACAGAATTAAAAATTGAAGTCCTGAAAATAATCATGGAAATACAAGAAAGCATGGAAAGGCAATTTAGAGAGATAAAAAAACAATTTAATGTACAAAAAGAATACTTCACCAAGGAAGTTAAAACTATAAAAAGGAATAAAAAGGAAATGAAAATTTTAATATGTGAACTGAAATACGAGGTAACAAGCTTAGCTAACAGAACAGGCCAGATAGAGAAGAGAATTAGTGACATAGAAAACTGGCAACTAGAGGTACTACAAAGATAAGAGGAGAGAGACTCACAAATTAAAACAAATGAAAAATCCCTACAGGAATTGTCTGACTCCATCAAAAAGAGCAACATAAGAATAATGGGTATATCAGAAGGAGAAGAGAGACAAAATGGAATGGAGAACATATTCAAACATATAATCAATGAGAACTTCCCAAGCCTGTGGAAAGAATTAGAGTCTCAAATCCAAAAGGCAAACAAAACACCGAGTTACATTAACCAAAACAGGCCTATTCCAAGGCACATCATAATAAAATTATCACAAACCAATGACAAAGAAAAAATTCTTAAGGCAGCCAGAGAAAAGAAGAATACAACATATAAAAAAAGGCCCATTAAACTATCATCAGATTTCTCAGCAGAAACTCTATAAGCCAGAAGAGAGTGGACCCCAATATTTAAACTACTGAAAGAGAGGAACTTCCAGCCAAGGATACTATATCCATCAAAGCTATACTTCAAATATGAAGGAGAAATAAAAACATTTACAGATATAGAAAATGTGAGGGAATTTATCACCAGAAAACTCCCACTTCAGGAAATACTAAAGGGAATTATCTGACCTTATACCAAGAACAAAACCACAAGTAAAAGTTCCAACAAGATAACCGTAAAAAAAAAAAAAAAAAAAAAAAAAGATTAATCTGTGAGAACAAAATAAAAAAGAAGGGGAGGAGGACCAAAATTAATAGTAGCAAAGGAAGATCGATTTCAGAAGAACTCATGAGATAACATACTACAATGAATATGATAAATATCCTTTTTATTACCCAATGGTAACCACTTCAGAAAAAAACACTACAGAAACACATGGCTTAAAAAGAGAACAGTACAAAGAAGTATGGAATACAACCAAACAAAAACAAATGAAAGAAAATCAAAAGAGAAGAACCAAACAAGATACAGAGCTATCAGAAAGCAATATATAAAATGGCAAAAGGAAACCCTCAAGTGTCAATAATTACATTAAATGTAAATGAGTGGAACTCACCAATAAGAAGACACAGAGTAGCAGAGCTGATCAAAAAAGAAAATCCAACTGTATGCTGCCTTCAAGAAACATATCTAAACAACAAGTATAAAAACAAGTTCAAAGTGAAAGGTTGGAAAACAATTCTCCAAGCAAATAATATCCAAAGAAAAGCAGGTGTAGTCCTACTTATGTCTAACAATGCTGATTACAGGACAGCAAAGGTAATCAGAGACAAAGATGGTCATTTCATAATGATAAAGGGGACATTGAATGAAGAAGACATAACACTTGTTAATATAATATATATATGCACCAAACCAAGGAGCACCAAAGTATATAAAACATCTACTAACCAATCTAAAAAAAAAACTGACAAAAATATAATCATACTTGGAGATCTCAATACACTGCTGTCAGGACTAGATTGATCATTCAAACAGAAAATCAATAAAAAAAATATTGGCCTTAAGCAGAACACTAGAACAATTGGATATGATAGACATCTACAGGATATTTTATCCCAAAATTCCAGAGTATACATTTTTCTACAGTGCACATGAAATATTCACAAGAATTGACCATATGTTGGGCCACAAAACTAATATCAACAATTCAGAAAGACTGAAATTATACCAAGCATATTCTCTGACCACAAAGCTTTGAAACTAGGTTTCAACTGCAAAAAAGTAGTAAACCCACAAAAATGTGGAAATTAAACAACATATTTCTAAAAAATGAGTGGGTCAAAAAGAAATAAAAGCAGAGATAAAAAGATATATACAGACAAAGAAAAATGACAGTACGACATATCAGAATCTCTGGGATGCAGCAAAAGGAGTAATAGGAGGGAAGTTCATATCACTACAGGCTTATCTGAACAAACAAGAGAGAACCCAAGTAAACAATTTGACATTATATCTTAAGGTACTAGAAAAAGAAGAACAAAGGCAATCCAAAACCAGCAGAAGAAAGAAAATAATAAAAATCAGAGCAGAAATAAATGCAATAGAGAACAGAAAAGCTATAGAAAAAATCAATAAGACAACAAGCTGGGTCTTTGAAAAGATCAACAAAATTGACAAGCCCTTGGCAAGACTCATTAAGGAAAAAAGATAAAGGACTCATACAAACAAAATCCAAAAAGAAGAGAAATTACGATAGATATCATAGATATACAAAGAAATATCATAAAATACTATGAAACAGTATGTGCCACCAAATTTAACGATCTAGAAGAAATGGATAAATTCCTAGAACAATACAATCTTTCTAGATTGAGTCAAGAAGTAGATATTCTAAACAGACCCATAAGTAGTGAGGAAATAGAAACAAATATTAAAAACCTTCCTGAAAAAAATAAAAGTTCAGGGCCAGAGGGCTATACTAGTGAATTCTATCACACATTCAAAGAAGATATGGTTCCTATTCTACCCAAAGTTTTCCAAAACATTAAAGAAGAAACAATACTTCCAGAATCATTTTATGATGCCAACATAACCCTCATACCAAAACCTGGCAAGGACAACACAAAAAAAGAAAACTACGGACCAATATATCTAATAAATACAAATGCTAAAATTCTAAACAAAAAACCACAAATAGAATACAAAAACACATTTAAAAAATAATTCATCATGATCAAGTGGGATTCATCCCAAAATCACAAGGATGGCTCAACATACATAAAACAATTAAAATAATACACCATATTTAACAAAACAAAGAACAAAAACCATATGATCCTATCAATAGATGCAGAAAAGGCATTTGATAAAATACAACATCATTTTATGTTTAAAACACTCAACAAAATGGGTAGAGAAGAAAACTATCTCAACATAATAAAGGCCATTTATAACAAATTATCAGCTAACATCATATTAAATGGCAAAAAACAGAAAACTTTTTCTCTAAAATCAGGAACAAGAAAAGTCTGCCCACTCTCTCCATTCTTATTCAATGTAGTGCTGGAAGTTCTAGCCAGAGCAATCAGACAAGAGAAAGAAATAAAGGCATTCATATTGGGAAAGGAGAAGTAAAGGTTTCACTTTTTGCAGATGATATAATCCTGTATATTGAAAACCCCAAAGACTCCACAGAAAGATTATTAGAACCAATACAGTAAGGTCACAGGAAACAAAATTAATACACAAAAATGTATTGCCTTCTTATATGCCAACAATGAAACTACAGAAAATAAACTAAATAAAATAATCCCTTTTAGGTTTGCAACAAAAATAATAAAATACCTAGAAAAAAACCATAACAAAGAATGTAAAGGACCTATATAATAAAATCTACAAAGCATTGTTAAGGAAAATCAAAAAAGATACAAAAAAATGAAAAAAAAATTTGTTGTTCTTGAATAGGAAGAATAAATATAGTTAAAATGACCATATTACCCAAAGCAATATACAAATTTAATGCAACTCCTATCAAAATTCCAATGTTATTTTTTAAAGAAATAAAATGGAAAATCGTCAGGTTTATATGGAACTAAAAAAACCCTGAATAGCCAAAGTAATTCTAAGAAAAAATGAACCTGGGGGCATTACAATACCTGACTTCAAATTATATTATAGAGCCACGATAATCAAAATAGCATGGTACTGGCAGAAAAATAGACACTCAGACCAATGGAACAGAATAGAGAGCCCAGAAATAAAACCAGATATATATGGACAAATCATCTTTGATAAAGGAGCCAAAAATACACAATGGAGAAAATAAAGCCTTTTCAATAAATGGTGCTGGGAAAACTGGAGAACCACATGCAAAGGAATAAATTGCAACTAGTTTGTCTCCTTGTACAAAAATAAATTAAAAAATGGATAAAAGACTTAAATGTAAGATCTGAAACAATAAATTACATAGAAAAAAACATAGGTACTAAACTCATGGACCTTGGCCATAAAGAAAATTTAATAAATTTCACTCCAAAGGCAAGGGAAGTGAAGGCAGATAAATAAGTGGGACTACGTCAGACTAAGACACTTTTGCACAGCAAAAGAAACTGACAGCAACAACAACAGGGTACATATATTCAAAGAAAACATGTCCAGGTTATCTTGTCATTCAATTATGTTGCATACTCATCGCCCTGAGTCAGATTGTCCTCTGTCACCCTCTATCTAGTTTTCTTTGTGCCCTTCCCCCTCCCCCTTCCCCTCTCCCTCCTTCTTTCCTACGTCCCCCCTCCCCCCACCCCTGGTAACCACCACACTCTTGTCCAAGGCTCTTAGTCTCATTTTTATGTCCCACCAATGTATGCTGTCTTAATGATGTAGGCAGCACTGCAGTCGAGTTGGTTGATGTGGTATGTGAGGGCTTTACAGTTTAAGCTTTATGGCTTTGCAGTTTTATGGCTTTTCAGTATTCTAGCACTACGGCCATACCACCCTGAACGCGCCCGATCTCGTCAGTATTCTAGCACTAGCAATGCATTTTAGAGAGGAGAGAGAGACAGAGAGAGGGAGAGAGAGAGAGGAGAGAGAGAAGGTGGGAGGAACTGGTAGCATCAACTCCCATATGTGCCTTGACTAGGCAAGCCCAGAGTTTCGAAACGGCGACCTCAGCATTTCCAGGTCGACGCTTTATCCACTGCGTCACCACAGGTCAGGCCGATCCTTGGTTTTTGAGAGCTGTTCTTGTAGTCCAGAGTTGGTTTTTCATGCTGATTGTTCCTAAATTAATTTGTAATCCAGTTTGGTGGTGTGAGCTGGGAGTCTGTGTCTGCCTACTCTGCTGCCATCTTCAGATCTCCCCTACCAGATTTTCTTTATCTAATCTTTTATTGAGGGAATATTTGGTTGTTTCCATGTCTTGGCCACTGTGAATAATGTTGAAATGAACATGGGGCTGCATGTGTTTTTACATACCAATGTTTTTGAGATTTTGAGATAGATACCCAGAAGAGGGTTACAGAGTCATACAGCAGTTCTCTTCTTAATTTTTTGAAGAACCACCATACTTTTTTTCATAATGGTTGTACTAATTTGCATTCCCACCAGCAGTGAATGAGTATTTCTTTTTCTCCACAGCCTCTCCAACATTTGTCATTACCTGTCTTGTTGATTATAGCCAATCTAAGAGGTGTGAGGTGGTATCTTGTTGTAGTTTTGATTTAAGTTTCTTAAGTAGCTACTAAAGATGAGCGTCTTTTCATATATCTGTTGTCTATTTGTATGTCCTAGTAGAAGAAATGTCTATTCAGGTCCCCTCCTCATTTTTAATGGGATTGTTTGCTTGTTTGTTGCTGATTTTTGACATTTTTATTATGATGTGCTTTGGAGAAGGTTTGCTTAGGTTGAGGTAACTTGGTGTTCTGTTTGCTTCCTAGATTCAAGGCTCTACCTCTTTCTTTAGGTTTGGGAACTTCTCATCAATTATTTGTTTAAATAGATTCTCCCTCCCCTTTTTCCTTTCTTCTTCTGATGTACCCATTCTTCTTATATTGCTCTTTCTGATGGAATCAAACAATTCTCATAAAGCTCTCTCATTTTTTTTTTTAATTTGTGAGTCTCTTTCTTCTTCTCTCTGTCATATCTCTGGTTGCCTGTCTTTAATTTCATTAATTTTCTTCTTTATATGGCCTCTTTTATTAGCTAAACTTGCTACCTCAGTTTTCAATGCATGTATTGAGTTCTTCATCACTATTTTTAAATTTTTAATCTGTTTGGTATGGTGTCTGTTTTATTTTCTAGGCTTCTAAATAGTGTTTTTGTGTTTTATAGCATCTAGCTAAGTAGTTTCAAAATTTCAATTTTGAATTCCCCATTGTTTTATTCCAAAATTTCCATGAGATTGAGATTTTTTCTGGAGATTTTTAATTTTCTGTCTGAACTATTTTTCTGTCTTGTGTAGCAACAATATTTTATTTCTTCTTCTTTGGTGGCATTTTTTTATTTATTCATTTTAGAGGGGAGAGAGAGAGAGACAGAGAGAGAAAGGAGAGAGAGACAGGGGGGAGGAACTGGAAGCATCAACTCCCATATATGCCTTGACCAGGCAAGCCCAGGGTTTCGAACGGGCAACCTCAGCATTTCCAGGTCGACGCTTTATCCACCGTGCCACCACAGGTCAGGCCATCCGTGGTGGCATTTGAGAGTGGTATTGTTAATAACGATTTAAAAACAACTAAAAAAAAGGATAAATAAAAGTTGAAAAAATACAATAAAAATATAATAATTTTAAAATGACAATTTTAAAAATGCAAAAAAAGTTAAAAACCAAAAAATAACAACACCCACAAAAATAGGAAGAAAATATGAAAATTAAAAGAAATGAAATTCAAAGGGATAAAAAGAAAAGTGGAAAAAAAAATCAGTTTTGAGAGGTTACAGTTTTTTCCAGTAGGTGTTGCTGTATTACAAGTTTTACCTTTGTGAAATTCCTGGGTTAACTTCTGCTGAGATGTTGCTGTCACAATGATGTAGGCTGGGCTGCAGTCATGTTGGTGCATGAGGTGTTTTGTGAGTGCCTTTTGGCTTTATAGCTTTATGGCATTAACAATGGCAGTCTCAGCCCTCCAGGAACCCCTCTCCATGTCTAAATAGACCAAGGGACCAAATACAGAGCATCTTTGTTCTTCAAGGCAGAGAGTGGCTCTAGTGAGTTAGCTGTGGGATCATTCTCTGCCACTCTTCATACCCAAAAGGTGAGAGAGGTGGGGTCTGGGAGGCTGGGGAGTCACACTTTGGTTTTCTCTATCTAAACCAAGTGTGGGCTGCAGACTGACTGCAGGAACACTAGAGTGATTCCTCCTTCTGCCTCTATTTTGGTTTAGCATCATACCCTCTTCCCCTCAATCTCTCTGTATCTTCCCCAAGAGGGAGACCCAGTCATTTCGAGCTTCCCTCTTGTATTCCCAGCAGACAAAACCCAGACATTCCAAGCTTTCCTCTTCTCCATAGTCCTGGCAGAGAAAAAAATAATTAAAAACAGTCACTCCAGGATTCTTTCTGAAGCCGACCATGGATGTGTTTTATCTTCCACCTACCTGTTTAACCCTTTTCACCTTTAGTCCATTCGGTGTGGGGATCTTCCAGGAAAGGTTAAGAGCCCAGTATTGTTCCCCTGCCTATGTTATAGTTATTCAATTTATTGAAATTTCAAGGGTAGAGATCAGTAGTATCTCTCATGCTGCCATCACTCTTGCATTGTCTGCTTGTTACTTAAGGTATGCCTCTAATGCTGTGGACTTCCCTCTCAGGACTGCTTTTGATGTGTCCCAAATTTGCATAAAGGAAATTTTTTATTTCTTTCTTATTCTCATTGTTATCCATTCATTATTTATTAACATGGTATTTATCCTCCAAGTGATTGAATGTTTTTTTAATTTTTCTATTGCAGTTGATTATTAGTCTTATGCCATTGTGGTTACAGAAGATGCTTGATATGATATCAATATTCCCCAATTTATTGAGACTTGTTTTGTGTCCTAACTTATGGTCTATCCCAGAAAATGCACTTTTTTGTCTGGAGGACCTAATCATTGATGTTACTGTTGCAGGAAAATTACCCCGATGGAGGAGATACTCAGACAACTTAATTTATGAAGGAAGGAGAATTTATTAGTAGTCAGCAGAGCATGTTAAGATAGTAGCACCAAAGCACGAGCTCCCCAAATTAGATTTCCTTACAGATTGTAATCTTTTACAGTATCCAAGCAATGGGCACCACATGATTCCTTTGCTTAAAGTTTCCCAGGACTCAAGGAAAGGTGAGAGGGAGTTTTGGTGAGGTCAGCAATGAGACAGCAGTTTCCAGATCACTGGCCATAGCTATATACAGATACTGCTTTTCCTGCATTGTGTTGCAAGTGGCTCTAAGCAACCATTTAGAGAACTATGGAATGTAGTTAATTTATAACTGACTGACTTAGTTATCTCTGCTGGCTTCTTTTCCTTGTATTCTTCTGGTTTTTCCCCTCTCACAGGAGAAGGGAGACTTGCTTCTTCCTCATTATTGGGGTGCTACAATCTCCTACTATTATTGTATTTCTGTTGATCTCTCCCTTTATGTCCATCACAATCAGCTCTATGTATTTAAGTGCTCCTATATTGGGTGCATAAATATTTACAATGGTTATATCCTCTTGTTGAATTGCTACCTTTGACATTATGTAGTGACCTTGTTTGTCATTAACTATAGGCTTTGTTTTGAAGTCTGTTTTGTCAGATATAAGTACTGCTATCTCAGCTTTTTTACTCATTTACATTTTTTGGAATACTTTTCCATCCTTTCACTTTCAGTCTATGTGTATTGTTTGTTCGAAGGTAGTTCTCTTGTAGGCAGCATATATATGGGTCATGTTTTCTTATCCATTCAGCTATCCTATGTATTTATTTTATTTTTTATTTAATTAATTGTGTTTACATAGATTCAAGGGTTTCCTCAAATGCATCCCCCCTCCCCCTTATTCCTCTCAACATTTTTCTTGCCCCCCTCCCTACAGCACTCTCCCCCTTTCATTCAGGTTTATCCCATCCTATCATCCTCTTTCTCTCTGCCTCTTTTGATTGAAGCACTTAATCCATTTACACTTAAGGTTATTATTGATATGTATTATTTTATTGTCAGTTTATTCTTTAAATCTATAGCCCTATTTCTCTCAATGTTTTCTCTTTTCTTTTCTTATAGCACACCATTTCACATTTCTTACAGTGCTGGTTTGATGGTAATGAACTCTTTAAGCTTGTTTTTTTGTTTGTTTGCTTTTTTCTGAGAAGCTCTTTATTTTTTCTTCAATTTTAAATGGTAGCCTTGCTGGATAAATTAGTCTTAGGGTAGGTTCTTGTTTTGTATTACATTGAATATTATGTGCCAATCCCTTCTGGCCTAAAGTGTTTCTGTTGAGAAGTCAAATATCAGCCTTATGGGGTCTCTTTTTTAAGTGATTAACTGCTTTTCTCTTGCAGCTTTTAAGACTCTTTTTTTGTGTCTTCTCTTTGGCTTATTAATTATGATATGTCGTGGTGTGGGACTTTTGTGGTTCATCTTTAATGAGACTTCTGTTTCTGGAACTTGTGTCATTTCCTTCATTAAATTAGAAAAGTTTTCAGCTATGATTTATTCAAGAAACTCCTCTATTTTTTGTTCATTCTCTTCTCTTTCAGGAATCCCTATATGCTAATGTTGTTTTACTTGATGGTGTCGCAGAGGTCTCTTAGCAATTTCTCAGACTTCTTTTTTTTTTTTCTTTATCATTTTTCTGAAGCTGGAAATGGAGAGAGACAGTCAGACAGACTCCCGCATGCGCCCGACCGGGATCCACCTGGCACGCCCACCAGGGGCGATGCTCTGCCCACCAGGGGGCGATGCTCTGCCCATCCTGGGCGTCGCCATATTGCGACCAGAGCCACTCTAGCGCCTGAGGCAGAGGCCACAGAACCATCCCCAGCGCCCGGGCCATCTTTGCTCCAATGGAGCCTTGGCTGCGGGAGGGGAAGAGAGAGACAGAGAGGAAAGCGCGGCGGAGGGGTGGAGAAGCAAATGGGCGCTTCTCCTATGTGCCCTGGCCAGGAATTGAACCCGGGTCCTCCACACGCTAGGCCGACGCTCTACCGCTGAGCCAACCGGCCAGGGCCTCTCAGACTTCTTGAGTCTCTTTTCTTTTTGCTGCTCTGCTTGTGTGCTTATGTTTACCTTGTCTTCTAAATCTCTGATTCAATTCTCTCCTTCATCCAACCTGCTGTTGATTCCTTCTAGTGCAGTCTTTAGTTCAGATAATGTATTTGTTATTTCCAACTGGTTCTTTCTTATAGTTTCAATGGCCATTTTAATGCTTATTATTTCTTTAAGTTCTCACTGAGATCATCCATTTTACTTTAAGGCCCTTGAGCATCCTAATAACCATTATTTTAAACTCTGCATATGGTAGTTTGCTGATTCCAGTTCATTTAATTCTTTTTCTGGGTATTTCTCTTGTTGATTCATTTGGGGTATATTTCTTTGTCTGCACATTTTGTAAGTGTATTTGGAAGCTCTGCTCTGACTCCCAAATTTGTTGTGATGTCTTTATGAAGAAGGAGGCTAAGTGGTACTAACCTCCAAGCCACCAGATCTCCTTGTTCTAGGAATATTTCTTGAGGATTATATTTACCTTCCTGTTGTATGTGAGTCTTGAATGCTGTTGGAAATTTTATGGGTGGAATTAACACTTCAGGCTGGCTGGCTGTAAGATCAACCTTGATCACATGTATTAGACACTGTGCATTATTTGTCTTATGGAGAGTATTTATTTTCAGCAGGGTTTGGTGCCTGCTGTACTCTTCCTTTGAGTGTGTCACTTGCATGGCTAGTTGAGTCTAGGATCAATGTGATCTGCAACCCACTACTCATTGTGTTGGTTTTGGGTCATCTTGGGCAGTTTTGGGTCCAGGTTGATGTCAGACATTCTTTGTAACCCATCATGGGCTACTTGTCTGGAACTACTACTCTGTTCACTATTTTTGTCTGAATTTTCTGTGCCTGGTATGTTTGTGGGAGGGGCCATCCTGTGTATAAAGATTGATTTCCTCTAGCTTAAAACTTACAGCAGTTACATAAAAGAGCCCCAGTTTCTTAAGATTTGCCTCCATTTTTTAGCTGCTCCACTTCTTGTAGCTGTCTGGTCTTCCTATAGAGTTTTCTGTATAAAGACTATAGAGTGGGCTCAAAATGGCTGCACCACACCAACCCCTGCTATTGTTGCAAGATTGGTGGGTTAGAGCAACTGAGGTTGGGATAACAACATTAGTGGGACCCCCTACTTGGGGGGGTTCTCTTTGTCAGGAGCTCAATACAAGAAAGTGGCCTTTTCTTTAGAGCCTAGTCCCTCAGCCATTGCTGGAGACTCCAGTTCTATTTCTCCCCAGAGAGGTAAGGAGCAGTTTCAGGTTGGGTGAGGCTGACAGACTCCTCTTCAGAAGCTTTTTTTAGCTGGGGAGCTTCTGGTCAAGGAAGAAGATTGAGAGCATCTTCTACTAGGGCTGTCTAGGACTCCAAGAAGGTGGGTAAACCCCTCAATAAGTCCCAACAGTAAGCTTCAAAGAACTCACACTTTGAATGTTTGAGCTCTAAGTCTTATCTCCTTCCCCCTGTGGAACTTATTCTAATGGGGAATAGTATGCGAGACTCAGGCTATCTGACTGTCAGGCTTGACCTTGTCCAATGCATGTGAGTTTACCACAGATAATGGAATTGCCTCAGCTGGTATTGGTTCCTGACAAGCTCTCTCTTTGGATATGCTGCTAGTAATGGTAGTTAAATCCTTCTCTGTTGTTGTCTATAGTTGGCCACTGGATGTTTTGGTTCTGAGTCTCTTAAGAGGGAATCTGGTGCAGACCAGTCTAAGACACTGTCTATGACTGGCCCTCGGCAACCTTTCTGAAGCTATAAGCAATCCAGAGTTTGTAGCTGCCTCTACTGGGTTTAGGTACACATGAAAGGACCAAGCTGCACACCTAGGATGGCTTTTACCAACAACAGGCCTGGGGGTAAATGCAGAGGCAGGTTAAGGTCAGTTGAGGCACTGGGCAGAGAAGAAAATATTGAGCCCCTTAATAAAGAGAGAGAGAAAAAATGAAAATGAAAATGTATGTTAAACATTTTTAAATAAATAAAAATATTATGTACTATTAATGTTAAAATTGCACATATGAAATCAAACTTGTGTCATTAGAAAAAGTGTAAAGTTGAGGTTTTGCAGGGCCCTTCAGAAGTTGGAACCTAAGGCATGTGCCTTGTGCACCTGCTGTTAAATCCGCCTGTGGGTAAAAGAGTAAAAGACACAAGGTTCCCTGAGTTCTGCCTCCAACTACCTCTGTCTTCTTGTTAGGCTTGGCCCCTGAAAAAACATCTGGTATACTGTAGATACTGGGTGTATGGCCAGTGGCTACCACCATTGTGGCCATGCAGGTTCTCATTGGATTCAGGCAGATGGTAAAGAAACAGTGGAGCCAAAAAATGGTGGGTCATTCCTTTATTCAAGTCCCACAACAGCCTATGAGTAAACAGGCAGGGAAATCACTTTCCTTTCATTCAGACTCCCAAAGCCCTGATGCATTCTCCAGTTCCACAACCAGGAGAATCTTTTCCAGTTCCTTATAGAATCAAATGTAGAAGATACTAAAAAGCTGCAAAATTAATATTGATATTCTAGGAGGAAAGGTCAGGCTTTCCTGTCCCATCCTTCCTTTGAGGAGAGGAGAGAGAAGAATGTAGAAGTTTCTGGCTTGCAAGAACAATGGGTCATTTAGTTTTAAATCTAAAATAAAGGTTAACAGAGAAACTTCTTCTATTTCAATGGGAGACAGAATTTACATACCACCTTACATTGATTGTAGTTCCTCCCCCTTCCTGGAATCTTGAGAGTAACATACCACTGGGCAAAGGAGGGAAGATGAACCCTAAAATACTTGTAAACATCTTTGATTGTGTTACCTTGAAGGTCTTAATATTTCTGTGTATCCCCTAAACAAATGTTGTAAGCTTGTGCCATGATATCATGCTCTCCCCTGCCCATGTGTGATCAAGGGTATATAACCATCCCCTGAAATGTATTTGAGACACATGATTTGGGTTTGCAACTTCCCTGTCAGCCATATGCAGCTGTCATATTTAATAAATCTTCCCCTTTAATACAACTCTTCAAAATTCATCTGGACTTGGTGTCTCTATGTGAACCTGCAGAAGTGAGGTACAGTACTTTTCAGCATTTGGGGTATGGTACTTTACAACAAGATACTCCCACAAGCCTCAGTAGGGCTCCCAAAGACCCTCAGTTCTGGTTCCCCATCTGCACACCTTCTCTCTCTCTGAACAAACATGGCTTCTTCTTCAGCACTCTGCATTCTCTCTCCTTTTGTTGTAAGGTACAAGAAAGCTGAAAATTGATATTGATATTCTGGGAGAAAAGGTCAGGCTTCCCTTTCAGGCTTTTCTGTCTCGCCCCTCATTTAGGGAAGGGAGGGAGAAGAATGTAGAAGTTTCTGGCTTGCAAGAACAATGGTTCATTCAGTTTTAAATCTAAAATAAAGGTTAATCCAGAAACTTCTTCTCTTTCAATAGGAGGCAGAATTTATATACCACCTTGCATTGATTGTAGTTCATCCCCCTTCCTGGAATCTTGAGGGTAAAATACCTCTAGGCTAGTGAGGGATGGTAAACCCTGAAAGATTTGTAAACACCTTTGATTGTGTTACCTTGAAAGTCTTAATGTTTCTGTGTATCCCCTAAACAAATGTTGCCAGCTTGTACCATGATGTCATGCTCTCCCCCGCCCGCGTGTAAGTAAGGGTATATAAACAACCCCTGAACTATTTTTAAATTTACACGATTTGGGCTTGCAGATGCCCCATGTCAGCCATATGCGGCCGGCATATTTAATAAATCTTCTCCTCTAATAAAACTCTTCAAAATTTATCTAGACTGGGTGTCTCTACATGAACTCGATGAAATGAGGTACAGTGCCTTTCAGAATCTGGGGTGCGGTACTTTATAACACTTTTACTCTGCAAACATGGCCTCTTTCTCAGCACTCTGCATTCTCTCTGCTCTTTCTGCAAAACTACATGGGCCCACAAAGACCCCTCCTTCAGCAAACATTAGCAAAACAATGGCCCCTCCCAAGCAGGAATGCAATCTGAATTTGCAATCAACTGCCTTGCTCTGAGGGCAGGCACACAAGTGGCTGGCCAGTACTATGCCATTTTTTTAACAATAAAAGTGAGCAAATTAAAAAAATACAAATTTTACAAACTCATTTGCCCAGCATTGGGGTAATCAGGCATCAAGAAAGATTATGGGTGTGGTTTTGATGCCAGGGCCACAAGTATTGTTGTCTAATTTTTTTTACAGTCCTCAGTAGGGTGTGGCCACTAGGAGTCTCATGGGTATGGCCTCTGAAACCCAGAGATTTGGTCATCCAACAATACAGACAGTTTCTACAGAATTTTTTGTGGGGTGCAAACACCAGTCATATTCTTGGGAAAGTGAGGTGGGGGGAAGCTCTGGCCTCAATGCCAGAAAAGTAAGTCACTGTAAACACCTGGGTTGTTTTATCACCCTGCTTCCTGACCAAGGCTGCTTATTTCTCAGCAGCACCCAATCTCTATAGGGTGGGGCAGAAGGGATTCCCTAGAATTGCGCAGTTGCTTTCTCTCAGGCTGATACTGTAACTAGAGGACTGCTCCACCCAAGAAAGATGTGACTACAATCTTAGAGAATGATTTAGCACAGGGGTGCCACTAGCTGTCCCTGACCATGTCTCTCTGGGATGCCAATTTCACACTCTCCTCATGGAACTGTAGTCTTGTCAGCTTTTGCTCTGCTGGAGCCCATGGTAAGTGGCTGTGAACAAGATTTTCTGCATTGGCCCTTTAAGAGGTTGCCTGAGCCTCTGAAACTTCTGTCTCTGTTTTGCAGACAGAAACATTGCCTATTTTTACTTCCAAATGCTATGTGGGCACCTTTTCTAGGCACAAGTGCTTTAGGCTGGGGCTCCATACTTGGGGATTAGGACCTACAGTTATCAGGGAAAACCTTCCTGAAGCTGAAATATCCCTCTGTACCCTCAGCCATTGCTTGCTTCTGGGAGTGGGAACAGCTTTATTTGTGTCTCCACCCTTTCTACCAGTCTTGATGTGGCTCCATCTGTGAATCCTTGGTTGTAGACACCTCATCATTTAGTCCTGTGTTGGTTTTACAGGATGCTTGTTCTTCAATTTAGCTATAACTCCAGTTTGGTCCTGGGAGGAAGCAAGTAGAACATCCATTCACCTACTTCATTACTATCTTGTCTTCCATCTGGGCATTTCTTATCTGGCACCATGTAGCTTCTCTGGCCTGGCCCATCTAGGGTTTATCTTGGATCTTGTTTAGTCTTGGCTATTCCAGCTATGACCTGGGACCAGTGACAGCAGCATCACTTGGGAACTTGTTGAAAACACAGCATTTCAGGCCTGCCTGAAATTTCCTCTCTGAGTCATAATCTGCATTTAAACAATATACCTAGGAGATTCACTGTCACAAGATTTGGGATGTGTTAAAGACTTGCTCAGAACAGGAGGCCCCCCTTCTTGTATAATGAGACCTATGAAAGGATATCTCCACCCTCAGAATTTCCTCTAACAGACACCAAAAGAGTGAACACTCTCAAGCCTTGAGCTAGGTGGTGTGTGGGGACAAGAAAGGGTTCCCAGGATTGTACGTGTATATCTATCTTTTTCCAGAGTCCAGCCTGCATAGACTTAAACTCATCAGTGCTCTCATGGCAGGTTTTGAGCAAGGTCTTGAAATGGGGTTGCAATTATAGTGGCCAGTCCCAAGACTAATGTAGGATGACTCCTTGGGGGAATCCATCTACCTCTTTTTTTAAAAAATTTATGTATTATTTATTTATTTGTTTGTTTATTTATTTATTTATTTTTAATTAAGTAAGAGGCAGGGAGCCAGACAGTCAGACTCTGCGTGTGCCCTGGCCAGTATCCACTTGGCAAGCTCTCTATAGGGCAGTCCTTTACCCATCTGTAGCCACTGCTGTATTGCTTGGGAAACTGAGCTATTTTAGTACTTTAGGAAAGGCCATGGAGCCATTCTCATTGCCTGGAGCCAATTTTCTCAAGGCATTTGAGTCATGGTTGCAGGAGAAGAAAAGAGAGAGTGAAGGGGAGAGGCAGGGGTGGAGAAGCAGATGATCAGTTCTCCTGTGTGCCCTGACCAGGAATCAAACATGGGACTTCCAGATGCTGGGCAGATGCTCTACTGTTAAGACAACCGGCCAGGGCCTTTCACCTACTTCTTTTAGAAAAATTTTGGAATTTTCTGAAAACCCCCCTCTTTACCCTCTAGAACTTAAATATGGTTCTGAAACAAGAATAATTTAAGTTGGGTCCCACGTGCTTCTAGGAAGACTCAGAATCCTTTAGATTATTAATTAATTCATTCATTTATTCATTCACTAACTCACAATTTTACTCTATTTCAGGCGTAGGTCTGGAAACTGAAGTTGTAATAATGTTTTAAAATATTTGATTATCAGTGTTGGTTTCCTGGCTGTCTTCCACAGGACGGGAAACTCAGAATCAGAATCTGCTGGAATCAGAATCTTGAGTCAGGGCATAGGGAATTGGGGAGGGACTATTTATATCTGTAATTTCCAAGTCCATGCAATTGCCAAGCACAGAATAATCACTGTTTCTTTACCTCTGGAAGGAGTGGGGCAGGAAGATGAGCAGAGACTACAAACTATAGTGCAAGAGAAATATAAACCTGAAAGGGAAGCCCAAAGGGAGCTAGGAAAGAAGAAAAGGGTCATCCTTTTTTAACTTCATCTCTTTTACTGCCAGCCCTACAAGATTCCTCCTGCATTATTGAACTTTTCATTCTCTCTACCAACCTCTTTGAGGGATTGACAAATAAATGAAATTCACTTTAAAGATATCTCCAGTGAGCAGTCTGGGAGAGGCATTCCAGCAACTAAAGGATTGTAGAGCAGAAATATATCCATTTAAGATTTTATTTGTGAGCCTTTGGAGCAGAACTTGAGCTCTGGCTTCTGGGCAGGGTGCTCACATCTTAAAGAATCACTTAGGCACCAGCCAGGTGGTTCATTGGTAAAGTGTGGACCCAGTGTGTGGACATCCTGGGTTCAATTCCTTGTCAGGGCACACAGGAGAAGTGACCATCTGCTTCTCCTTCCCCACTCCCCTCTTTGCTCTCTCTTTCCCTTCCACAGCCATTCCAGTGTGTAGACCCCAGGTATTGAGGATGGCTCCCTTGAGCCTCCACCTCAGGAGCTAAAAATAGCTTGGTTACACACATCAGCCCCAGATGGGTAGAACATCTACCCCAGACAGGGGTTGCTGGGTGTATACTGATTGGGGTGCATGCAGGACTCTGTCTCTCTGTCTCCTCTCCTCTCACTTTAAAAAAAAGAATCACCTGGGGCTTCAGATTCCCCATTTACAGCAGACCCAAGAACCAACAAGACAGCGGCTGGAGCAGCAGTGCCTCAGCAGAGACTCCCTGAAATCTTGGTACAGAAAGAACTCTGAGTTTGTTATATTGTATCCACTGAGAAAGTGAAACACTTCTTTCCATATCACAGGAAGGGATTCCCAGGGAAGAGAAAATTGATTGTGCTGCCACGGGTATCAGCTTTTTTTCAGAGCCTTGCCTCATCACCGTGGTTTCCAGAAAAACATTAAATTGAAGTCAATAACTACTTTATTTTATGACAGCTACTCAATTAATTATATTTATTTATATTTAAACATTTCGAATAGTATAACTTTAATATAAACACATATACAAAATTTTGCACAGAATAAATTTTGAAATTGTCTCTAATTGAGTGTATAAATCAGGAAATCAGACCAAGACTACTGCATTATTCTTTCATCATCAGCCTCTGTGGCTGATGTTTCACTGTTTTCCTGGGGATTCAAGTTAGGAAAAGTGTACTCAGAGCCAGGATTAAGGGATGTAATTTGAAACCAAGAAAGAAAAGTGGTGTAGCTTTCCTTGTCCAGAAGCTATGTGGAAGCATCTTGCAAACAACTATTTTAGTCACTAAGAAAGAACTGTGCAGAGGATATGGCCCATGGGCAATGCATAAGCATGGCTTCTAGTCTACTCCTTGGGCCTTCTTTATGATCTGCAGAATATCTGGGTGCCAGGAGATACCCAGACACAGTTCTACAGCCAGGCCCTCGGATAGGAATGCTTCTACATCTCTCAAGCTTACTAACCCAGTTCCACCTGCCTCACAAAGTTGCAGCCACCCCCAAGAAGCAACACAGATTTTCATAATTACAAATTCTAGATAAAAGAAATGGAGATTCGTCCAGTCTGGGGAGTATATCATGTGACCTCCCTGAGCCTCAGTTTTAGAATCTGTAAAGTGGAGATAATGATGGCACTCATTCCAAGGGGTTGTTGTCAGTGCTTGGTACAGCAACGGGCACCTGGGAAGCTTTCAGTAAAAGATAGCTCTCAGTGTCAGCCTTGTTATCACTATCCTATACAGCTCATACATTTATTTAATTTGGCCTGATGATTCTCTGTAAATCTTTCATGTTTTCCCAAATTGTTCTTTGTTAAGATTTTGGGAAAAGGGTCCTCATCAGATTAATTTATTTATTCAAAAGTCATTTCCTGAGACTTTTACTATGCTCTAAGCACTGTGTGGTTATCTGTGAATGCAAAGAGAGAGGTAGAAAAAAGAAAACTAATATGTTAGTACATGTCACATGCTTAATATCATATTTTCCCATGTATAAGATACACCTTAATTTTGGGGACTGAAATTTGAAACAAAATGTATTACATAAAGTTATTGAACACAAGTTTTATTCATCATAAAATTCATCCAACTCTTCATCACTGTCAAAATTCCCATTCATTAACTACAACCAATGTATAAGATGCACCCAGTTTTTAGACCCCAAATTTTCTGGAAAAGTGTGCATTTTATACATGGGGAAATTCGGTACATACTATCTGCTTGGTTACAACACCAGTGTCTCTCTCTCTCCACAAGAACAGACTTTTTCAAAGAAGTAATTTTCTTCCCATAGAAAAACCAAGATGAAATAAAATATTAAAAATAAAGAAAACCACAAATTACTGGCCTATATTGGAAAGTATATAATTGCTTTGAGAAATGTGATAATGCCTTATACTTTGCTCTGATCTGATTACAACTGAAGGGGTAACCAAAAACAGGGCAATCAGCATGTACTCTGCAGGGATCCAGGTGTCTGGGATTTCAGGAGCATTTGATTTCCCTGCCCTCAGTGTCTACTTTGCTGCCATTTTCAATTAAAATGCACAGCACATATTACCTTCATGTAAACAATAAAAGCTATTTCAGTGCCTTGTACACAGATACAATCAACTTTAATGCCTATTAATTTGACTAGAATCCTGGAATATTAGGCCCAGAGGACCCTTAAAATTCACATAGCCCAAGATCCTCATTTTATAGGGGAATACATATTTGAGATCCAGAAGTGTGTAGGGCCTATCCAAAGTCAATAACAGTGTTTTATTGTTTGTATCCAAGTTCTATTGAATGAGATATAATTGGCATACACCACTGTGTGAGAATAAGGTATACAGCATTATAGTTTGACTTATAATACATATATATGAAATGATGACTGCAATAACTTTAGTTAACATCAGCTCATACATATACTTAATAAAAAATACTTTTCTTTGTGATGAGAATGCTTAGGATTTATTCTCTTTTCTATATATCATATAGCAGTATTAACTATAGAAATCATGTTGTACATTACACCCCTAATATTTATTTAACTTATAACTGGAAGAGTCTACTTTTTGACCACCTACCTGCCTCAATTAACCACAAATCTGATTACTAGTTCTATTATTTGGGGTTTCCCACCTTAATTACACGTATAAGTGAGATCATAATGCCCTCAAGGTCCATCAATATTGTCGCAAAAGGCAGGAATTCCTCATTGTTATGACTAAATAATATATATATATATATCACCATTTATTTATTGATTTATCCAACAATAGGCACTTAGGTTGTTTCCATGTCTTAGCTATTGTATATAATGCTGTTGTGAAACATGGGATACAAATACTTTTTTCAAATTAGTGTTTTCATTTCCTCCTGATAGAGTCCTAGAAGTGAAATTCTTGGATCATATGGTAGTCATATTTTTTAATTTTTTGAAGATCCTCAATACTGTTCTATAATGATTGTATCAATTTACATTCCCACCAGCAGTGCACAGGGGTTCCCTTTCCCCACCAGCAATTTTTTTCTTTTTAAATTTTTTTTAAAAATGTATATTTTATTTTTCAATTACAGTTGATACACAATATTATATTAGTTTCTGGTGTACAACCCAGTGATTCGACATTATATCACTTACAAAGTGATCACCCTGATAAAAATAGTACACATTTGACACCATACATGATTATTAAAATATTATTGACTATATTCCCTATGTTGTTCTTCACACATGCATAACTATTATATAACTACCAATTTGTACTTTTTAATCCCTTCACTTTTTTCACCCATCCTTTTAACTTGCCACCCATTCTGACACCCTCAAAATTTTCTCAGTGTCTAAAAGTCTGTTTCTGTTATGCTTGTTTGTTTATATTGTTTTATAGATTCCACATCTTAGTGAAATAATCTGATATTTGTCTTTCTCTTTCTGACTTATTTCAATCAGCATATTACCCTGTAGATCCATCCATATTGCTGCAGATGGCAAAATTGTATTCTTTTTATGATGGGGTAAATATGTACCACTTCTTTATCCATAAATCTGATGGACACTTAGGTTCCTTCTATATCTCTGGCTATTATAAATAATGTTGCACTGAACATATGGATATATGTCTTTTTGATTAAGTGTTTTGAGTTTCTATGAATAAATAACAATAATTGAATTACTGGGTCCTTCATTGTCTCATGTTATAACTTTTCTTTTAAAAGTTTATCTTTGTCTGGTGTAAGTATTGCTACCCCAGTTTTTTGGTTTTTTGTTTGTTTCCATTTTCATGAAGTGTTTTCCATCTCTTTACATTCAGTCTGTGTGAGTCTTTCGATCAGAAGAAAGTCTCTTGTAGATAGCATATGCAAAGGTGTTTTTTAAAAACTCATTTAGTCACTGTATGTCTTTTGATTGAAGGATTTAATCCACTTTCATTTAAAGTATTATTTTATTATTCATGTCTTCTTTTTCTCCTCCTCCTTATCTCCCTCTCTTCCTCTTCTTTTTTCTTCTTCCTCTTCTTCTTCTCTTTCTCCTCCCCCTACCTCTCTTTCTCCTTTTTCTTCTTCCCTCTGATATTTCATGTAATACTGGTTTGGTGGTGATGAACTCCTTTAGCTTTTTCTTATCTGTGAAGCTCTTTATCTGCCCTTTAATTCTAAATGATGGCTTTGCTGGGTAATCTGGTTGTAGGTTCTTGCTTTCCATTGCTTTGGATATTGTGTGCCCATCCCTTTGGGCCTGCAGTTTCTGTTGAGAAATCAGCTGACAGTCTTAAGGGAGCTCTCACCTTGTAGAGAGCTCTTTTCCCTTGTTGCTTTTAATATTCTCTGGTTTTAAATGTTGGTATTTTAATTAAAATGTATCTTGGTGTAGGCCTCTTTGGGTTCATCTTGTTTGGGATCCTCTGCACTCTTTCTATTTCCTTCATCAGGTTAAGAAAGCTTTCATCATTATTCTTTTTTAAAATAGGGTTTCAACTTCTTGCTCTCTCTCCTCTTCCTGCACTCCCATGATGTGAATGTTGGTATGCTTGAAGCTGTCCCAGAGGCATCTTAAACTATCTTCATTTATTATTATTATTATTATTATTACTATTATTATTATTATTTTGATGCTCACATTGTGTGATTTCTGCTTTTCTTATCTTCCAAAGCACTAATTTAATTCTCTTCTTTATTTGCTGTACTATAGATTCTTTGTAATGTACTCTTCATCCAAGCTATTGTATCCTTCATTTCTGACTGCTTTTTTAAAGTTTCTATCTTCATTTTTATGTTTTCTATCTCTTTGTTGAAGTTTTCACTAAGTTCATCTATTTTTCCTCTAAGTTTATTAAGTATGATTATAACCAGAGCTTTGAACTCTGCATCTGGTAAATTACTGACATCCATTTTCATTCTTTTTCTGGAGTTTTGTTCTGTTCTTTCATTAGGGACATTCTTTGTCTCCTCATTTCTGCAACCTCCCTTTCTTTCTTTCTATGTATTAGGTAGAGCTAATACATCTCTTCATCTTGACAGAGTGGCATTACATAGTAGGTGTATTATATGGTCCAGTGGTGTAGTCTTTCTGTTTACCCAAACTGGGTGCTCCAGATGCATCCCCCCATTGTTGGCTGTATGAAGCCTTCTATTATAGTTGAACCTTGGTTGCTGTTAGCATGTCAATGGGAAGGATTTAACCCCAAACCAATCAGCTGTGAGTATCAGCTGCAACTACACTGTTCTGATCCTATGAAGCAAAACTCCTTAGTGGGGTTTTGGTGCCTGCCAAGGCTGTCCATTGAGTGTGTCCCTTGTTGAGATGGTTGAATTGTAATTTGGCATGGTCTGAAGCTGCCTACCATGTGCACTGGCTCTGGTCTCTCCCAGGAGGTATAGGCCAAGGTCAGCCACCACCTATACCCTGCCTGGTGACACATGGCATGAGCTACAAAGCAATCTGCAGATGGCTACTACTTGTGCTGGGCTTGAAGGTGCCCAGCAACAACCAAGATGTGAAACAAGGCCAGCTACCAATGATGCTAGGCCAGGAACTACTTAATAAGAGGTATGGGGCATCCAAAGGATGCATGCTGCTGTTTTTTTGTTTGTTTGTTTTTGCTTTTACAGATTTTAGGAAAGTCAATTGCATAGTTTCTTTGTAATGGAAAGCCATAGGAAATGGCATGGTTTGGCCTACAAGTTGAGTGGGGTGGGGTCTCAGGGGATCACCAGGGTTGAGTGAACAGTGTTAGCAAGTTGGAGGAGACTAAGGAAATGGCACCTACTCACCAGATCTGTGTGAGCAAGGTTCAGCAAAGAAACAATAAATAGGCTTTGTCCCTCCAACACTTCCTGACTACATACAATTCAGTTCCTGCCAACATGGCTCTGACCCCTTTTGAGGTGTTGCCCCAGTGGTGAAATTCTGAGCAAGTGAGTCCAAATAAGTTCATGAACAGGCCCTTTAAGAGAAAAGCTGGAGTCCAGAAGCCTTCTGTCTCACTCATTCACAATCTTTCCTGGTATTTAAAGCCAGAATTTATGGAGACTTCTTTCCCGGCACTGGAACCCTGAGCTGGCGAGCCTAGTGTAGAGCTGGGACACTTCGCTCTTTTGGGGAAATCTACACAGCTCATATATCCCTCCCAATTTTTAATTGAGTGTGGGTCCTGCCCATTTAGAATCTCTGCCCCTCCTACCAGTCTCAACATGGTTTCTTCTTTATATCCTAGTTGTAGGCCTTCTGTTCAACTAGATTTCAGGTGGTTCTGAATGATGGTTGTCCTGTACTTTAGTTGTAATTTTAATATGTTTGTGGGAAGATTTGAGTGCATCATTTATCTATGCCACAATCTTGACTAGAATTTCTTCCCTCTATGCTTTTTTTGATGATATCTTTTCTAACAGGTTTGAGGTGACATCTCAGTATGATTTTGATTTTCATTACCCTGATGATTAGTGATGGTGAGCATCTTTACATGTACCTAATGGTCATTCATAGATATATTTTTTAAATGTCAACTCAGTTCTTTTGCCCATTTTTTTTAAGCTGGAAACGGGAGAGACAGACAGACTCCCACATGCGCCCGACCGGGATCCCCCGGCACGCCCACCAGGGGCGACGCTCTGCCCACCAGGGGGCGATGCTCTGCCACAACCAGAGCCACTCTAGTGCCTGGGGCAGAGGCCAAGGAGCCATCCCCAGCGCCCGGGCCATCTTTGCTCCAATGGAGCCTTGGCTGTGGGAAGGGAAGAGAGAGACAGAGAGGAAGGAGGGGAGGGGAGTGGAGAAGCAAATGGGTCCTTCTCCTATGTGCCCTGGCCGGAAATCGAACCCGGGTCCCCCGCACTCCAGGCTGATGCTCTACCGCTGAGCCAACCGGCCAGGGCCTCTCTTTTGCCCATTTTAATTGGATTATTTTCTTTTTGTTATTGAGTTGTATGAATTCCTTATATACTTTAAATAGTAGCATTTTATCACATATAAGATTTGCAAATATTTTTTCCATTCTGTAGATTTTTTTTTTACTTTCTTATTTCTTTTCCTATGCAGAATCATTTTAATTTGTAATCCCCCTTGCTTATTTTTGGTTTTGTTACTTGTGCTTTAGCTGTCATGTCCAAAAATATCATTGTCAAGACCCATGTAAAAGATACTTTTTCCTATATTTTCTTCTAGGAGTTTTATGATTTTAGGTTTTACACTTAAGTTTTTAATCCATTTTGAACTGACTTTTGGATATAATGTAAAGTAGAGGTCTAGTTTCATCCTTTTACATTTGAATACCCAATTTTCCCAGCACACTTTAGTGAAGAGACTGTCATTTCTTAATTGAGTATTTATGGCTCCCTTGTTAAATATAACTTGACTATATTTGCTTGGGTTTATTTCTGGGCTTTCATTGATCTATTTGTTTTTATGCAAGTATCATACTGTTTTGATTATTATAGCTTTATAGTATAACTTAAAATCAGAAACTGTGATGCCTCCCTCTTTTGTTCTTTTCAGAATTGCTTTGAGCATTTAGTCTTTTGTGATTCCACATAAATTTCAGGATGTTATTTTTTGTTTTTGTTTTTACTTTTGCTAAAAATGGCATTAGAATCTTTATAGGTATTGTTCTGAATCTATAGATGACTTTTGGAAGTATTGACATTTTAATTCTTTCAACCCATGAATGTGGAATACCTTTCCATTTATTCGTATTGTCAATTTCTTTTATCAATGTATTGTAGTTTTCAGAATAGTGATCTTTGACTTTCTTGGTTAAGTTTATTCCTAAATATCTTTTCCTTTTGATCATATTGTAAATTGGATCATTATTTTAATATTTTCAGATAATTTATTGTTAGTGTGTAGAAACACTACTGGTTTTAGTTTGCTAATTTGTGTCTTGCAACTTTACTGAATTTGTTGATTAGATCTAACAGTTATTTGAAAATAAAGCATAAAGCATACAAAGTTCACAAATAGAGACAATTTTACTTCTTTTCCAATTCTGACACCTTTTATTTCTCTCTTGCCTCATTCCTCTGGCCAGAACTTCAAATACTAATTTAAGTAAGACCAGTGAAAATGAGCACCCTTGTCTTATTCTTGATCTTAGAGGAAAAGTTTTAAACCTTTCACTAGTTTATTTGTGTTAGCTGTGAACTTATCATATATGGTTTTATTATTTTAAGGTGTGTTCATTCTATACCTAATTTGTTAAGTATTTTTTTATCATGAATGGATTTTGAATTTTGTCAAATGCTTTTGTCTGCATCTATTGAGATGATCATATGATTTTTTCTTTCATTCTATTAATGTATTCTATCACATTTATTGATTCATGTATGTTGAAAAATTCTTACATACCAGGTGTAAATCCCACTTGATTATGATAAGTGATTCTTTAAATGTGCTGCTGAATTCAATTTACTAGTTTTTTGGGTTTTTTTTTCATTTAGAAAATTTTATTGAGAATTGTTTACATCTATATTCATTAGGAATATTGGTATGTAGTTTTCTTTTCTTTTTTTTTTTTTTTTTTTTTTTTGTATTTTTATGAAGCTGGAAACGGGGAGAGAGTCAGGCAGACTCCCGCATACGCCCGTCTGGGATCCACCCGGCACGCCCACCAGGGGCAATGCTCTGCCCACCAGGGGGCTATGCTCTGCCCCTCCTGGGCATCGCTCTGTTGCGACCAGAGCCACTCTAGCGCCTGGGCCAGAGGCCAAGGAGCCATCCCCAGTGCCCGGGCCATCTTTGCTCCAATGGAGCCTTGGCTGCGGGAGGGGAAGAGAGAGACAGAGAGGAAGGAGAGGGGGAAGGGTGGAGAGGCAGATGGGTGCCTCTCCTGTGTGCCCTGGCTGGGAATCGAACCCGAGACCTCTGCACGCCAGGCCGATGCTCTATCACTGAGCCAACCGGCCAGGGCCTAGTTTTCTTTTTTGGTAGTACCTTTTTCTGGCTTTCATAAAAGAGTAAATGCTACCTCATAAGATGAGTTTAAGAATGTTCCCTCTTCTTCAATGTTTTTGGAAGAGTTTGAGAAATATTATTGTTAATTTTTAAATGTTTGCTAAGTTATCAGTGAAGCCATCTGGTCCTAGGCTTTTCTTCATTGAGAAATTTTTGATTACTGATTTTATTTTCTTACTAGTAATTGGTCTATTCAGACTTGCATTTCTCCTGACTCATTCTTGCCAGTTTGTATGTATAAGAATTTTTCTGTTTATTCTATGCTGTCCAATATGTTGGTGTATAATTGTTCATAGTAACTTATAATTTTGTTGATTTGGGTCCTCCCTGTGTTTTCTTTGGTTAGTCTAGCTAAAGGTTTTCTTTTCTTTCTTTTTTTTTTTTTTAAGAGCAAACTCTTGGTTTAGTTATTCTTTCCTATTGTTTTTTATTCTCTAATTTATTTCTACTTTTATCATTATTATTTCCTTCTTTCTGCTAACTATGGGCTCAGTTTTTTTTCTAGCTTTTTTAAAGTATAGAGTTAGGTTGTTTATTTGAGATATTTCTTGCTTCTTAATGTAGGCATTTGTTGCTATGAAATTCCTTTTTTGAATTGCTTTTGCTACATCCCATAAGTTTTGATATGTTCTGTTTCCATTACACTTTTCACCAGGTACTTTTTATTTTATCTTTAATTTTTTCTTTGATCAATTGGTTGTTCAGAAGAGAATTAATTTTTATGTATTTGTGAATTTTCTGTTTTTTCTCCTATTATTGATTCTATTTTCATACCATTATAGTCAAAGAAGACTCTTAGTATGATTTCAATTTTTTTTTAGTTTACTAAGACTTATTTTGTGGCCTACATATGTTCTATCCTAGAAAATGTTTCATGTGCACTTTAGAACAATGCATTATGCTGTTGTCACATAGAATTTTCTCTATGTAGCTGTTAGGTTCATTTGTTCTATCACCTTGTTCAAATTTGCTATTTCCCTGTTGCCTTTCTGTCTGGATGATGTATCCATTGTTGAGAGTAGGGTATTATAAAGTTCCCAAATCTTATTGTGCTGTTGATTATTTCTCCTTTTATCTCTGTAAGTATTTGCTTATATTTAGGTGCTTTGAAGTTGGGCTCATAGATATTTACAGTTGTTATATCTTTCCTGATGGATTGAACCCTTTATTATTCTATCATGACCTTATCTCTTTTTACCATTTTTAGTTTAATTTATATTTTGTCTGATATGAGTATAGATACCCCTGCTTTTTCTTTGTTTACTATTTGCTTAATGTCTTTGTCCATTTCTTCACCCACAATCTATTCATGTTTTTAAGGCTAAAGTGAATCTTTTCTAGGTAGCATAACTGGGATCTACATTTTTAATACATTCAGCTATTTTGTGTCTTTTAATTGGATAATTTAATTAATTTATGTTTATATTAATTATTCATATGTAAAGACCATTTCCATTCTGTTTATTGTTTTTTGGTAGTTTTGTAGACCCATTGTTTCTTGTTTCTTATCCTGCTGTCCATTTTGTGTTTTGATGTCTTGTTGTATCAGTGTGCTTTTGTTTGTTTACCATATTCTTTTGTGTAATTACTACAGATTTTTTCCTTGTAGTTACTATGAGACACATAAAATATCTTAAAATTATAATGCCTTATTTTAAACTAATAACTTAACTTCAATAAAATTTCTAAGCTTTACACTTTTACTTTTCTTCCCCCTCACAATTTAGGTCATTGATGTTACAATTTGCATATTTCTTACTTTGTGTAACTAATAACATATTGTATTTATAACTATATTTACTACTTTTGTTTTTTAACTTTTAAACTATAATTTTAAAGGAATTATGCACCACCATTACCATATTACAAATTCTTTTACTATATATTTACCAGTACTACCAGGTTTTGAACTGTCTTCTTATGTTTTTATGATGTTAATTAGCATCTTTTTTTATCTCTACTCAAAAAACTCCCTTTAGCATTTATTGTAAGGCAGACTTAATGGTGATGAACTCCCTCAGCTTTGTTTTTTGGAGAAAGCCTTAAGTTCTTATTTGAAGGGCAAGCTTAGCCAGGTATAGTGATCTTGGGTTGACAGTTTCTTCTTTCAATATTTGAGTATGTCATCCCACTTTTTTTCTGGCCTGAAAAGTTTCTGTTGAGAAATCAGCCTATATTCTTATAGAGGTTCCCTTGTATGTAATCTTTGTCTTTTCTCTTGCTGCTTTTAAATTTTTTTGGTTTTTGCAATTTAATTATAATGTGTCTCAGTGTAGTCCTATGCAAGTTTACCTTATTTGGAATTCTTGGATGTGGATGTTTATTCCTTTCCCCAGGTTTGGGAAGTTTTCAGCCATTATTACTTTATACTATATATGTCCTGTTCCTTTCTCTTTCTCTTTTCTTTGAATTTACATACTACTTTTTTTCATTGTGTTCCACAAATCCCTAATTATTTCTTTTTCTTTTTCTTTTTCTTTTTCTTTCTCTGATTGGATAATTTCAAATGTTTTTACTGGTTCTTTTTTCTATGTCTTTGAGTCTGCTTTTGAAGCTTCCTATTTAGTTCTTTAGTTCATGTATTGTATTTTTCAGCTCTATGATTTCTGGGGGAGGGGTTGTTTGTTTTTATTTCTTCGTTGAACTTCTCCTTTTGGTTCTAGATTGTTCTAATTTTGTTTAGTTGCATGTCTGTGTTCTTATAGTTAACTAAACATCTTTAAGAGGATTATTTGACACTTCACAGATCTTCATTTCTTGAGGGTCATTTATTAATTAGAGCTTTATTAGTTTTCTTTGGTGATGTAAATATTTATCTGATTTTTTATGATCCTTGATTACTTACATTAGTATTTGCACATTTGAGTAAGTGGTCTCCTCTTCCAGACTTTGCAAGTTTATTTTAGCAGAGACAGTTTCTCACCAGGTAGCTCAGTTTTGTTTTCTAGATATGTCTGGTGATGTCCTTGGACAAATGGGTCCTGCTATTAGAGTCTATTTTTCAGTAAGGCAACTGTTCAATCTTTGAGGTCAAGGCTGTGGGTGTGCCACTGACTGAGAACATCTAGATAGGACTGCTGGCTTTGTTCCATGCCCAAGGGAAGTTGAAGAATGAAGTTTGCACTTGCCTGGATTCTCTAGTTAGGCTTAATAGATGGTTGGGACTGGGTATTATATTAAGTAGTAGATGAGGCTATGAATTAGTTTCCCTGCTCTGGTGAGCAGAAGGACAGGATCGCGGACCTGCATGATTTGTTGTTTGGGGGCCCAAATCATGCAAGAGTGTTCACCAAATAGCCTAGTCAGGTGTGGCCACAAATTTTGCTTTGAAGACAGGGAAAGTCATAAGCTACTGACTTGGTTTACAGTTTAAAAAGCTACTGACTTGGTTTACAGTTTAAAAAGCTATATAAGCTTTACAGTTTATAAAGTTTGAAGTCGATGTCAGTGTTTGAAGTGAGGAGGATGTGGTAAAATATCAGCTTTAAATTAGAAGCTGAGCACACAAGATTATCTGATGAGCTGGATGTAGGAATGAGAAAAGGTGTCAGTAATTTCTGGGTTTTTGCTTGAGCATCTATGCAAATAATGCTTCTATTTATTAATATATGAATTATCAGTAAAATAATGGTGCAGGTTAAAGAGTCAAGAGTGCTGCTTTGAACATTTTAAATTTGATGTGAAATAACTAGGCTAGAGATGACATTTTGGCAGTCATCAGCATAAAGGAAGTATAGTAGTTTTCATACATGTCTGCAAATTTTTAGGTACTCTTCCCATTAAAAGGTGAGGTCTGTGCTTCTCCTCTTCAATCTGGGCTGGTTTTAGTGACTATGCTATAACCTAAAGAATCCAGCTACATCTCAAGTTAGGACAGTAAACACCATGCAGCTTCTACCTGGTTCTCTTGAAATGCTTGTTCTCCAGAGGCTCCTTTTAGAAAGGCTCTCTTTTAGTACTCAGCTGCCATGCTGTGAGAAGCTGCAAGAAAAGGCCATGTATAGATGCACCAGTCAATAGTTCCAGTTGAAGTTGTCTTTCAAACATCACTACCCAGATGCCAGACATGTGAAGGACCCCATTTCCTGGGATGGCACCCAGAACCTCTTTCATCTTCTTACTTTATGACCCACTAGTTCCTGTCTGAACAGGATTGGAAGAGGACAACTAATACACCTGCATCTCACTAGAGAATCCCCTTCCACATGGAGCTTGGAAGCAGATCCTCCATCTTCAGATGTTCCAGTCAATAAAGTCACCCCCACTTGTTTGAGTGTTCTTATCTGAGATTCTGGGCATTGTGGATCAAAGATAAGTCATTGCTACTGTACCCTCTCCACATTTCTGATACATTCTACTGGGAATAACTAACTGCTGTTGTTTTTTTGCTACTATATTTGGGGGTGGTTTGTTACACAACAAATGTAATTGAAATATGCAGTAACTGTAGCCATCAGGACAGATGAGATCATTCAGGGAGAGTGTATAGAATGAAAAGAGAGGAGGGAAAACACTGTAGGAAATCAAAGCCTTTAAGAGTTAGGAGAAGTTAAATAAAGCAACAACATGAGAAACAGAAATGAGCAGGGAAGAAAAGCAGGGATATCAAGAGACTGGTATCATGAAAAGCAAAGAATAAATTCACTGTGAGCAGTATCAAATACTGCTGACAGGTCAAGTAAGAGAACTGAAAAATGTCTTTATGTTTTAGCAATCAGAGCAGTGATGACTCAGCAAGAGCAGCTTCACTGAGAGCAGATAAAAACACTAGGATTCTTATAAAGGGGGGAATGAAGAACAAAGGAGGTCTTAGTCTTAGGCAGAAGGTAGGCCACCTTTTGCCGCTAACAGAAGGGAATGCAGAAACAGTGTGTGCAGATCCCATGAATTATTTTGAGTTGTTGACAAAAAGTTTAGGGAGTACCTTCTGAGGGATTTTGTTCTTCCTTAAGGCAAACTTTTGAAGAAAAAAAGTAGGAGGTGTATTTTGCTCCTAATCTGTGTTCTTGGTTTATCTGGCAGGCCCTGCCTGACACCAGTACTCCTTTTAATACTCTCAATTTTAGACTTACATTTACCCATGCTGGGACTAGAACTGCATAAGTAATAATCCTGCATCTCTTTACAGAAGACCCACATAAAGTTTAGGCCAAGTATATGATGGGGATATCGAGGAGGTCATTACTAGATGTGAGAGTTTAGCTTCTGGATTCCCAGGTTTAGCCTCTTAGCTGTCCTTACCATCTGAGTTATGTGATAACAAAAGGATGAGGTTTGTGTTCCTGGGTTGAGCTTTATGAGACCCCAGGATGTTGTGATATTCAGGGTTAAAGTAGAGCACAAGGGCAGCTGCTGGAAAGGGTATTGTGTTGACTTGGCTCTGATCAAAACCCCATTTTACTAATGGGAAAACTAAGACTCATTTCAGAGGAGGGACCCGCCCCACATCATTTAGCAACTGTGGTGGGATCAAGTTGTTCATTTTTCTGAATAATTTTCAATCTCAGGTTAATTAAGCAATGGAAATCTTGAAGGGAACAGCTAGAGTTTTCCCCTAAGACTAGGGATATATTTTTCAGAAGCAAAGCAGTTTCAGAAGCTTCTCAAAGAAAAACACTTAAACATTAGTATAAGGCATTTTGCTAGGGAGTCAGCCATGTGTGCTTCACATGGTTGTTCTAGGGGTATAGTGGAACTTGGCAGGGACTGCGAAATGCCTACAGGATCAGGACAGCCATAAGTTGACCAAAGGGCTGGAACATGCACTGAGGGCCACATTGTCTGAGTCCCTGATGTTATTTCAAACAAGAAAGCCTTTTATTTTATTTGAAATGCTTTCCCAAGGATACTTTTCCCACCCCTTAGGATTCAGGTGATTTCCTCAAGCAGATCTCATGAGATAATTCCCCAGATTTTTCCTAACTCTGTAATAAATAAGGGTTATCATACATTTCCCAACACATGGATCAACCAACTAGATATTCACTCTCTCTCTGCTTAAGGAAACTATTTTCTTAGGGAAATAGTAACCAATGGAAAAGGAAAGCCTTTAGAATTCCAATAAAAATAGCTTCCTCTATTTCTTGGGAGTGGGTGAATTTTGCAGAATAAGAAATACAGGTGTTTCCTTCTCTGTCATATTGGGTAATAAGACCCTTGAGTTAATCAAGCTATGTTTTTACCTGGGCTCTATTTGATATCACAGTAATAGGCCTCCTGCTCTAGGTATACATTTTTTCCAGCATATGACAGTGTTATTCAAAACTGGAAAATAAGGGTGGTATAAGACTGGGGGTAAAAACCAAGGACAGAGTATCACCTATGTTAGGCAAATAGTGGTCATAAAAACTTCTCCAGCCTGAGTACAATTCAGAAAGACTTTAATAAACAGCCACTAAACATTGCACCAAAGCATTAGGAAACACAATTTCTACAAAGAGGTAAAGGTCAGGCTTCCATTCTAATTCCTTAAGATGATCATTAACAGCCCCACCCCACCCCCATTCCCACATATCCACAATACACTCTTCTAGTCATAAATTTACCTACACATTCTTAGGAATAATGAAACTGGCATGCATTAACCCAGCAATGGGAAGGAAGCAGGGGATGGGGAAAGAATAGGTGAAAAGGCAACCAGCAGCTAATGATAGGTCCCGTAGGAGCTTTGAATAGGGGTAGACAGGGAGAATCTGTTTCTGGTACCATCTGTGACTTTACTTTGGGCTTCTAAAATATTCTGTATGAGTAGTGGGGTGCTGCTATCTTAATCTCATTCCTCTTGAGCCATGACTATTAGAATTGGTCTCCTTGGATAATACATTGTGACTTTCTAAAAACATTTTTGGTGTTCAAACAAACTGCATTCAGGACCCATCAGGCTTGTTAAGATTGTACTGATTCTGAGGTCAATGTGGACTTTACTTCTCAATCCTGTCTTCATTTTGGCCTTTGGCAAGAGGAACATGATGATTCTTTATTACAGAAACTTGTGAGGAGCCTAGGCAAGTCACTCAAGCATCACATACTTAGTTTATCTACCTTATGAAACTGTTATAACTATTTATTTTACTCACATTAAGAACAAATAAAGTCAAATGGCCCCTAAATAATATATTATCAAAATGGTAATAAAGTTAATGATTTAGTTCACTGAAAAATCGACTAGACTCTGATTCACCACCCCTCCATTAGAATCAGTATTAGTGGAGTACCAGAGTTTCCTGACACAGTGGAAGGAAAGTTTTTGGGCCTGAACTAGGGTGTGGAATGTGGAGGGTATGGAAAGAAGAATTTGATTTTTGTCTGCCAGTGGCCCTCTCTTTTGAGCATACCTCAAGCCTCATCTACCACCTGGCCCAAATCAATTGCTTCATTTAGTACTTGACTAGTTACCTTGTCAGGGAAGTGACTTTCCTATCACTCTAATCCTTTTAATATTATTTGTGTAGATGTTTGATTTAGATATTTTGTACCTTTTTAGTATAAATTTTAAAAAAATATTTTATTGTTTTCCTATAGAGTTTGCAGGCAGCAATGAGTCCAAACTAAGCAGTATGCAGCTGGCTACAGGGGTCGAGAGTTTGAGATAAGAGATCTTTACTGTAGGAGAAATATACCAAAAAGAAGGTACTATTTTCCTGAAGGCCTGGAATGGCAGGGCACCATCCTCCTTGGTAACAGGCTGGCCCAGTTTTTTATATTGGTTTTGGCCATACATAGTAGACAGTGGTGAGCCTCCAGTGTCCCCACTAACTTCCAAGCCAATAAAGAGGCTGGGGGCCAAGTTCAGAGGTTAGCACTGGATTCTGCCTTTGCTATAAGTATTTATGCCTAGCAGGCCTTGCTGTGGGCAGGGAAGGTGGCAGACAGCACTACATAGGATAGCCTCACCTGACTCCCTTCTGAGTCAGAATCATCTAAATTTGACCAGTCTACAATCCTCCTTGTTTGGAACTCTCAAACAGCCAAGGATACCAGTACAGGTAATACAGTTTCTTCTTTATGTAGTTGGCAGAATGCAATGAAATACATGCAGTGCCTTCAGCTGGGGAAGACTGGCAGACTAAGATGAGCAACTGGATGAATGACAGTGTTTGGCTCTGATGATAGTACACTCAGCAATGTTAGAGGGACAAGTACTTTTTCTTTTTTTCTTATTCATTGAGATTCACAAATGTGAATTGAGAGTCATAGCTTTGTAGGGATTAAAAAAAATCCTGAAACACAGGAAGGGGAGCCTGGGGTTTGGGTGCCTGGGTGCTTCCTAGAGTATACTGTGCTCTGGTTGCTGTGCAACCATTATCTACTGTTTGCGGATCATACCCTTGATAGCTGACTCCCGGTTGACATATGTGGCCCAATAGACCAGATTGAAAATAGCAAAGAGTACAGGAAAGATGATGCGGGAAATTTTGTCAACCTTGCTGACACTGTTGTAGGTTTTGGTCTCAGTTGGGATGTCCTGAATGTAGGTGGTCTTGGGTGAAGCAATGATTGTCGGAGTTGAGGAGGCACTGGGAGCAGCGCCCTTGGAGATGGTGGAGAACTCAGTGTCCTTTGCCAGGTTGATGGGATAGGTGGTTCCCACGATGTTGAAGGTGGTGCTGGTTTTCTTTGTTGGGGCTGCTGGTATTTTCTTCTAGCCAGAAAAAGTAGGAGAGAAGAAGGAACAAAAGAAAAGCTAGTTAACTCTTTACACTGAGCCTGCAGAGGCTGTGGAAAGGAGGAACCTTGAAGAAAGTTAAGAAACAAGAGAGCCTGAAGTCAATAGCACTGGGTAACCAGGTTTGTGTGTAGGAAACTTGCAACATCCTGGTTTACTAGTTATGTGGCTTTGGCCAAGTAACTTCTCCCTTTTGAGTTTTAGTTTCTTCAGCTATAAAATGAGTATCAAAAGATTTGACAGGGTTGTTGAGAGAATCGGATGAGAAAAATGGTAGTAGAAATCACTTGAAAACAGTAAAATGTTGGCCACATGTAAGATCCTATATAATTATGTCATTTGATCCTCAGAGTAACCCTAATGAGCTGGCTGGGTGAGATTACTCCCATTTGACAGATGAGAAAAAGCCTTGGACTGAGTGGCAGAGCCCACAATAGACACCTGGGCTCCTGACCTATATCCAGGGCTGCTCTGTGCTGCTTTCTATAGGCACAAGACACTTTTTGATTACTTGAGAAATAACTCCAAAAGGCTTAAATCATCAAGTGGCAAATCTCCTGTTGGGAAGAGAGCTTGGTGAGTCAGAAGTCATTTTGTCTTAAAGATACAATAAATACTATGGCGTGTTTACATGCATCATTTCAACAGTACCTCACCCTTCATGCACTGTAAACATATTCAGCAAGCTAGGAGGCACACCAGAGTTTTCCATTCTTGCAAGGCTTTGGGCCAGAGTCACAGCCTCCTTAGGGAGCTATACAAATACTCTCCTCTGATATAGCAGAGACAGGAACAGCTGAGGGCCTGCTATTAGATTCTCATTTGTATTTTTTTTTCAGAGTAAAAAAAAAAAAACTCAGTAGGAAACAAGTATGCCCACATGTGCCCATTTGTTCTCACAGATTTAACTTATGTATACATGGACCCTCCATGTAGAAAAGGGGAGACAAAGCTCAGGCCTGAGATAGAAGAGAGAGGCTGAGGAAGTGGATGCCAATGGAGCAGACCAGTGCTAGACTCAGGCCAAAGTCAGTGGCCAAGTTCATAGTCTGCAGTGTTTGCTGCCTCATTTTCCACTTTAACTTTTTCTTTCATTCATCCTTCTTTGTGTCTAGGGACAGCTGGGGGTAAGTGAGCTTCACTTATCAGGAATATCTGATAAAACAATGATGACTATTTTTATTGCCCTAATTTCATACACCTCACATTGTTCCCTTTCACCATGTTACTTTGCTTCCTGACACCTGTGTTTTATCTATTTACTCCTCTACTTCCTACATGTTCCCTTCCTGGATTTTCTCTACTACCCTCTCTTACTGAATCTTTTCCCCTAATCACTTTCTACTTCTTTTCTTCTGAAGAGTTCCCATTATTGTTTTTTTTTAATTTATTGATTTTACAGAGAGAGGAAAGGAGGGAGAGAGAGAGAAACATTAATTTGTTTCTTTATGTGCCCTGACCAGATATTGAATCTGCAACCTCTGTGTATCAGGATGATGCTTTCTTTAACCAATCAAACTATCTGGCCAGGGTGAACCCAAATTATTTTGATGTTTTTATTTTTCCCTTTAGACCATTTACCTTCCTGATCTTCATAATAATTTTTCCAAATATTTACTGAGTACTTACTGGGCCAAGAACTTTTCTAGGTATTTATGTAGGTGGGAAGGTTAAAAGATAAGTCAGTTTTAGTCCGTGTTTTCCAGGAGTTCACAGTCCAGTGGGAGATAGTCTCATAAATACATCATGGCCATATAATATGATCAGAGCTGTAGCAGGTATGAGATGAATGTGATAGGAATTCAGTAGAAAGAAGGACAAGATACCTCCAGGTGCAGAAATGTTGGTTCTGAGAAAAAATGAAGTTTATGAGCTGGAGCTGGTTGCAAAAAAAAGGGGGGGAAGTTTATTAGATAAAGATGCATCATAAGCCATTGCACAGGCCAAAAGGACTATTAATTTTAGGTTGGCAAGAAGTCTGCTGCAGCTGAATCATAGTGTGCAGAACAAAAGGCCGTGGATGTCATCTCCTCCTATTATGCTTCTTTGTGCTAGCTTCAGGGTTTTTAATTAGGGAGGATGAGTGGCACAAATGAGGGGGTGTTGTAAGTAAATGAATAGTCTGACTAATTGGGCATGTAAAAAACAATATTTTGGAGGAGTCTAAGATGGCAACGGAGTAGGTGGACATTCCAGCTGCTACCTCCCAAGACCAAATTGGATTACATTAAGAACAATCATCTTGAAAAACCAACTTTGGACTAAAGCAGGGGTCTCAAACTCGCAGCTGTGCGGCCCGCCCACCAATTTTGTGCGGCCCGCAGACTAATCAAACTTCGTGGATTAATCTGCGGGCCAGTCTGCGAGCCGCACAAAATTGGTGGGTGGGCCGCGAGTTTGAGACCCCTGGACTAAAGGAAGAGGAGTCTATAATCAAGAATCACAGAAGATGCCACATCGAGAATGGTAGGAAAGGCAGGGGCATGAAAAGGGTTCCCCTGCTCACAGGAGGGAGTGGTGGTGGAGGATATGGAGGGACTTTCACTGTGGGGAGGATTGTCCTGAGATGTGCAGGTCCTAAGCCCCTGGCCTGGCACCACAGCCTAGAGCCTCAAAGCCTAGAAGAAGTGCTCACATAGTACTTGGTGGTGAAAAGATCAGAGGTTTCTGTTTAAGAGAAAGAGATGGGAGCTCTCAGAAACACAGGCTCCATCTTAAAGGGCCAGCACAAAAAATTTCATTCATAGCCACTTACCCAGGGCTCTGGCAGAGGGAGGGCTGAGAGGACTAGAGTTGCATGAGGAAAGTGAGAAGTCAGTGGCCTAGGGAAAGACACTGTGGGGGACAGCAACCAGAACCCCTGTGCTGAGTCATTCTCCAATACTGTACAATAGTCACCATCTTTCTTGGGTGAAGAAGTGCCCTCCATGTGACATCACCCTGGGGAAAGCAACTGCCCCACACTTAGGAGTCTCTCTTGCCCCACTCTTAGGGGACTGGACCATTTTAAGAAACCAGGAAGCAGGGAGCTTGTCAGTGACCCAGTTTTCTGGCATTGAGGCCAGAGCTTTCTCCACAGCATGCTCTCAAGGCTGTGACTGGTGCTTCTGCCTCACTGGAGATTCAGTAGAAGCTGTCTGAAATGTGGGAAGATCACATCTATGGGTCTCAGAGGCCATACCCACTGGAATCCTGGGGGTCTGTGAAAAAAGTCTGGACAGACTGATACCTGGGGCTGAGAGGCAGAGCCACACCCACCACCCTTCCTAATTCCTGAATTAAATTGCCCCAGGCTCTAGACCAGGTGTAGTCAACCTTTTTATACCTACTGCCCACTTTTGTTCTCTGTTAGTAGTAAAATTTTCTAACCGCCCACCAGTTCCACAGTAATGGTGATTTATAAAGTAGAGAAGTAACTTTACTTTATAAAATTTATAAAGCAGAGTTACAGCAAGTTAAAGCATATGATAATAATTACTTACCAAGTACTTTATGTCAGATTTCACTAAGTTTGGCAGAAAAAATCTTTATAAAACAACTTATTATAGTTAAATCTATCTTTTTATTTATAATATGGTTGCTTCGCTACTGCCCACCATGAAAGCTGGAATGCCCACTAGTGAGTGGTAGGGACCAGGTTAACTACTACTGCTCTAGACTCTACCAGAAGTTTTATTTCAGTGGCCAAGACTAACAGGCAGCCAGCAGACAGAGGCTGCAGTAAGCAGAACTCAGAGAACCTTATTGTATTCCTGACTTTCCCCCAGGTCCAGTGTGGGGAAAAGCCAGCTTACATGTGCAGCTTGGTATTGCCATTTGCACCTGGGACCAGAAGAGGCAGCCACAAACAGTAGATTGCCTGTAGCTCTGTGAAAGTGGCTGAGGGCAAGTCACAGGCAGTGTCCCACACTGGTCTGTACCAGGTTCCCTCCAGGGAGGCCCAGGGCTGGCACTCCAGAGGCCAGCTGCAGAGAGCATTGGTTCAGGACCTAACTACCTTTGCTGGCAGTGTGTCCTAAGGGAGGGCTCATCAGATCTGGGCCCACCTGTAGTGAGTTCTGCTTTCTGTTATCAGCACTGTCACAGTGGCTTGTGGGCATTGGATAGGGTAGAGCTTAACAATCAGCCAGCCCTGATTCTGGATATCTTGCCCCACTAGGCTAGGTTCCACAGAGAGAAGGGAGAGAGTCTTGGAGAATGGATATTCAAAGTGTGGGTCTCCCCCTACTGTTGCGTCTGGTTAAAGGGCTTAACCAGTTTCTGGTAGGAACCATAGTCAGCCCCAGGGGAGGACTCTCAGTCTTCCTCCCTGAGAACAGAGGCTAACAAGCTAGAAGAATAGCTGGAGAAGAGACTGTGGGCTGCACCCAATATGAAACTGCTGCTCACCTCACTGGGGAGAAATAGAATCCCAGCAGTGTGTTAGGCATTAGGCTCTATAGTAAGGGCCACTTTCTTGATACTGAGCTGCTGACTAGGAGACCCCTCATGTAGGGGGTCCTACCAACATTGGTTGTACCCTAAACTATCAATCTTGCAACCTGTAGAAGGGTTGATGGGGTGAGGCCAGTGTGAGTCCACACTACATTCTTTCTACAGAAGACTGTGGGAAAACCACGCAGCTTCAAGGGGAGGTGGAGCAGCTAAAAAGTGGAAGTAATTCTTATGGAGCTTGAAGTTTTTACAGAGCTGTTGTCATCTCTAAGCAGTAGGAAACTGATCCTTGTACACAGGTTGGCCCCTCCCACATTACCCAGGCTCAGAAAATGCAGACGCAAACAGCAAACAGAACAGTAGCTCCAGACAGTTAGCCCACAGCAGGTTACAAACAACAGCTGATGCCAACTCAAGAAGACCCAAAACCAACACAACTAATAGTGGGTGGCAGACAGTACCAATGCTAGATTCAGTTAGCTACACAAGCAGCATACCCAAAAGAGGAGTCCAGCAGGCATCAGACACAGCAGAAAATAAATATGCCCAACAGAATAGACACTGCACACTGCCTAATACATATGATCAAGGTTGACCCTTAGAGTCAGCCAGGCTGAAGGGATAACTGCAACCATGAAAGGACCAGCTGCACTCAAAACTTACGTACAACAGAAGGCTAAATACAATACTCAAGAAATATTCCAAGAGCAAGAAACTCAGGTGGCCTCTAGGTCAGTACCACTGAGCCCATCTTCCTCATTAAGACAGCACAACAAATTTCAAAGTGAGACAGCACTACCTAATACACATACAAAATGTGAATACAAATAAATATGACCCAAATGAATCAACAAGATAAATCCCCAGAAAAATAACTAAATGAAATGGAAGTAACCAAATTACCAGACACAGAGTTTAAAGTAATGATTTTAGGATGCTCAAGGATATTAAAGCAACAATGGATGACCATGATGAGAATTTAAACAAAGAGATAGCCAGTATCAAAAAGAACACTGAAATAATAAAAAAGAACCAATCAGAAATAACAAAAACAATATCAGAAAGGAAGACTACACTAGTAGAGATCAACAGCAGGCTGGATGAAGTGGAGGATCAAATCACGGATTTATAGGACAAAATAAACATAAGCACACAAGTAGAGCAGCAAAAAGAAAAGAGGCTCAAAAAGACTGAGGAAACTTTAAAAGACTTCTGCAACAACATGAAGAGAAACATCTGCATCATAAGAGTTCCTGAAGGAGAGGAGAACTAACAAGGGATAGATAACTTGTTTGAAGAAAGGATAGCTAAAATTTCCCTAAATTGGTGAAGGAAAGGTCACACAAATACAAGAAGCACAGTGAGTCTCATTAAAGATGAACTTAAAGAAGACTACATCAAAACACATCATAATTAAAATGCTAAAGTAAAGAGACAAAGTTTGAATACTAAAAGCTGCAAGAGAAAAGCAGTTAATCACCTACAGAGGAACCCCCACAAATATGACATCCAACTTCTCAACAGAAACACTTGAGGCCAGAAGGGATTGGCAAGAAATAATCAAAGCGATGCAAAGCAGGAACCTATAACCAAGACTACTTTATCCAGCAAAGCTATCAATTAAAATTGAAGGAGTAAAACACTTTTCAGACAAAAAAGACTCAAGGAATTCATTAGAACCAACCAGTACTGCATAAAAGTTAAGAGGCCTGCTATAATAAAAGAAAAGGGAAAAAAGAAATTGAGAAAAAGAAGATTGTAAGTTCAGAAAATAAAATGGCAATAAATAAAAGTAAATATCAAAAATAACCTTAAATCTAAGTGGGTTAAACGATCCAATCAAAAGACACAGCATAGCTACATGGATAGGAAAACAGAACCCATATATATGCTGTCGACAAAAGACTCACCTCAGAACAAAAGAACACATAAACTGAAAGTGAAGGGATGGAAAAAAGTATTTCATGAAAACGAAAATTTAACAAAAGCTGGAGTAGAAGTACTTATATCTGACAAAATAGCATTTAAAACAAAGGCTATAGTAAGGGAAAAAGAAGCTCATTACATAATAATGAAGGGAGCAATCCAACAGGAGGCTATAACCATTGTACATATTTATGCACCTAAATACATATATAAAGCAGATTTTTTTATAAATTTTTATTAATGTTAATGGGATGACATTAATAATTCAGGGTACATATATTCAAAGAAAACATGTCTAGGTTATCTTGTCATTAAATTATGTTGCATGCCCCTCGCCCAGAGTCAGATTGTCCTCCGTCACCCTCTATCTAGTTTTCTCTGTGCCCCTCCCCCTCCCCCTAACTCTCTCCCTCCCTCCCTCCTGCGTCCTCCCTCTCCCCACCCCTGGTAACCACCACATTCTTGTCCATGTCTCTTAGTCTCGTTTTTATGTTCCACCAATGTATGGAATCATGTAGTTCTTGTTTTTTTCTGATTTACTTATTTCACTCCGTATAATGTTATCAAGATCCCACCATTTTGCTGTAAATGATCTAATGTCATCATTTCTTATGGCTGAGTAGTATTCCATAGTATATATGTGCCACATCTTCTTTATCCAATCTTCTATTGAAGGGCTTTTTGGTTGTTTCCATGTCTTGGCCACTGTGAACAGTGCTGCTATGAACATGGGGCTACATGTGTCTATAAAGCAGATTTTGATGGACAAAAAGGACGAGATCGACAGGAATACTATAATAGTAGGGTATTTTAATACCCCACTAATTTCAATGAATAGATCCTCCAGACAGAAAATTAACAAAGAAACAGTAGCCTTAAATGACAGACTAAACCAATTGGATTTAATTGTTGGGGACCGAATAAATAAACAGGGTATTTTTGCAATCTGGACAGAGGTGCTGGGCCTGAACTCCACCTCATTTGCCTCATTAACAAAGAGCTACACTTGATTCTCATTTGTCTCACTCATGTACTCCAGAGGAGGCTGGAAGCTAGTTTCTTATTAGTGTAAAGCAGATTTGGATGGTATGGTTGGTATTGTCTGTGAGTTGCCTTGGAAACTTAATTGAATTGCTGATGGACCACATTTTTTCTATGAATAAAAGTGGATGTGCTTCTGGGAGCACAGACATTACAGCTAATGAGCAGTAGAGACTGTTTACCATGGCATCCTCCTGAACCCATATATATCTTTAAGTCTCCTATCATTTATTTTAATTCCATACCTTTTCCTGTTCGGGACCCCTGTATATACTTGTTGTGGTTGGACCCCAACAATTGGCGCCCATATGTGTGGCCATCGGAAAAGGGAAAGAGGAGAGGTTATGGAAACCCCAGAAGTGTGCATACAAAGTAAGTATAAAGCTTTTAAAGAGTTAAGCTTTTAAGTAGAGTTTGGTGAGAAATTATAAGAAATAATTTGAGAGAAAATAAATATGGGAGTGCTAGGATCAAAAATAAGAGACCTTTTCGTAGAAATATTTTCATATGAGAAAGAGTATCAGGGTGAGCCAGAAGCAGAGAGATGTGAATGTGGAAACAACTTGAAGTTTAAGAATGACTCGAGGGATAAAAATTTTGCGGCTATGGCTGTCTTAACAGCGGGACCTCCGCTGCCTTCGGCTCCTTCTTACATTCAATCCTCTGCTCCTCCGTACCATTATCGGGCTAATTCCACAGTCTATAGCTCAAAATCTGGGAAATCCCCACTCCAACAATAGACCAAGCTCGAAATACAAGGGAAACAATAACTGGCTTTACCTGTTTTCCTGTTGTAGAAAGACAGAACAATAAGGGAAACTAGTGAGAGAGCATGAACCTGTACCTTTTAAAACTGAAAGAAAAACTTCCTTGTGCTCAGTATGGGCCTACTGCCCCTTTTACACTTGATTTATTAGATCCTATTTGTGCAAAGGCTTTACCACCAAATGACTGGAAGGCGATTGCTCATGCCTGTCTCTCCGGGAGTGATTATTTGCTATGAAAATCAGACTTTTATGAAAAGGCCATGGAGCAGGATGAGAAAAATCAGCAAGAGGAGGTTGTTTTTACTGCAGATATGTTAACTGGAGAAGGACAATATGCCCATACAGCAATTCAATTAGAGTATCAACTAACTATTTATGATATAATTAATCAGATAGCCACAAAGGCATGGAAATGCCTGCTTACTTCAGGGGCCAAAACGGAAGAATTTGGAAAAATTAGGCAAGGTCCTAATGAGCAATATTAAGAATTTGTTTCATGGCTAATTCAAGCAGTCAAAAGAATAGTAGGGGATAAAAATGTAGGAAAGATTTTGATAAAGCAATTAGCATATGAAAATGCTAATTCAGCTTGTTGGGCTGCACTTCGGCCTCACTGCAAGAAGGGAGATATAGAGGACTATATGAGAATGTGTGCTAATGTTAGGACTTCATACATGCAGACCTTGCTTTTGCCACAGACATTAAGGCGAGATTTCCAGGACGATACTTTGATAAAAGGCAGAACAAGCAAAGGAAGGAAAGTTGGGGAAGTACTTTTGCCCATGGATATTGTTTCTAGTGCGGGGGTGTAGGGCATTTTGCTACAAACTGCCCTACTCCCCTGGGATATCAGTCTTGGCCTCTCCCTCAAGGATGACAAGTCCTTACGGCTCTGGACCTCTGCCCACGTTGTAGGAGAGGGAAACACTGGGCAAATGAGTGTAAGTCTAGATATAATGCCCAAGGGCAAAGGATTCAGAGAAGCCGTGGAGGCTACTGCCACCTTGCGCCTGAGCAGCCACCAGCATGTACCCGTCATAGTCCCCTCTTAGAAATGCAAGCCACAGCGGGGACCCGTCCGCCTCACCGGGCCGCGATGGGTGGGGCAGACCCGGAGCAGTGGTGGAGAAGCATTCCCCTCTCAGTGTAAATCTAAATATACCACCAAAAGCCAGGGAAACGGACAATGGGGCCCTTCCCAGCCCCATCAAACAATAGGGGTAATGTAGGTAATTTCTTCAGCAAATTATGATTCCAGCAGGCCAAACATTGCCCAACTAATCCGAGCAACAACAGGTAGTGCAAGACTGGACCTCAATTCCACCTCTCAATTTGTATTAACTCCAGAGATGGGACCTCAAGCTATACCCACTGGAATTTTTGGGCTGCTTCCCAGTAACAAAATAGAACTTTTATTAGGCAAAAGTAATTTAACTATAAGAGAATTTTTTGTTCTCCCTGGAGTAATAGGTTCGGGTTATATAGGGGAAATTAAAGTAATGGTTCACACTCTGAGAAATATAGTCACTATCTCTCCTGATATAAAAATTGCTCAATTAATCCTCTTACCTCCTTTAAGAGAAGGCCAAACCCTGCAAAAGGCACCCCAAAAGAATCGAGGATTTGGTTCCACTGATGCTGCCTATTGGGTTCAAAAAATAGGTCATGAATGCCCTAAAATGGAACTAACAATACAAAGGCATAAATTTAAAGGACTATTAGATACTGGAGCTGATGTATCTATTATTTTAAGCTACACTGGCCTCATTCCTGTCCCACTCATGCAGCAGTCACAGAATTACAAGGTATAGGGCAGAGTAAATCCCCTCAACAAAGCTCTAGTTTTTTAAAATGGGAAGATAAAAAAGGTCATTCTGGATTTTTTCAGTCTTATGTGCTCCCTGAATTGCCAGTTAATTTGTGGGGTAGAGATGTTTTGAAAAATATGGAAGCCTTGCCTATCAGTCCTAATAGCTTAGTCAGTACTCAAATGCTTGATCAGGGATTTTTGCCCACTAAGGGATTAGGGAAAGAACAGCATAGAATTCTCACCCCCAGAGAAGTGGCACCTAATACCAGAAGGAGTGGATTAGGGTATCAAAATGTAGCATAGGGGCCTTGGTAGCTCCTGCTACCCCAATAATGCTTTATGCAGACCCAATTACTTGGAAATCATATAATCCTGTATGGGTAGACCAATGGCCCTTTCTCAGGAGAAACTTAAGGCAGCTGCTCAATTGGTACAAGAACAGTTACAGCTTGAGCACATTAAACCTTCTAATAGCCCATGGAATACACCTATATTTGTTATTAAAAAGAAATCAGGAAACTAGAGGCTATTACAAGATTTGAGAGCAATAAATAAGACTATGGAAATTATGGGTCCTCTCCAGCTAGGACTCACTTCTCCTACTGCCATTCCATGGAATTATCACCTTGTAGTTATTGACTTGAAGAATTGTTTTTTTGCTATCTTTTAAGCCTTCATGATTGCAAGTGTTTTGCATTCAATGTTCCTTCACTTAATTTCCAGGCTCCCATGGAGTGATACCAGTGGAGAGTTTTGCCTCAAGGTATGGCTAACAGTCCTACCTTGTGCCAAAAGTATGTTGCTCAAGCTATCTCTCCAGCACGAAGGAATCACCCTAAGGCATACATAACTCATTATATGGATGATATTCTTATTGCTCATCCAGATAAAGATACTATGCTGACTATTTTGCAACAACTAAAACATTCTTTGAAAGAATCAGGACTTTATATAGCTCCTGAAAATGTACTACAATCTTAGCCTTTCTCTTATTTAGGGCACATTATTGAGGGACAACAAATTCGTCCACAAAAATTAGAAATCATAACAGGTCATTTAAAAACTTTAAACTATTTCCAGAAATTATTAGGATCAAGCTACTCAAAAGAAAATTATTGGAACAACCATGACAGACCAAGCAATTCAGTCTCATACTATTCATCATCAGGCTGCTGCAGCCCTACATAAACAGTTTCAACTTTCTCAGGAAGCAGCATGACAGATTGTTAAATCTTGTTCAAGGTGTCCTATATTACAATCTGTCCCTTCGGAGTTAACCCACGAGGACTGCTACCAGGACAACTTTGACAGATGGATGTTACTCATATACCTTCATTTGGCAAACAGTCATATAACTTCATTTGGCAAACAGTCCTTAGTCCAAGTTACAGTGGATACTTATTCTGGATTTATAGTAGCTCCTGCCAGAACAGGAGAGGCTGCTAAGCATGTTAGCTCATTGTTTGTATGCATTTTCTATTATTGGACTTCCTAAAATTATTAAAACTGACAATGCTCCTGCATATGTAGGAAAAGCATTTACTACATTTTGTCAGACTTTTAGTATTGACCTAAAGATGGGAATTCCTTACAATCCCCAGGGTCAAGGCATTGTAGAGCGTGCACATCAAACACATAAAAACCAATTAGAAAAAATAAAAAACAGGAATTATACCCTCGAACTCTGCAAATCTTCTTTCTCATGCTCTTTTCACTTTAAATATTTTGAATACTTATGTACAGGGTCATTCAGCAGCTGAGAGACTCTGGAATCCTAAAAGAAAAGCCTTCCTGGAAGTGCAATGGAGAGACCCACTCACAGGAATCTGTCAAGGGCCAGACCCTGTTCTCTTCTGGGGCCAAGGATATGTGTATATTTTTCCTAGGTCTGCTGAAGGTCCTTGGTGGATTCCTGAACAGTTGGTGAGACACCATGATTCTGAATGAGGGACTCACTTTACAAGAACAACTGTATAAGACTTATTTTACTATGCTTTCATCCTTTTTTTTCTGTTGAGAATAATGAAAAGACTAGGATACTTCTTAAAGTTGTATTATTATCTAATTTTCTTTAATGTTCTAGATCATTTTATTTCTTTCCTGTTCCATGCCTGGAAAGAGGGTGAAGGGGGAGCCTGTTTGGATATGCCTAAACAAAAATCTCATATGGTCAACTTAATATTTTTCAAGAGAGATTTCCGTCTGGTATTTATTCTTACCACATTCCTATTAAAATAGCCCTACTTAAGATCAAGCAGGCCACATTCTAATCTCTAAAATCCTGGGTTTTACTCTTGATTTGTGTAATTATATGTGAAGTCTTTATTTAATGTCTAAATGTGTCTTTCTTCAAGGCCTGAATTAAGTTTATGCATGCAAAAATTGAAAATGCTGGCTCTAATGTAAAAATAAAATATCATCCCTACAAATTTAAAAGTTTAATTGGAACAAGTAAAGTGCGCTCACTGAAATTTGGATAAAATGAAATGAAAATCCTAAAGATTTCCTAATTTGGCCAAACTGTTCCAAGCTAAAGTTGCTGTAGCTGCAAAGCTTGAAGCAGGGTGGATTTGCTTAACAAAGGTGTATTTTTTTTTACTCTTTGAATTGCCTGTTGATTAATTGGGTAGAAGTGTTTTGATGGATGTGAGAATGTTGCTTGAAAGTTCATTTGCTCTATGAACTTGTAGGTTGGAATTGAGATGAGTGTTCCTTGCAGTTTTTGAGATCAAGGTGTTGTGGAGTGTACTCAACAAATGCTTAAGGGTCAATTGTAAATTATATACATACACACACACATATATATAAAAAGGAGGGGAGTCATGTCTTGGAACTCCTGCTTTGAAGAATTTCTTTTGAATGCTGATGTATAGGAGACACCAAACCTCTTTCTTTTGCAAACTTCTACCCTCTTTTATTTGATCCAGCTAGTAATGCTGTTTTGTCTTTTTCTAAATAGTTCCAGATATACAGAAAAAGTTTATATAGGTGTATGTGGACCCTCAAAACCCTACTGAGATCTTCTGAGCATGGCTTTTAAGGTCTGTTATGACCAATAGGAAAAGAAAAGGCAGATAAAGCCCAAAAGAGATCAGGAAAAATACCAGCTCTTGGCATGCACCCTTAAAGGCTCCAATGCCCCAAGGGGACCTCATAGGACTCATCAGGGCCCTGCTTCAAGAGTGGAAAGGAAGGTCATTGAGCTAAAGCCAGCCAGGCTTCTCTGCCCCTACCAGGGATATACCTTTGCTGTGGAAAGAAAAGGGACACTGGAAGGTAAGCTTCCCCCTCACTCCTCTAAGAGAGGGTTCAGTCTCTTCCAGCCCCACTCCAGCCATCTGTGACCTATCCTTTCTCAGCCTCCTGGGACTTACCACTGAAGAATAAAGGTGCCCAGGGCTGTTGGCCCCATCTTACGTCACCATAGATGGGCCTAGGGTATTTCTTCCAAGTAGCAGGTAAACTGATCTCATTTCTTGTGGACATGAGGGCCACTTACTATGCCTTGCCTAAATATTTGGATTTTTATTCATCCCTTGAAGATCTCTGTGGGTGTTGATAGTCTTTATTTTCTGATATAGTGTTTCCTTTATACCTCCTGCCTTAATGCCCCATGCCTATTTTAGGCTGGGACCTGCTCCTAATTTAGATAAATTTACCTCTGTCACCCAGCACAGTGTATCCCAAGGTTCTCTTCACCATGCTATGGCTGCAGACCTCCAGGGAAAGGCACCCTGGGTTCATCTCCCCAGTTTAAAAAAAATGGAAGCTCCATCTCCATACATGCTGCAGAGGGCTTTACCAGTCTATCTTAATTGTTATCAGCTAGAAGCAGTGGTCATTGGGACTTGGACTTTAGCTGCAAAGTGTGGAAGTGTGATCACAACTCCAGTGCCTTGTGGACTTTTCCTGAATGTGTGTGACTCCTGCTCCTTGGGACATTTCTCGGACTGAAGTGGGGTTGGGTTACATTTACAAATAATATGAAGTGACAGTGTAAACATGGACTTGGGGAAATTACATTAACATGTTAAGGACATTTAAGACTGTAAGAATTTTGCCTGACCAGGCAGTAGCACAGTGGATAGGGCATCAGACTGGGATGCAGAGGACCCAGGTTCGAGACCCCAAGGTCTCCATCTTGAGCACAGGCTCATCTGGATTGAGCAAAAGCTCACTAGCTTGGACCCAAGGTCTCTGAAAGAAAAAAAGAGTGTAAGAATTTTTTTTTTACAGAGACAGAGAGTGAGTCAGAGAGAGGGATAGACAGGAACAGACAGACAGGAATGGAGAGAGATGAGAAGCATCAATCATTAGTTTTTCATTGCATGTTGCAACGCCTTAGTTGTTCATTGATTGCTTTCTCATATATGCCTTGATCATGGGCCTTCAGCAGACCGAGTAACCCCTTGCTGGAGCCAGCGACTGTGAGTCTAAGCTGGTGAGCTTTTGCTCAAACCAGATGAGCCCGTGCTCAAGCTGGCGACCTCAGGGTCTCGAACCTGGGTCCTCCGCATCTCAGTCTGACACTCTATCCACTGTGCCACCGCCTGGTCAGGCAAGAATTTTTATTATAGATCCTGTTGTATTAGTTAAGATTTTGCTTGATAATCTAATCACTTAATTGTATTAGGACACTTGTTATAGTATCTGTTAGCATTGGCTATTTCAATTTTGTTGTTTATTTTATAGTTTTCTAGTCTGCCTCCAAATTGGAACACAGAAATTCAGACGAGTATGAATCACAGCACAAGAATTAAAATTAAAAAAAATATATATATAAAGGGAGATATGTTGGGGACTGAATAAATAAACGATATTTTTGCAATCTGGACAGAGGTGCTGGGCCTGAACCCCACCTCATTTGCCTTGTTAACAAAGAGCTACACCTGATTCTCATTTTTCTCACCCATGTTCTCTGGAAGAGGCTGGAAGCTAGTTTCTTATTAGTGTAAAGCAGATTTGGATGGTATGGTGGGTGTTGTCTTTGAGTTGCCTTGGAAACTTAATTGAATTGCTGATGGACCACATTTTTTCTATGAATAAAAGTGGATGTGCTTCTGGGAGCACAGACATTATGGCTAATGAAGAGTAGAGACTGTTTGCCGTGGCATCCTCCTGAACCCATCTATCTATATATATCTATATATATATCTATATATATCTATATATATATCTATATATATATCTATCTATCTATATATATATATATATATATATATATATATATATATATATCTTTAAGTCTTCTATCATTTATTTCAATTCCATAACTTTTCCTGTTTGGGACCCTGGTATATACTTGTGGTTGGACCCCAACATTTAATTGATATCTTCAGAACATTTTACCACAAAGCACCTGAATATACATTATTTTCAAGGGCTCACAGTACACTTTCTAGGATATACCTCATGTTAAGACACAAAACAAGTAACAATAAATTTTAAAAGTTTGAAATTGTACCAAGCATCTTCTCTGACCACAGAAGCATAAAACTAGAAATCAACAGAAACTAAAAAACATTCAAACACTTGGAGGGTAAATAGTATGTTTTAAAATAATAAATGAAAAACAAGAAGAGCAAGAAAGAAAGAAAAAAATTACTTTATGTAAATTTGGGACACATTGAACGCAATCTTGAAATGGAAGTTCATAGCATTACAGGCATACATTAAGAAGCATGAAAAAAACTCAAAGAAACAACCTAACCCTGCACCAAAAAGAAGTATAAAAAGAAAAAATAAACCCCAGAGAAAGTAGCAGGAAGGAAATATAAAGATCAGAGCAGAAATAAATGATAGAGAGTAGAAAATAAACAACAACAAAAGATCAATGAAATTAAAAGCTAGTTCTCTGAAAATGTAAATCTTTAACCAGACTCATTAATAAAAAAAGAGGACCCAAACAAATAAAATGAGAAATGAAAGTGGAGAAGTAACAACTGACACCACAGAAATAAAAAGGACTGTAATAAAATACTACAAAGATCTATATACCAAAAAATTTGACAACCTAGACAAAATGGATAAATTTCTAGAAACATACAACCATCCTAAATTCAATCTGGAAGAATAAGAAAACATAAACAGACTGATTACAAGAAATGAAATCGAAACAGTTATTAAAAAACTTACAGCAAACATAAGTCTTGGACAGGATGGCTTCACAGGCTAATTTTACCAAACATTCAAAGAAGAACAAACACTATCCATCTCAAGCTATTTCAAAAAATTTGAGAGGATAGAAGACTCCAAGCTCATTTTATGAAGAAAGCATTTTCCATATTTGAAAACCAGGTAAAGACATTACAAAGAAAGAAAAGTATAAGCCAATATCTCTGATGAATATAGATGCTAAAATTCTCAACAAAATATTACCAAACTGAATCTAGAAGTACATTAAAATGATTATACATCATGATCAAATTGATTTATTCTTGGGAGTCAAGGCTGGTACTATATTCACAAATCAATAAGTGTGATTAGTAATGTAAACAAAACGAAGGACAAAAATCACATGATTATATCAATAGATAAAAAAACAAATAATTTTATAAAATCCAGCACCGATTTATGACCAAAACTCTGAGCAAAGTGGTAATACAAGGAACATGCCTCAACATAATAAAGAACATATATGACACATTGACAGCCAACATCATACTCAGTTGGCAGCACTTAAAAGCAATTCCCTTCAGATCAGGAACAAGATAGGAATATCCTGTTTCACCTGTCTTATGCAACATAGTTCTAGAAGTTTTAGTCACAGCCAATCATACAAGAATAAAAAATAAAAGGTATCCAAATTGAAAAAGAAGTAGAACTGTCATTATTTGCTGCTGACATGATACTGTACATAAAAAAACCCTAAAATCTCAGTGAAAAAACTACTTGACCTAATGAATTAATTTGGCAAAGTGGCAGGATATAAAATTAATATTGAGAAATCAGTGACATTTTTATATACCAACAATAAACTGTCAGAAAGAGAAATTAAAGATATAATTCTCTTCACTATTGCAACCAAAAAAAAAAAGTACCTAGGAGTAAATTTAACCAAGAAGATAAAAAACTTGACCTCAGAAAATTATAAGACATTGAAAAAAGAAATCAAGGAAGATACAAACAAGTGGAAGCATATACCATGTTCATGGTTAAGAAAAAATAACATTATTAAAAGTTCTATACTACCCAAAGCAACCTATAGATTCAATATATTTCCTGTTAAAATATCAAAGGCATACTTTACGGATCTAGAACAAATATTCCAATAATTTATATGAAACCAAAAATCAACCCAAATAGCCTCAGCAATCTTTAAAATGAAGAACAAAGTGGGAGGTATCACACTTCCTGATATTAACTTACACTACAAGGCCTTTGTAATAAAAACAACTTGTTACTGGCATAAGAACAGGCATATAGATCAATGTAACAGAACAGATAATCCAGAAATAAATCCACGCCTCTATGGTCAATTGATATTTGATAAAGGAGGCAAGAGTATATAATGAAGTAAAAACTGTCTCTTTAATAAATGGTGTTGGGAAAATTGAACAGGTACATGCAGTAAACTCTCTGATATCTCTCCTAGCAATATTTTTGCCAATATAGCTCTGCAGGCAAGTGAAATAAAGGACAAAATAAGCAAATGGGACTCTATCAAACTAAAAACTTTTGCATAGCAAAGATAACATTAACAAAATATAAAGACAACCCACTCTATAAGAAAACATATTTGCCAATACGTTCTGATCAGGTGTTAATAACAAAGATTTATAAAGCACTTCTAAAACTCAACACCATGAAGGTAAATAATCCAATTAAAAATGGACAAGAAACTGAATAGACACTTTTCCAAAGAGGATATACAGATAGCCAATAGACGTATGAAAAAATGTTTAATGTCATTAATCATGAGAGAAAGGCAATTTAAAATCACAATAAGATACCACCTCACACCTGTCAGAATGGCTTTCATTAACAAATCAACATAAAACAAATGCTGGTGAGGGTGTGAAGGAAAGGGAACCCTTTGTATTGCTGTTGGGGATGAAGACTTGTTCAGCCACTGTGGAATATAGTATGGTATTTCCTCAAAAATTAAAAATGAAACTGCCTTTTGACCTAGCTATCCCACTTTTAGGAATATATCTTAAGAATCCCAAAACACTAATTCAAAAAAATATATGCACCCCCATTTTTATTGCAGCATTGTTTACAATAGCTAAGATCTGGCAACAGCCCAAGTGTCCATCAGTGGACAAGTTCATATGAAAGCAGTGGTACATATACACAGTGGAACACTATGCAGTCATGAAAAAAAGCAATTTTATGTTTTATGATGGCATGGATGTACTTGCAGATTATTATGCTAAGTGAAATAAACCAGGCAGAAAAAGCCAAATATTATCTTATATGTGGAATGTAATGAACACAGTGAACTGAGGAATGGAATAGAGGCAGAGGTGGGGTGACAGGGAGCAGATGAACAGATCTTAGGAGGAAGGGGGATGAGAAAACGGGATCAGAGAAGGCGAAGGGATTAGGGAATTTATATGTACATAACACATAGATACAGATGATAGGGTAGCAAGTCCAAGAAGGAAAGAGGAGAAGGATGTAGGGGGAAGTGGGAAAAGAGGGGCAAACTTGGAATGGAAAGGGACTTTGCATGGGGTATGGGGCACATGATGCAGGGCATTGAATGTGTTATATTCACTGGAACAATTGAAATTATGTCAACAAAGTAAATTTAAAAAATTTTTTTTAAACTGGAGGATGACCTGAACAGACATTTCTCCAGGAAGACATAGAAATGGTCAGCAGATGTACGAAAAGATGTTCATCTTTGCTAACTATTACAGAAATACAAATCAAAACTACAATGAGATATTACCCCACACCTGTTATATTGGCTGTTATCAACAAGACAGGTAAATAAATGTGTTAGAAAGGCTATGGAGAAAAATAACCCTCATTCACTGCTGGTGGGAATGTAAATTTGTACAACTATTATGGAAGAAAGTATAGTGGTTTCTCATAAAATTGATAATAGAACTACCTTATGACCTGGCAATCCCTCTACTGGGTATATACCCCCAAAACTCAAAAATATTGTTATGTACACTTATGTTCATTGCAGCATTATTTACAGTGGCAATAACATGGAAACAACCAAAGTGTCCCTGGAAGGAGGATTGGATAAAGATGTAGTACATATATACAATTGAATATTAATCAGCCACAAGAAATTATATTTTGCCATTTATGACAACATGGATGGACCTTGAGAACATTATACTGAGTGAAATAAGTACATCAGAAAAAGCTAAAAATTCGATTTCACACATAGGTGGAATATAAAACTGAGACTCATGGACATAGATAAAATTGAAGTGCGTACCAGGGGGAAGCAGGTTGGGTGATGGGACTAAATGAGGGACAAATATAAGGTGATGGATAATGAATTGACTTTGGGTGATGGGTATACAACACAATCAACAGTTTGAGTGCTACAGAAATGTTAACCTGAAACCTGTGTACCCTAACTGATCAATATCACCCTATAAAATTTAATTTCTAAATAAGAAAATAAGAGAAAACTTAAATATAAGGGAGAAAACACACAAAAACGTACAATCATAAATAATCAGTCAAGAGAATTAATTCAAAAGATGAAGGAAATATGTGTGATTAGAAAGAATGATTACCTGAAATCTAAGTACTCTTTTGGATTAATGTCACTCTGTTAAAGTTAGTTTTCTAAATAAAATAAAATTAAAATAAAATAAAGAGGTCAATAACCCAATACAAAGGAGATATGATCCAAGTGGAAGAAAAGTAATTACTTGGACCAGTTTACTCAGAGGGCATAAAGTATCCATAGCATAAGTAGGGAATTACCTGAGGCCAGCTGACAGCCTAGCAAAGAGTGGATGAGACTCAAATCCTATCTATGCTTTGGTGGGATGAAATGTACATGGTAAGTTAAGGCAAATCTAATACAATTGTTTGTACATTCCCCATACAGAAAGTGAAACAAATGGTCAAGATTTAAAATAGGTTAAAGAAGATAGAACATTTTAGGGACTCAGAGAAGGATTGCAGGCACAGGTTGAAGGACCAGAGAAATTTAAGAGTATAAGCTCATAACTCTCATCAATCTACTAATGTCTATAATTTTTTCCCCAGAAAGCAGTAGAGTAGTTGCATTGAGGTTGATTGAGGAGTGCTGGTGAGTGGCTGTCATGATACTCCATGCAGCCAAGGCTTGAATGGAAAGCAAGGACAACAGAGGGAATCATGGATTTTGAGAAACTACAGAAGTTATTTAGTTATTCATTCATTTGTTAAGTATTTGCTGAGAGTCTACTACATGGCAGGTTCTGTGCTAGGTGCTGGGCTGCAGCACTGAAGAGTAAAACATGGCCCCTGCCTTCAAGGAGCTAACATTCCAAGGGGAGCATATAATAAACATGTAAGCAGCTAAATATATATAGCAATATAATGTGAGGAGGTGAGAAGTATAAGGTGCTACATAAAGCAAGAAAGAGGCAGAGAAGGATTATGAGTGCTACTCAGAGAAAGTCTGACAAGGTGAGCAGAGATCTGAATAAAATAAGAAAGCAAGCCATAAAAAGATCTGTACAACAAAACTTCCAGAGAGAGAAAATAGTAATGACAAAGCACTTGGGGTTGGAATGAGAGTGACTTTACAGGGATCATCAAGGAGGCCATCTGTGATCTATGTGAAGTAAAAGAAAAGAAAAAGCATGCTGATAGTCATTATCAGAGATCTGGGGACCAAATCCTGTAAGGCTTTGAAAGCCATGTTGAGGATTATAAATTGTAATGTAAGTGTAGTAAAAAGCCATTAAAATATTTTGGGAAAAATTTTTTAATTTACAATTTTAAATGATCATTCTAACTATTGGTCAAAAATGGATGGAACGAAAGCAGAGAAATAAAATTAAGAAGTGAAATCCCATGAGGTTAGTGAGATACGTTGATTTGAGTGCAAAAGAAAATATCAAGGAAAAGGAGAAAACAGGAAATCCTAATGTATAAAAATACAGGTGAAGATCTGGAGCTTCAAATGAGATAGCTTCAATATGAGACAGAAGAGTAATGGTCTGAAAGCAATATTGGGATTAAGAAGATGTGAACTACACTTCCAGAAAATAAGAGTAAGAAGATGAGCAGCTACTACCAAACTGGAAGGCAGTAGAAGGGATCTCAGTTGAGAAATGGTATCAGTTAAGAGGAGTTAGCTGGAGGTATCATTCAGTGAAAAAGCTGACCTTGCTGAATGGTGAATACTGTAGTATTTCCTAAGGGAAGTAAAGGAAAGTTTATGAGGAGTAGGAAGATAATTCTAGAAAAAAAGCACAGAAGAATATACAGATATGAAATGAGGGGAAGATAAATAACCACAAATGAAACTAAAATTTGACCACTGACCAAGAATGACATAAAGGAGAGCTCTGCAGAACATATGACCTCATGTGTCTGTAAAAAGGTAACCATAAGGTTTTCCGATATTGGGTGACAGTGCCAAACATACAAATGCCACTGTCTGACTTAACTCTTTTGTACTTCCTAAAATAATAAAACAAAACACTAGAACAAGTATTACAGGGAATCAATTGGTTCATTTGCAAAGTCCTTACTTACTGGTGGAATCAGTAGCAGTGCTTGGCAGGGTTGACAATTCAGAGGACATTTGATATTACTGGCCATAGGCTCAATTCTAGTTTATGTCAGATAAGTCATAAAATTGAAAAACAAAGAAAGGGATGAAGTCAGAGTAATGGCAGTGTGAATGACACTCCTGATACCTCCCCTCAAAGTTTCAACAAATAGAACAACTATAACAGAGCAAAAGAACCCCCACTGAGTTTAAAAGAATGTCTCAATAATCTATGCATGGACTGGCCTAAAGATAGAATGGATAAAATAGTGGGGCAGAAAATAAAAAGTGGGGCAGAAGTCAAAAGGTATTTGCAGCAGAATCTTGAGGAGAGACAAACCCAAAGTGACTGAGTTTTTTTTTTTTAATCTGCTGGACTACAAGAAAGAGGCAAGCTCAGGCTGCTTGATTTTGTCTAAAGGGTACAAAGAGGGAAATCCAGAGTGACTGGGTCTCCTTCTGCTGGGAGGAGTGGTGAGATAGAGAGGCAGAGGGTAATAAACTAAACCAAAGCAGACAGAGTGAAGGATCATGGCCAGTGTTTGTGCAGTCTGCCTGCAGCCCACATTCAGCAGAGATAGAGAAAACTAAAGTGTAGCCTCCCAACTTTCCACACCCCAGCTTCCTCAACTCATGGGTACAGAGAGTGGCAGTGACAAAACCCACAGCTTGCTCTCCAGAGAAAATCTCTGCCCTGAAGAACATAGGTGCTCCATGTCTGGTCCCCAGGTCTGTTGATACCTGGTGAGGAGCACCCAGAAGCCTGAAATCACCACTGGTAGAGCCTTAAAACCATAAAGCCAAAGCCATAAACCTGAAGCCTTAAAGGCCTCACAACATGTTCCACCCATCAATGCAACTACCACCACACTGACATCATTGTGACAGCAACATATCAGTGGAGAACAGCCCAGGAATTTCACAGAGCTAAAACCTATAATACAGTGACATCTACTGGAAGATACCACTCAAAACTAAAATATATTTTTCCTTTTTTTTACCTGTTTTCCTTATTCTTTTTTCAATTTATCCCTTTTGAATTTCATTTTATTTTTTATTATTTTTCTGTGAGTTTGTTTAGAATTTTTTTTCAAACTTTGTTTTCTGTGGTTTTTCTTTTTACTTTTTTTCATTTTAAAATCTTTATATTTTTATTGCATTTTCTAATTTTGATTTTTTATATTTTTAGGGGTTTTTTTTTTGGTTAGGGCTTTTAAAAAATACCACTCTCAATGAAGAAGAAATTGAATACCATGGCTACACAAAACAGAGATATAGTTCAGAAAGAAAATAAAAAATCTCCAGAAAATAATCTAAATCACATGAAAACTTAGGAGACAAATGATAATGAATTGAAAATTAAAGTTCTGAAAATACTCAATGAAACGTGAGAAAACACAAAGAGGCAATTTAATGAGCTCAGAAAATGAAATTAATACCTCACTAAGAAGATTGAAACTTTAAAAAAACAGATAAAGAACTCAATACATGAATTGAAAACTGGGGTAGCAAGTTTAGCTAATAGAACCAGCCAGATAGAGGAAAGAATCAGAGCCATTGAAAACAGACAACTAGAGATGCTACAGAAAAAAAGGGATGAAACTCAAGAATTAAAAAAAAAATGAGAGTGCTCTACAAGAATTGTCTGACACCATTAGACAAAGCAATAAAAAGAAAGAGCAATAAAAGAATAATAAGTATATCAGAAGAAGAAAAGAGGGAGAAAAGTATGGAGAGCCTATTTCAATAAATAATAAAAGATAATTCTCCAAGCCTATGGAAAGGGTTAGAGCCTCAAATGCAATAAGCGAATGGAAAGCTGAGTTACCTCAACTCAAACAGATCTTTTTCAAAACATATCATAAAAAAATTGTCAAAAATAAATGACAAAGAATCTTCAAAGTAGCTAGTGAAAAGAAGAATATAACATATAAAGGAAATCCCATTAGTTTATCATCAGACTTTTCAGAATAAACTCTAAAAGTCAGAAGAGAGTAGACCCAAATATTCAAAGAATGAAAAGAGAAAAATTACTATCAAAGAATACAATATTCATCAAACTTATCTTTCATATATGAAGGAAAAAAAAACTCTTACAGACATATAGAAACTCAGAAAATTTACCACCAGAAAATGCCCATTGCAGGAAATACTCAAGGGGATTATTTGACCAGAAACAAAAACAAAACAAATCAAAACCATATAAAAATTCCAAGAAAGTCACAATAGAAACAAGGATCATCTGTAACAACAATAGCATAAAAGGGGAGAGGATACAAAACTGTAGTAGCAAAGAAAAATGGGGTGCAAAAGCACTCAAAACACAAAGAACTCTTATACATATGAGCATTTTTCTCTTAATAACCTAATGGTAACCACCCATAAATAAGCCACTACTCAAACAGACACAACTTAAAAAAGAAGAAATGGGGGAAAGAAATATGGAAACCACCAAACAAGAACAACTGACAGAAACACAAAAGAGAAGAACCAAACGAGACACAGAGCTACCAGAAAATGAAATATAAAATGGCTATAGGAAATCTTAAAGTGTCAATAATTACCCTAAATGTAAATGGACTAAATTCACCAGTAAAGAGGCACAGAGTAGCAGATTGCATAAAACACAAAACCTAACCATATACTCCTTTACAGAGACACATCTAAGCTGCATGGACAAAAGTAGACTCAAAGGGAAAGGTTGGAAAACGATTATTCAAGCAAATACTATTCTAAGAAAAGCAGGTATAGCCATACTCATATCTGAAAATGTTGAATTCAAAACAACAAAGGTAACTAGAGACAAAGATGTTCATTTCATAATGATAAAGGGAACATTGTATCAAGAGGACATAACACTTTTTAATATATATGCGCTGAACCAGGGAGCATCAAATATATATAAGAAATCTACTAACTGATCTAAAAATAAAAGCAAAAACACAATCATACTTGGAGATTTCAACACATCATTTACGCGTTTTGATAGACATCCAAAAACAAAATCAATAAGAAACATCGGCCTTAAACAACACACTAGACCAAATGGTTATAACAGACACAGGACATTTCATCCCAAAACATCAAATTATACATTCTTCTCTAGTGTTCATGAGACACTCCCAGGGACAGACAATATCTTTGGCCATAAAAGTAACATCAAGTAATTCAGGAAGATGAAAATTATACCAAGAATATTATCTGACCATAAGCCTTTGAAATTAGAAATAAACTGAAAAAAGAAGTAAAGAAATCCACAAAAATGTGGAAATTAAACAACATAGTTCTAAAAAATGACTGGGTCAAGGAAGAAAATAAAAAAAATGTAAAAAATAAAAGGAATGATCAAAACAAAACAGATAATTGAAAAATGACAACACAACATATCAAAATTTCTGGGATGCAGTGAAAGCAGTCATAAGAGGGAATTTATAGCATAACAGACTTATATCAAGAAACAAGAGAGATCCCAAGTAAACAACCTAACATCGCAACATAAAGGACTAGAAAGAGAAGAACAAAGGCTATCCAAAGTCAGCAGAAGAAAGGAAATAGTAAAAATTAGAGCAGAACTAAGTGAATTAGAAAACAAAAAACTATAGAAAAAATTAATAGAGAAAAGAGATGATTCTTTGAATAGATGAATAAAATCAAAAGACCACTAGCTAGATTTACTAAGGAAAAAAGGGGAAGGACTCATAAAAACAAAATCCAAAATGAAAGAGGAGAAATTACCACAGACATCATAGATATACAAAGGATCATAGTAGAATATTATGAAAGATTATTTGCCACAAAATTCAAAAAACTAGAGGAAATGGATAAATCCCTAGAACTATACAGTCTTCCTAGAATGAATCACAAAGAAGTGGAAAACCTAAATAGACCTATTAGCAGGGAAGAAATAGGAACAACTATTAAACACCTCCCAAAAGACAAAAGCTCAGGACCAGATGGCTACACTAGCAAATTTTACCAAACATTCAAACAAGATTTGGTATCTATCCTTCTCAAAGTCTTCCAAAAAATAGAAGTAGCAATATTCTCTAACACGTTTTATGAGGCCAACATAACTGTTATCAAAACTTAAAAAAAATACAAAAAAGAAAACTACAGACCAATATATCTAATGAATAGAGATGCAAACATCCTAAACAAAATACTAGTAAATAAAATACACCACATTAAAAAAAAAAAAAAAAATATATATATATATATATATATATATATATATCATGATCAAGTGGGATTCATTCTAGAAGCACAAGAATGGTTCAACATGCATAAAACAATCAATGTAATACAGCACATCAAAAAAACGAAGAATAAAAATTATATAATCATATCAAAAGAAGCTGAAAAGGCATTTGGTAAGGTACAACATCCCTTAATGTTTAAAACACTCAATAATATTGGGATAGAGGGAAAATACCCCAACATAATAAAGGCCATATATGAGGAACCATGAACTAATTTCATATTAATGGTGAAAAAATGAAGGCTTTTCTTCTAAAATCAGGAACAAGACAAGGATTCCCACTCCACTCTTATTCATCATTGTTCTGAAAGCTTTGGCTAGAGCAATGAGGCAAAAGAAAGAAGTAAAAAGCATCTATATTGGGAAAGAAGAAGAAAGGTATCACTTTTTGCAGATGAAATGATCCTATATATAGAAAAAACCCTAAAGATGTCACCAAAACACTATTAGTACCAATAAACAAATATAGTAAAGTCACAGGATACAAAATCATATACAAAAGTTTATTGCTTTCTTATATGTCAACCATAAAACATCAGAAAATGAACTCAAAAAGAATAATTTCTTTTACAATTGCAAGAAAATATAAAATACATAGGAATAAATTTAACAAAGGATGTGAAGGACCTATATACTAAAAACTATAAAACATTATTGAAAGAAATTGAAAAAGAAATAAAAAATATTCAATGTTCATTGATTGACAGAACTGACACAGTTAAAATGGCCATATTACTCAAAGCAATATACAAATTTAATGCAATGTATATCAAAATCCCAATGTAAAATCCCAATGTAAAGAAATAGAACAGAAAATCACCAGGTTTGTATGGAACTATACAAAACTTCCAAATAGCCAAAGCAATTCTGAGGGAAAAGAATGAAGCTGGAGGTATCACACTACCTGACTTCAAATTATACTATAATGCCACAATCATCAAAACAACATGTTATTGGCAGGAAAAAGAGACATACAGACTAACAGAAGAGAATTTAGGGCCCAGAAATAAAACCACATATATATGGACAAATAATCTTTGACAAAGGAGTCAAAAACACACAATTGAAAAAGAAAGCTTCTTCAATAAATGGTGCCAGCAAAATTGGAAAGCCACGTGCAAAAGAATGAAACTTAACACCAGTTTGCCTCTCTGCACAAAAATTAATTTAAAATGGATCAATGACCTAAATATAAGATCTCAAATAATAAATTACATAGAAGAAAACATAGGTACTTAAACTCATGGACCTTAGCTGTATAGAACAATTTATGAATTTGACCCCAAACAAAAGGGAAGCAATGAAAAATAAATAAATAAATGTTACTATATCAAAATATAAATCTTCTGCACAGCAAAAGAAACTGAAAACAAAACAAATAGGCAGTCAGCAAGTGAGAGAAGATATTTTCAAACAGCTTCAATAAGAGGTTAATATCTAAATTATATAAGGAACTCACAAAGTTCGGCAACAAACAAGCAAACAATTCAATTAAGAAATGGGGAAAAGACCCTGGCCGGTTGGCTCAGTGGTAGAGCATTAACCCAGCGTGTGGAAGTCCTGGGTTTGATTCCCAGCCAAGGCACACAGGAGAGGCGCCCATTTGCTTCTCCACACTTCCCCCTTTCTTTTCTCTGTCTCTCTCTTCCCCTCCTACAGACAAGGCTCCATTGGAGCAAAGTTGGCCCAGACTCTGAGGATGGCTCCATGGCCTTTGCTTCAGGTGCTAGAGTGGCTCTGGTTGCAAAGGAGCAATGCTGCAGATGGGCAAAGCATTGTCCCCTAGTGGGTAAGCCAGGTGGATCCTGGCTGAGCACATGTGGAAGTCTGTTTCTCTCTCTCCCCCACTTTCAACTTCAGAAAAATAAAAATAAAAAATTTAAAATGGGGACAGGACCTGAACAGACACTTCTTCAAAGAAGACATACAAATGGCCAAGAGATATATGAAAAGCTGCTCATCTTCATTAGCTATTCAAAAAATACAAATCAAAATGACAATGTGAAATCACTTCACACCTGTTAGATTGGTTATTATGAACAAGACAGGTAATGACAAGTGTTGGAATAGCTGTGGAGAAAAAGAAATTCTCATTCACTGCTGGTAGGTATGCAAATTAGTACAATCATTATGGAAGAAAGTATGGTGTTTCCTCAAAAAATTAAGAATAGAATTACCACATGACCCAGCAACCTCTATACTGGCAATCTATCCCAAAATCTTTAAAACATTGGTATGTAAAGACATATGTACCTCCATATTTATTCCAACATTATTCACAATACCCAAGACATGAAAACAACCAAAGTGTCTCTCAATAGAGGACTGTATAAAGAAGATGTGGTACATACAGTGGTCTATCAAGGGGGTTAGGTTATAGAACCCCTTGAGATAGGCAAAAATCTGCGAAGTAGCAACATTGTATTTATTTTATTTTTTTATATATATTTTAAGGCTTTGTAAACCCTCACCACACTCTTATAAACCCTTCCCACACTGTTACTAACATTCTCCAAACTCTTTTTATATTAGGCTAGAAAATGCTCATTTTACCAAAAAAATAATTAAAATAATAAATATATACAAACACCAATATATTACAAAATCCTGTGATATAGCAAAAAATCCACGATACAAAATTAGATGCATACAATTTAAAAATCTGTGATACAGTGAGACCATGAAAAGTGAACAACAATATGGTGAGGGACCTTGTATAGACAATGGAATACTACTCAGCCATAAGAAATGGTGGCATAGTATCATTTACGAAAACATACACAAACCTTGAGAACATAATACTGAGTGAAATGAGTAAATTAAAAAAAGTTAAAAACTGTATAATTTCAGACATAGGTGGGATATAAAATTGAGACTTATAGACATAGATAATAGTGAAGTGGTTACCAGGGGAAATGTGTGGGAGTGGCTGGGGGAGGGTGTAAAGAGGGACCAATATAAAGTGATAAAAAATGATTACATAATCAACAGTTCAAATGCTATCAAAATGTTTACCTGAAACCTATGTACTCCTATTGAACAATTTCATTCTGTTTAAATTTAATTTTCAAAAAAAAATATTTTTTGAAGTTAAAAAAAGCAAAAACAAAAACAAACAAAAAAAAAAACTAGGAAAATTTGGTGTGCTTGCAAATAATGTGAACTAGTTATAAAAGTCCTGGATATGAAATGAGCATAGAGACATAATATTGGTATGATGATGAAGAAAAATATAGTGAGATAGCTAGATGGGGTGAGCATTAAAACACAAAGTTGTCTGCCTGAAGGAAAGTAGTAATAATGACCTGGAAGCAATAGGGAATAAGTGGAAGGGTGGTTCTCACTTGCAATGGCAGCTGAAAAGGTAGTTTTCTTAAAAAAAAAAATGCAAACAACTAAGTTGAGTTTAAGAAGAAAAAAAAATGAAGAGGGAGCATTCAGTTTCCTCTCTTAGACTTTCAACTCTTGGTTCTATATCAAGGCTCTGTATATATATGCATATATATTATACTTTCCATCTTAGGGTACTGGGGTCATGTAATGTTTAGCTCTGCATCCACAGATATTTCAGAAATAACAGCTGTTATTTTTAATTGTTTGTTTCAATAGATTCACCAGTGGTAGAATATAATTATTGTCAGTGAATTTATCCCTGCCTACTGTCAGAACAGAATGGGAAGATCAGTAGTTTATTAGTACAACTTCACCCACAGTGATTACCATTCACCCCAAAGAGAAAATACTAAGGTGTGACTTGATTTGTGGCCATGTTCACAGAAATGCCCAATAGATTTAAAAGCCATTAATGATAGAAACTAATCTTTTCCAAGATCTGAATGGAAGTTGAGCATTTTCTCTAATATAAGATAAACTATCACTCTAGGGAATTCATATACTTTTATTTGAAAACAAGAAAAAGAGCCTACAAATTACTGTTTACAAAATTTAGGTAAGAGTTTATGAATATTTTAAATGCAGTTCTAAGAATAATAATTATATTCTGGTTAAATGTAGAGGTTTATTTCTTCATTTTAATATGCTTTTATTTTTCAAAAATGTAATCAAAGTAATATACTTTTTTTAAAAAAAGGAAAACTTAAAAACTTATAATGAAAACCAGGGGAACTATACACAATTGCTTCCCAGACTTGTCCAACAACTTATAATTATTTTAATTCTCTTACCTGATACTTCTAAAGTTATTTCTATATTTTTAAATAATATGTTAATACTTCTACCAGTTTTACACATAATTACCTTTCATGATAAACTTATACAACCTTATCCTTCAATACACTTTCATTTTGTTTTATTTATTTATTATAAGTGAGGGGAGGAGAGATAGTGAGACAGATTCCCACATGCACCCTGACAGGAATCCACCCAGCAACCCCAGTCTGGGGCTGATGCTGGAATCAACCAAGCTAATTTTAGCACCTGAGGCTGACACTCAGACCAACCAAGCTATCCTCGGTGTCCAGGCCAACACCTGAACCAATCAAGCCATGGCCTGCAGGAGGGGAAGAGGAAAAGAAGGGAGAGAGAGAAGAGAGAAGCAGATGGTTATACTCTTCTTGTGTGCCCTGACCAAGAATCAAACCCAGAACTTCCATATGCTGGGCCAACGTTCTATCCACTGAACCAACTGGCCAGGGCTCCTCCAATACAATTATAGCAATATTTTTAGTTCAACCAATAATCAGTGGTAACTTTATTATTAGTGACTATAAACACATCTCAATTATCCTATTTCAAACTTAGGACTTCCCTTCATTTAACTCCTCCATTCGATATCCTCTTTCCTGGGTCCAACATCTTTTTCTTCTATGTTGTACTCTATTGTCTTAATAGATCGTATCCTCTGGTATCTTCACAGGTTGGAGTGCTAACAAAAGACATTTATGAGCTCCTCCAGGTCTAAAAATGACTACTAAACTTATCCACTTAATTGATATGTTGGCTAGGTATAGGATTCTTGGTTGAAAATCATTTGTCTCTTATATTTATGAGATTTATTGTTCCACTGCCTTCCAACATCCAATGCTGTTGAGAAGTTTCATGCCATTATGCTAATCATTTCTTTTAGATAACATTTATTTTCTCTCCCAAAAATTTTGGACTATCACTTTACTCTTGATTTTCTGAAAAATCATGGTGATGTGCCTTTATGTGGGCCTATGAGGACATATTTATTTATTTATTTATTTATTTATTTATTTATTTATTTATTTATTTTAAGTGAGAGGAGGCATAATGAGAATGAGATTCCCACATGTGCCCCAACCAGGATCTACCTGGCAAACCCTGTTGGGGCTGGTGTTGGAGTCAGCTGAGTTATTTTTAGCACCTGAGGCTGACACTTAGACAAACCAAGATATATTCAGTGTCCATGGTTAATGCTCAAATCAATCAAGCCACTGGCTATGGATAGGAAAGAGAAAAAGAAGGGGAATGCCGATAGTCGCTTCTCTCTGTGTCCTGACCAGAAATCAAACCTGGGACATCCATACACTAGGCAGACACTCTATACTCTGAGCCAACTGGCCAGGTCAAGGATACTTTTTTTTATTATTTTTATTTTTATTTATTCATTTTAGAGAGAGAAGAGAGAGAGAGAGAGAGAGAGAGAGAGAGAGAGAGGAGGCAGGAGCAGAAAGCATCAACTCCCATATGTGCCTTGACCAGGAAAGCCGGGGTTTCGAACCGGTGGCCTCAGTGTTCCAAGTCAATGCTTTTACCCACTGTGCCACCACAGGTCAGGCCCAAGGACACTTTTAATATGGAGGTTTATGTCTCCATTTGTAAAAGTATCTTGTATTAGTTCTTTGTTAACTTTCTTCATTCCCCCACTTTGTTCAGTCTGAAGCTTCTGAGTTAGATGGACTTCCTAAATTTATCTTTAAATCTCTTACCTTTTCCCTTACATTTTTAATTTTTCCCTTTAATCCTATTTGTAGGGAGATTTCCTTCAGTTTATTTTCCCACCTTTATATTGAATTTTTTTTTATTTTAGCAATTCTTTTTAATACATTTTTTCTTTTTGTTTTTAATGTTACAGTTTTATTTAGAAATAGGTACCTGTTTGCATTATTGAATATTAAAATTGGTTTATATTCTATAAAAATAAACAATATTTAAATTGAAGAGATATTCATAGGAGACACAATGTGGATCTGCAGCTACTGTCTACCATTCTCAGGCTTGATTTAATCAACAACAAAAATTGATAATCCAGGGTGTCATTGAAGATTAAAGTAGAATGCTTGCTGCTAAGCACCAAGTATTCAGAAGTTTCTGTCTTGCTTTTTAAGTGTGTGATTTTAACATAAGGCCTGGGTTGTCTGCCCCTAGTGAAAGACTGCAAAGCTCTCCTACCACACAGTCTCTAACTAATCCAGGGTTGGTGTCATTATTAGTTAGCTCTGGTTTTCTTTACAATAAAAAATGGGGAATCTGGTGAGCAGAGATTTTCCATTTCCCTATTCTGGGATTAAATTTAAAAGAGTGTATTTACTCTCAAAAGCTCAATGTAAATGCTGGGGAGAAGTTACATGATACCTGGTTTTTTACCAGGCCAACCAGCCCACCTCAACATGATCATGAAAGACCAAAGAATATATCCAGGTTTAGATTATATTAATCACTCACCACTATCTGAATATTATCTAGAAATATATATATATATATAAAGTTAGATGTAAATATATTTATCTTAGTAACCTGAGGTTAAATTCTTAGAATAAAATAAATTCTTAAGAGTTATCTCTTATTCTCTGATTTCCTTTTATTGTCTTAAGAATATAATATATTTACAGATATAAGATACCAGTTATTTTTGTTTTTCTTATAATCTTTTTAATTCCCTAAAATTTCTTTGTTCTTTTAAGATGAGTTGGTTTTTATTTTTTTTAAATCTTTGGTTTTCTCTTTTATATTACAATACAAATTTCATTTTGGAAGTTCTCAATATTTTGGTATCTCAATGTTATTTGGCAACATAAAGGATTCTGTGTGCTCAGTATATCTCAGCTGGGCTTCATTGGTAGTCTAAGATTTAAGGTGATTACTTGGAAGAAAGTTATTTTATAAGATACTTCCAAATGTTAGTATGTGAAGGTGTTTTCTCTGGAGACACTCAGCTTCTTTAGAAAGAGAAGAAATTTCTGCTGTTCTAGAAAGTATATATTTGACTACAGACATTTCACATTGGGGAGGGTCTGAGGTCTTGACTATGCTGTACAGACTTTTTACCAATTCCCCTCATTGCATACTTGTGCTTTATTCTCTGCTGTACTGAGCACCTCAAACACTGCATTTCTCTGAGGTTCTAGTTTATTCCAGCTTGATAAATCATATTCTCTCTTTCCATATTTATTCTTCTAAAACATGCATTAACATCTCTTGTCTAACTGCAACCCCTTCTCTAGTTCTTCTGGTAGTTGTGGGCTTATATCTATCTTATTTAATTTTTTATTTTTATTTTAGTGGGCTCTTCAAAGGAAGCAGTGATAAACACATGTAGTTGATACACAGAAGTCCACAGTTCTCCTATTTTGCAAAGTGCTATTATAAGAGTTGTTTGTATTCGTTAGAAAATGAGGTTTTATTTTGATCTATTCCTACATGTTCTTTTCTTTTTATAAAATATTTTCTCTTACTTTTTATCTAATTCCAAACCATAGTAAAGGTCAGAATAAAATTTTAAATCATTTATATTATTTTAAATAGTTTCATGCCACCCATTCTAGTGTCATGATATAAATAAGGTTTAAGAAAAAAAAATAAACAAAATTAAGTTATGATTAAATTCGAAAGCTTTTACTTTCAACGAATCATTTTTTTGTTGTTGTTGTGGGTCAGTGGTTTTCACTGTTAATTCTTTCACATTGTAACAATATAGACAATTATAGAATCTTTACATTAGTGATCCATTTTATGCATTCCAGAGGGCTTTCTTTCCCATACTTTATTAACTTTTTTTAGAAAACTTAAATGGATTGACCACAGTGAGGGACTAAGGGGGAAAACTGAAATTACCATCTTTGCAGAAGGTTCCCCCTCCCGCCAGTTTCAGCTTTCCTTGTAATTGGAGAAATGGTCATCATTTTTTACATCTACAGTCTCTTAATATAATATATTCAAATTCTCTTTCTGCCTTCGAATCACACCTACACTTCTTCCCGACTGCCAAAGTACAAGTCTACCACTCTTTTCATAAGACTTTTATGATAGCCTTCCAGATACCTGAAATTAGCAATCATGTTCTTGAGCCATTTGTCCTTCTTCCATTGTAGCAACAACTAACCTGAAACAGTGTATTTTAAACATGGTCCAACCAACACATAATAAAAAGAACTTACCATCTAATTTGCTCTAGGTAATTATTAACTCAAATTCAAATCAAATGTGAATTTTTGAGAACTAGACCACATAGAAGGCTTACATTAAATTTTGTTTACCCCAATATCCCATAATCTTATTTATAATGTACAGTTGTTGATAAGTTTTTATATCCCAGAACTATTTTTCTTAATTAAATTTAATGCAGTGACATTGATAAATCAGGGTACATATGTTGAGAGAAAACATCTCCAGATTATTTTGACATTTGATTATGCTGTACACCCCTCACCCAAAGTCAAATTTTCTTCCGTCACCTTCTGTCTGGTTTTCTTTGTGCTCCTCCCCTCCCCCACCCCTCTCTCCTTCCTCGCCCCATCCCCCCCACTCCCTTTACCATCACATTCTTGTTCATGTCTCTGAGTCTCATTTTTATGTCCCATCTACGTATGGATTCATATACTTCTTAGTTTTTATTGATTTGCATATTTCACTCCATATAATGTTATCAAGGTCCATCCGTATTATTGTAAATGATCTGATGTCATCATTCCTTATGGCTGAATAGTATTCCATAGTATATATGTACCAAAGCTTTTTAATCCACTCATCCACTGACGGACACTTGGGCTGTTTCCAGATCTTTGCTATTGTGAACAATGCTGCCACAAACATGGGGGTGCATTTCTCCTTTTGGAGCAGTTCTATGGTGTTCTTGGGGTATATTCCTAAAAGTGGGATAGCTAAGTCAAAAGGCATTTCGATTTTCAATTTTTTGAGGAATCTCCATACTGTTTTCCACAGTGGCTGCACCAGTCTGCATTCCCACCAGCAGTGCAGGAGGGTTCCCTTTTCTCTACACCCTCGCCAGCACTTATTCTGTGTTGTTTTGTTGATGAGTACCATTCTGACTGGTGTGAGGTGATATCTCATTGTGGTTTTTAATTTGCATTTCTCTAATGATTAGTGATGTTGAGCATTTTCATATGCCTAATGGCCATCTGTATGTCCTCTTTGGAGAAGTGTCTATTCATTTCTTTTGCCCATTTTTTGATTGGATTGTTTGTCTTCCTGGTGTTGAGATATACAAGTTCTTTACAAATTTTGGTTATTAACCCCTTTGTAAGTTATTTTTCTCTGCCGAGAAGGAAGGAAGGGGATTTATTGAGTACAGAGTGTACATCCCACCTGGCAAGGTTCCCTGGCCCAGAGGTAAGATGGAGGCCAGGAAAGTTGCAAGGATTAAACCGCATGGGAGATATTTAAAGGGGTCCCTCTAGGGAAGTCGAGCTAACATGACATGGTAAAATCCCACTGGCTGGTAGACGGTCACTTTTTTCCAAACGGTTCCTGTAAAGCTTCTTTTGGTGCACTTGGTTGTGGGCAGTCCTAGCCAAAGTTCCCAGGTCTGAGTTCCCCACGTGACCATCCCCCATTATCCACCGACCTTACATTCTGACCTTTTGTGTTAAATAGAAAAAGGGGCTCCGTTTATTCATCTGGCTACTTCCTGCTGAATAAGGGCGTCGTGGGGAGGGGGAGATTGGAAGGTGGTGGCTTTGAGGGGTGTCAGGAGGAACATCTGTGTGGCTGTGACTGGAGAAACTTCACAGATGCGGTCCTGTATGGATTTAAAAAAAAAAAAGAGGAGTAATAGGAGGATTTGCAGGGTCCAGCCTTTTGGTGAGCTGGAGATGGATGGAGTCCAGTGGTTCCGACTGCTAGTGGTCCTGTAAGGAGGCAAGCTTGAGGCAGAACTGCATGTCAGGAGTGGCGTATAAAGGGGAAAGGAAGGGGTCTCATCCATTCCCATAACCGAGACCTGTGAGGGAAGTAGAGTTTTTTTGTTTTTTTTTTAAATCCTTACAGGACTGCATCCACGAAGTTTCTCCAGTCACAGCCACACAGACGTTCCTCCTGACACCCCTCAAAGCCACCACCTTCTGATCTCCCCCTCCCCATGACACCGCTATTCAGCAGGAAGTAGCCAGACGAATAAACGGTGCCCCTTTTTCTATTTAACACAAAAGGTCAGAATGTAAGGTCGGTGGATAATGGGGGATGGTCATGTGGGAAACTCAGACCCACGAACTTTGGCTAGAACCGCCCACAACCAAGCGTGCCAAAAGAAGCTTCACAGGAACCGTTTGGAAAAAAAGTGACCGTCTACCAGCCAGTGGGATTTCACCACATCATGTTAGCTCGACTTCCCTAGAGGGACCCCTTTAAATATCTCCCACACGGTTTAATCCGTGCAACTTCCCTGGTCTCCATCTTACTTGGGGGCCAGGGAACCTTGCCAGTGGGATGTGCACTCTGTACTCAGTAAAGCCTCTTCCTTCCTTCTCGCAGGGAAAAATACCTTACATTTTTGGTGCCGAAAACCCGGAAGGAGTTAGAAGTCTGCAAGGACCGCTCCTTTCCCCTCCCCTCCGAGAAAGAACCAGGATCTCCGACCTTCCATCCACTTTGGCGCATGGTGCGGTAAGTCCCCTGCCTCCAGCCTTCCTCTCGGTTCTTTCCTCTGAGACTCCCTGTCCTAAACTGTACCTATGTCAGGGAAGTCTTTTCCATCTGTCCTAGTGCGTGTGCTTGTTGCCAAGCACATCCACTTTACCTTTTCCATCCGTGGCCAGACTTTGAGTTTTAGGACGGTAATACTCAATACTGACCACTCCGAGGACTGAGGGTGGCTGTGGGGGCACAGGAATCTCCTTCCCTAAAGAAGAAATTGTTCTTCTTCTCCACTGTGGCCAGGCCACAGAACCCACTGAATTAGCCTCCTGAAGGGACTTTTGGTTTTAACACCCTCACCAATTTAACTATCACCAAAAAAGCTGGGAGCTGATTGGAGATCTCTTACATACACAGCTTCTAATTATTCGTGCACCCATCCTTAACCTCTGTCCCGCCTGTTCCACACCGCGCAGGCCTTTTTCTGGCCAGAGAAACCTCACTTAAAACCTCCACTCCTGATCTTTCCTTCTCCGTGGACTCCCACCTCTCTCTTCCTTCTGTCTGACCCCTGGGGATGCCCCTCTCTTGGGACTTTTCTCTGGTCCTTCTGCGGACCTCTTTTGTGCTTGGGTCTCTTCCCTCTGAGAGCCCCCTCCCCTCCCTTTACAAAAACCTGTTTCTTATTCACCACTACCATCTCTTTCTCCTCCCCTGCTGGCCAGGGGCCCCTCCCTTCACTGTGTTCTTTAACCCCTCCTCTGTCAGGCTATTCTCAGCCTGGCATTGGCTCTTACATCCGTTTTCAGGACATCCAACCCCAATTTTCTTGCAGGAAGTTCCTGCCCTGTCTTTCCTTTGGCTCCAGCATTTCCTGCGGGATCTGGGTGCCGGGCTCCACAAGAGCCCTCCTCCTTTTATTCTCAACCCCCAAACCCCTATCAGGAACCTTTGAACATGGCATTTAAAGGTTTTAATGGTCCCAACTAGTAGAAAGAGGCCAAGGCTGTTCACCAGGCCCGCATGCAGCAGAAGGTAACTCTCCAAACCCCAGCTATTGTGGAAACCCTGAGACCAGAAGAGCCACCAGCAGCTTGCTTTAAGTGTGGCAAGCAGGACCACTGCTCCCAGCAGGGCCCCTGCCCACGGCTGCCCACTGAGCCCTGCCCTGACTACAAGCAGCCCAGTCACTGGCACAGTGATTGCCCCTTTGGGCAGTAGGTTTTTCCTCAGCGCCTCTACATGGAGGACAAGCCGCCTGAATGGGAAGGCCAATCTAGCCAGGTGGGTGCATCGCTCAAACTCCTAGGACACAGCCTGGACTCAAAGAACCCAGGGTATGCTGCAACGAGTGGGTAAGTCCATCTCATTTCTTGTGGACACGGGGGCTACCTTCTCGGTTTTGCCATCACACTCTGGACCTCTAGTTCCCTCACAGGTCTCGGTTATGGGAATGGATGGGACCCCTTCCTTTCCCCTTTTTACGCCACTCCTGACATGCAGTTCTGCCTCAAGCTTGCCTCCTTACAGGACCACTGGCAGTCGGAACCACTGGACTCCATCCATCTCCAGCTCACCAAAAGGCTGTACCCTGCAAATCCCCCTATTACTCCTCTGGTGTGCGCTCTGGGATGTGGGTGGGCGTGCGCTTTCTCAGGGATGCTGCTCCGCCTGTGGCCGGACTGGATGTCATCCCACTCCGTTCTCTTTCCATGCAGGCACCATGTTCCTGACCATGCTCCTGTGCCATAACCGCATCCCTGGCCGACAGTGGATCAGAAAGCACAAGCGGCCACACACCACCGTGTCCTTCCACATGAAGCAGAACGTGCTCCGCCGCTTGGAGACGGAGGCGGAGAACCACTACTGGCTGAGCGCACCCTTCCTCAGCGCCATGCAGGAGTTCGAGCATGCTGCGGTCTGCAGGGCAGCCACCTTCCAGGCCATCAAGGCAGCCTCCGAGGCCAAGTTTCCACTGCACCAGCAACTGGCCGACCAGCTCAACCACCTCAATATCACCAAGAAGTGGTCCTAGCCTACCTGTCGCCCTCATTTCTAGTGCATGGCATCGGGGACAGTTCCTCTGTCGGTCCTGTTTGTCGGCTCACCTGGGTACTATGGTGCAAGATGTATATGGGATTGACGCAGCAACAGAGCTGCAAATTACAGGCTGTGTAAGTGACTGACGCCTGGTGGGGTTTATTTAGTTTGCTTACCTTCTCTCAAAAATAATTGCTGCGCCTAAAGGAAAACATCCGTTTTGTCAGCCAAACTTATGACTAAAAATAGCATTTTTTTCCCTGGGATTTGCTAACAACAGTGGATATTTAAATGCCAAGTAAAATGTATTTTTATCAGGAAAAAACAAAAAACAAAAAAAAACCTTTAGTTCCCTAACAGGTCTCAATTATGGGAATGGATGAGACCCCTCTTTTCCCCTTTTTACACCACTCCTGACATGCAGTTCTTCCTCAAGCTTGCCTCCTTACAGGACCACTGGCAGTTGGAACCACTGGACTCCATACATCTCCAGCTCACCAAAAGGCTGGACCCTGCAAATCCCCCTATTACTCCTCTTTTTTTTTTTTTTTTAAATGCTTACAGGGCGGCATCCGTGAAGTTTCTCCAGTCACAGCCACACAAATGTTCCTCCTGACACCCCTCAAAGCCACCACCTTCTGATCCCCCCTCCCCACAATGCCCCTATTCAGCAGGAAGTAGCCAGATGAATAAATGGAACCCCTTTTTTTTAACACAAAAGATCAAAATGTAAGGTCGGTGGATAATGAGGGATGGTCACATGGGAAACTCAGACCCGCGAACTTTGGCTAGGACCGCCCACAACCAAGCGCACCAAAAGAAGCTTCACAGGAACCGTTTGGAAAAAAAGTGACCGACTACCAGCCAGTGGGATTTCACCACGTCATATTAGCTCGACTTCCCTAGAGTGACCACTTTAAATATCTCCCACGCAGTTTAATCCTTGCAACTTCCCTGGCCTCCATCTTACCTCGGGGCCAGGGAACCTTGCTGGGCAGGATGCGTGCTCTGTACTCAATAAAGCCTTTTTGCTATTCCACACTTCATGGCTCCAAGACCTGTTCCTTCCTTCTCGGCAGGGAAAAATACCTTACACCCTTATCAGACGTACTGTCAAATATGTTCACCCATTGTGTAGTTTGCCTTTTTACTCTATTCTTATTGTCTTTAGCTGTGCAAAAGCTTTTTAGTTTGATATAGTCCCATTTGTTTATCCTGTCTTATATTTCACTTCCCCGTGGAGATAAATCAGCGGATATATTGCTGCGAGAGATGTCGGAGAGCTTACTGCCTATGTTTTCTTCTAAGATGCTTATGGTTTCACGGCTTACATTTAAGTCTTTAATCCATTTTGAGTTTATTTTTGTGAATAGTGTAAGCTGGTGGTCTAGTTTTATTTTTTTGCAGGTAGCTGTACAATTTTCCCAACACCATTTGTTAAAAAGGCTGTCTTTACTCCACTGAATTTCCTTACCTCCTCTGTCAAATATCAGTTGTCCATAGAGCTGTGGGTTTATTTCTGGGTTCTTTGTTCTGTTCCATTGATCAATATGCCTGTTCTTATGCCAGTACTGGGCTGTTTTGAGTACAATGGCCTTGTAGTATAACTTGATATCAGGAAGTGTGATACCTTCCACTAATTGCTGAGGCTATTTTTGTGGTTTTTTTTTTGGTTCCATATACATTTTTGGAATATGTGATCTCTATCTTTGAAGTATGTCATTGGTATTTTAATTGGTATTGCATTGAATTTATAGATTGCTTGGGTAATATAGACATTTTAATGATGTTTATTCTTCCTAACCATGAGCACGGTATATGCTTCCACTTGTTTCTATCTACTTTGATTTCTTTTATCAATGCTTTATAATTTCCTAAGTACAAGTCTTTAGTCTCCTTGGTTAAATTTACTCCTAGGTACTTTATTTTTTTCGTTGTAATACTGAAGAGGATTGTTTCCTTAATTTCTCTTTCTGATTGTTCATTGTTGGCGTATAAAAATGCCTCTAATTTCTGAGTATTAATTTTATATTCTGCCAATTTGCTGAATTCATTTATCAGGTCTAGTAGTTTTTTGACTGAGACTTTAGGGTTTTCTATATACAATGTCATATCATCTGCAAATAATGATAGCTTTACTTCTTATTTTCCGGCTTGGATGCCTTTTATTTCTTCTTCTGTGATTACTGTGGCTAGGATTTCAAGGACTATGTTGAATAAGAGTGGTGAAAGGGGGCATCCCAGCCTTGTTCCTGATCTTAAGGGGATTGCTTTTAATTTTTGCCCATTGAGTATGATGTTGGCTGTAGGTTTGTCATACTTGGCTTTTATCATGTTGAGGTATGTTCCCTGTATTCCCACATTGCTGAGAGTTTTGATCATGAACGGGTGCTGGATTTTATCAAATGCTTTTTCTGCATCTATTGAAATTATCATGTGGTTTTTCTCCATCTTTTTGTTTATGTGATGAATCACATTGATTGATTTATGAATATTGTACCAGCCTTTCCTTCCCAGAATAAATCCCACTTGATCATGGTGTATGATTCTTTCCATATATAGTTGGATCTAGTTTGCTAATATTTTGTTGAGGATTTTAGCATCTATATTCATCAGAGATATTGGCGTATAATTTTCTTTCATTGTGATGTATTTGCCTGGTTTTGGAATCAGAATTATGCTAGCCTCATAAAAAGAGCTTGGAAGTCTTCCTTCCTCTTGAATTTTTTGAAATAGCTTGAGAAGGATAGGAGTTCTTCTTTTATTTTTTTTTATGTTTACAAAGACAGAGAGAGAGTCAGAGTGAGAGATAGACAGGGACAGACAGACAGGAACGGAGAGATGAGAAGCATCAATCATTAGTTTTTCATTGCACATTGTGACACCTTTGTTGTTCATTGATTGCTTTCTCATATGTGCCTTGACCATGGGCCTTCAGCAGACCAAGCAACCCCTTGCTTGAGCCAGCGACCTTGGGTCCAAGCTGGTGAATTTTTGCTCAAACTAGATGAGCCCACGCTCAAGCTGGCGACCTCAGGGTCTCAAACCTGGGTCTTCCGCATCCCAGTCTGATGCTCTATCCACTGTGCCACCACCTGGTCAGGCAGTTCTTCTTTGAATATTTGGTAGAATTCACTTGTGAAGCCATCAGGCCCCGGACTTTTCTTTGTTGGGAGTTTTTGGTAACTGTTTTGATGTCATTTGGCATAATCAGTCTGTTTAGGTTTTCTGATTCTTCCAGATTGATTTTTGGAAGGTTGTATGTTTCAAGGAATTTGTCCATCTCATCTAGGTTGTCTAGTTTTTTGGCATACAGTTCTTCATAGTATTTTCTTACAATATTTTGTTTTTCTGTTGTGTCAGTTGTTATTTCTCCACTCTCATTTCTAATTTTATTTATTTGAGTCTTCTCTCTCTTTTTCCTGGGAGTCTAATTAAAGGTTCATCAATCTTGTTTACACTTTCAAAGAAGCAGCTCCTAGTTTCCTTGATCCTCTGTATTGTTTCTTTAGCCTCTATATCATTTATTTCTGCTCTGACCTTTATTATATCCTTCCTTCTACTACATTTGGGCTTTACTTGCTGTTCTTTTACTATTTCTTTTAGATGCAGGGTTAAGTTGTTTATTTGAGCTTTTTCTACTTTCTTAAGGTATGACTGTAGTGCTATGAACTTCCCTCTCAGTACTGCTTTTACTGTGTCCCATAAATTTTGAGTTGTTATATGCTCATTGTCATTCATTTCTAGGAATTTTTTTTATTTCTTCTTTGATCTCATTCTTAATCCATTTGTTATTTACCAACCTGCTATTTAGTTTCCATGTGTTTGAGAATTTTTGAGCTTTTCTGTTGTGGTTCATTTCTAGTTTCATGCCATTGTGATCAGAGAAAGTGCTTGATATGATTTCAATCTTCTTAAAGTTATTGAGACCACTTTTTTGCCCTAAGATGTGGTCCATCCAAGAGAATGTACCATGGGCACTTGAAAATAATGTATATTCTGGTGCTTTAGGGTGAAAGGTTCTGAAGATATCTATTAAATCGAGTTGATCTAGTGTGACCTTTAAGTCTGCTGTTTCTTTGTTAATTTTTCTTCTGGAGGATCTATCTAGTGATGTTAATGGGGTATTGAAATCCTCTACTATTATAGTATTGCTGTTGATCTCACCCTTTAAATCCATCAAAGTCTGCTTTATATATTTAGGTGCTCCTATATTAGGTGCAGATATTTATAATAGTTATATCTTCCTGTTAGATTGCTCCCTTTATCATTACGTAGTGGCCTTCTTTATCTCTTACTATATCCCTTGTTTTAAAGTCAATTTTGTCTGATATAAGTATTGCTACCCCAGCATGTTTTTCATTTCCAATTGCATGAAATGTTTTTTTTCATCCTTTTACCTAAAATCTATGGGCATCTTTTGTTTTAAGGTGTGTCTCTTGTAGACAGCTTATGTATGAGTCCTGTTTTCTTATCCATGCAGCTACCCTATGTCTTTTGATTGGATCATTTAACCATTTATATTTAAGGTTATTATTGATACGTAGTTGTTTATTGCCATTTTATTCTTTAAAGCTGTATTCCTTTTTTGGTATATTCTTTTCCCACTTTGATCTGTTTACAACAGGCCCCTTAACATTTCCTGCAGCATTGGTTTGGTTGTAATAAGTTCCTTGAGTTTTTTATGTCTGGGAAGCTTTTTATTTCTCCTTCCAATTTTAAATGATAGCCTTGCTGGAAAAAGTATTCTTGGTTGTAGGTTCTTGTTCTGCATTACTTTGAATATTTCTTGCCATTCCCTTCTGGCCTCAAGTGTTTCTGTTCAGAAGTTGGATGTCATCCTTATGGGAGCTCCTTTGTAGGTGATGGCCTTTTTTTCTCTATCAGTTTTAATATTTTCTCTTTATCATTTAGCTTTGGTATTTTTATTATTATGTGTCTTGGTGTAGGTTTCTTTTGGTTTCTCTTTAATGGAGTTCTTTGTGCTTCTTGAACTTGTGAGAGTTTCTCCTATATTAATTTAGGAAAGTTTTCAGCTATGAAATGATTGAACAAAGTCTCTATCCCTTGTTCTTTCTCTTCTTCTTCAGGATCCCTATAATGTGATGTTATTTCTCTTCATGTTGTCACAGAGCTCTCTAAGCATTTCCTCAGACTTTTGAGTCTCTTTTATTTTTTCTTCTCTGTTTTCTTGCTTTCATTGAAGTTGTCCTTCAACTCACTGATTCGATCCTCAGCTCTATCCATCCTGTTTTTAATTCCTTCCATTGTGGTCTTCATTTCTGATATTGTATTTGTCATCTTTGACTGATTCTTTTTTAATATTTCAATATCCTTTTTTATACTTGTTATTTTTTTATTTAGGTGTTTGTAATGACCACCCATTGTTGTTCTAAGATCCCTAAGCATCCTTACAATCATTATTTTGAACTCTACATCTGGAAGTTTGATTATTTCCATATCACTCAGTTCATCTCCTGAAGGTTTCTCTTGTGGTTTCATTTGGATTGCACTTCTTTGTCTTCTTATTATCTGTGTTTGGGTGTTTTGTTTGTAGAGTTGGTTGAGTCTAGGCTTGGTGTTGTCTGCCAACAGTTTTCAATTGTGTTATTTCTAGGTCTTCTTGAGTTGGTATCAGCTATTATTTATAATCAATTTTCAGATTTGGGCTGCTTTGAAGTCTTGATTTTTTTGTTTTCTTAACCAGTGATAGTCTTGTTTGCTGATCTCAGCAAGAGGCTTCCTTGAAACTGTATCCAGGAATGCTGGGTGTAACCTGAGACTCTGAAGCCGTCTTCCACCAACTAATCTCTCTGGTGGCAGGGTGTTTTCTCAGCTTCAGTAGTGGGAGTTGTATCTCAGATCTCCATGGAGACCTGAGTTACTGTCTCTCCTCCCCACTTTTTGTTTTCAGCTGTGTCTTGTTGCGTTGATTGGAGCTGGAGAGATGTCTGGAGATCTGTGATCCAGAAGTAATTCAGCTCTGTTTTGTGGAAGATCAGTCCCTCCCCCAGCTATGGCCAGCTCCAGCATGGATGAATCAGCTTTTTTGGTCATCTCCTGCATTCCTTTGCCCCTCATAATCTGTCCCTCTCTCTCTCCTTTCCACTTGGGAGATAAGTCGGTCCTTTCAACACACCTCGCTCCCTGGTCACCAGGCAAGTGGCTGTGAGCAGTATTTTCTTCTCTTTTCCCTGGAGTGAGATCCCCTCTGGGCTCTCAACCTGACCGCCCCCTCTGTTCTTGTAAACAGGGGATATTCAGGCTCCCTTCCAGGTTTGTTGTGGCTTCTTCTTTGCTCCTTGGTTTTTGAGAGCTGTTCTTGTAGTCCAGAGTTGGTTTTTCATGCTGATTTTTTTTCCTAAATTGATTTGTTTTCCAGTTTGGTGGTGAGAGCTGGGCGTCTGTGTGTCTGCTTACTACACTGCCATCTTCAGGTCTCTACCCCAGAACTATTTCTGTATCTATGTGTAAATTTTTTTTGATTAGGAAATATTATTCTTTTTAAAATTTTATTTAGAAAATTAAATTTACCAGGTTGTCATTGATAAAGAAGAGTACATCAGTTTCTGGTAAACATTCTATAGTATTTGAACTGTTGATTATGTTGTATACTCATCACACAAAGTCAAATAATTTTCCATCACTTTATATTTTCTCTCTTTACACCTCTCCCTCACATCCGCACATCCCACTCCCCCAGTAACCATTTCACATTTATTTATGCCCATGAGTCTCAGTTTTATATCCCACCAATGTGTGAAATCATACAGTTCTTAGCTTTCTCTGATTTACTTATTTCACTCAATATAATGTTCTCAAGGTCCATCCATGTTGCCCTAAATGGCCCGATGTTATTGTTTCTTCTGGCTGAGTAGTATTCCATTGTATATATGTACTACATCTTCTTTATCCAATCCTTCACTGAGGGGCACTTTGGTTGTTTCCATGTTGTGAGCACTGTGAATAATGCCGCAATTTACATGAGGATGCACATGTTTTTATGTACCAAGGTTTTAGAATGCTATACTTTTCATTTTAGCCCATTTTCTTAAACTTCATAAAATTTTTGATTCATATTTCAGAAAATCATGCTCTCCAACCAACATTCACTAAAGTCAGTTTACAAATTTGAATATGTTATCTTATGTCTTTATTTGAGACATTTAAGAGAAAAGGGTAAAAATGAAGCCCTATGGATTATCACATGGAATGTCCATTCAGGTCGATGTCTACCCTTTAGTCATTTCTATTTGACTTCAACTTCAATTGGTAAACCATCTACATCAGCCTAATTGTAATATTTTAAAGTGCTGTCTTGGTAAGTCTATTATAGTTTCTGGTCCACGAGTCTAACATATTTTCATAAAATTTCTTAACATTAGTTTGGAAAAATTTTTTCTTAGTGAACTCAGGTTATATATCAGTTTAAAGCTAATTGCTCCTAAAATATCTGTTTAATTCTCTATTCTAGGGAACTTTCAGTTTAATATGTCAGAGTAGGAACATCTTTTCTTTCTTCTCCTCTCTAGAACCAACCAAAAACTGTAAGAAAAACTAGAGCTAGAAACCAAAACTCCATCTTTGATGAAATAAAAGCGTTTTAAACCCTGACCCCAAAATGTAAGAGTAAGGGCTCTCAAATGCAGTGAAAATAGGGTCTAGGTGAGAAGACACTCAAGATGACTACTGCTATGTATTTCAGGCCAATAATCATAGAGTCCAAAAAGGTTGGTGGCATGACTAAAATGAGAAAAAAAAATACCCATTTTAAAACAAACCAGTTTTCAGGATGGTAGTGAAAACAGGTTTCTAGTGAGAACATCCTGAAACACAGCTTTACTACCACAGAATATCAGAGAAGGTAGAGACTGAAAAAAATAAAAGATATAATACTACACACAAACACTCACTCAAGAAACACACACCATTGCACCATAAATACAAAGCTTCCTTTTGGCATAAGAAACTTCTTGTTAGTTAGAAGCAGAGTCAAAAGTATAAGGAAGACTACTTGTAAGAATTTATATAGACAACATATGGTAGTCAAATTAGTCACTCTCAAATATGCACTTTGAACTACTTACAACTATTCTGCTCACTATCTCAGTCCTTCCCTAAAATGATATTTTTACACATAGCAGGTTTGGTAATATAAAACTCTTCTAAATAAATTTCAAGTAATAACTGAAAAATAACTGATATAATTACTGAAGCAAAATATGTTGCAAAGTAGAAGAAAGAGGACCAATAAAGGACTGTGGAACAAGAAACAAAACAAGCACAGAACACATAAAAATAAGTCAATAGCAATCATAAAATTAATGCAAGGAAAAATAATACTGTCAAGAATCAAAGGTGGTGGCAGTATAAGTAGAAGTACATTCCCCTCCTCCCCAAACCAAGTTGGAATTGCAACTAAAACATAGAACAATCAACCTGAATAACAAACTGAAGACTAGCTGAACAGAAGTCTCATAACCAAGGATTCTCAGCTGCAAAGGTTTCCCTTATGGAGCAAGAGGTATCAACCCCAGAAGAGCTCCCCAATCCCCAACCCAGAGCATCAGAGCCAGTATAAAAAGCCCACATAAAATCTAGCTGTGAAATCGTGGGGAATCTGTTCCTCAGGTAGAGAAAGCAGTGTGCTAGAAACTCAGGTGCCCTATTAAAGAGCCAATGCACAAAATTTCATTCACAGCCACTTACCCTGGGATCCAGCAGAAGGTAGACAGCTCTTAGCAGACTAGAGTCCTGTGAAGAAAGACTGAGTAGTATGGCTCTGAGAAGACAGCTGAAGGGACAGTACTAGGGTCTCCGGGATTAATCTCTCTCCTAAACGTCCCACAGACATATTCTTTCTTGGGTTGAGCACTCCTCTACATATGACATCAGCTTGGGGGAATATAATAGCCCCAACCTCCTGATTCCCTGTCACCTGCTCTGCAGGCTCACATTTTATAAAGAAGTCAGCTGCCTGAGTCCAGGTTGTAGAGGTCTGGGCAGACCCAGGGGATGTCACAGACTGAGTTGTGTGTCTCTGAGATAAGGGCCATCCTCCCTACCTTCCTTTGAGCTTGACCAGTGCTACCCGAACTTGATATCCACTAGTTCCATAATCCTAACTACTCACAGCCCTGCCCTACTGAGTCACAGCTCTCTGGGAGGTCCAGGCAGAATCTAGGACAGACTGAATTGTGTTAATCTAGGATGGAGGCTATTTTTCCTTTGCATTCCAAACCCATGAAGCTCCTTCCCTTTACAGGACCAAATCTTGGTCTTTTGGGGCCTGATATACTCTACTGGCCACCTTCTGACAACTCTCTGATACCCTACCTCACCAAGTCTGGGTGGCAGCTGGCCTTGGTGTACTCTGGGATTTTTGTTGACTGGGCCCATACCCAGCACTCGCACAAAGTTTTAATCTATGTCAATCTGTTGAACACCAATTATCCCTACCTGGTGACTCACTAAGAACCTACTTCATATAGCATGAGAATTGCCAGAGGCTCTTTTAGTGACTGTGTCTAACAGGCAACTGACAGGAAGTGGGGGGAGGCAGATATCTGGGAGCCTCAGGCCTTTTGCTGAACTGCTTCTGGGCTCGATGCTGATGGTATCCCAACTTGGTGTATATCTTGGACACTTCCATTAACATACAAGGCCAGCAAAGACAGTTAGAAACTTCAAAACACTTTGTAGCTCTAAACAACTAGCATGGGGTAGTCACAAGCAGTATCTCATATTAACCACACCAGAATAGCCTTTCAAGAAACCCCAGAAGTAACATACCTGGTGGTGAGCTTCAGACCACATTAGACCAAGACCCAGTTCATTCCACAAGTGATATATACAAAAGGAGACCTTGGCAAGCACCAGGCCCTGCTGGGGTGAATTTCACTTTGTGTGTTTAGCAATCACAGAGAAGCTTGTACAGTGTGGTCGGAGTCAGTCTTCATAGTCAGCCAGCTTGAGGGTTGACCCCATGCATGAATGGGCCAAGAGAAATAAAACTCAAATACAAAAGAAAAGATCATATAACCCACACAAGAGACATTTCTAGAGCACTTTGCTCAGGTGATAAGAGAGATTGTGCTACTGAGCCCCATAGGATACCTACTATATAATGTCACCAAACTATGACTGGGAGACATAATAGAGCTACCTAATACACAGAAACAAATACAGAGCAGTAGCCAAAATGGAAATACAAAGAAACATTCTACAAATAAAAAGATAGGAGAAATGCCCCAAAAAAGAACTGAATAAAATGGAGGCTGGCAACTTACCATTTATACAGTTAAAAACAATGATTATAAGGATGTTCAAGGAATTTAGGCTAAGAAGAATGAATAATTTCAGTGAGAACTTAAAAAAGAATGATAATAAGCATAAAAGAAGACATAGAAACTATAAAAAGAAACACCAGGCAGAACTGAAGAATACATATTTGAAATAAATAATGCACTAGAAGGAATCAACAGTAGGTTAGATAAAACAGAGGATCAAATCAGTGATTTGAAAAATGAAGTAGCAAAAAACACCCAACAAGAACAGCAAAAAGGAAAATAAATTAAAACAATGAAGATAGTCTAAGGGACCTATTAGCCAACATGAAGCCTAATAACATCCACAACATATGAGTACCAGAAGGAGAAGAGAAAGAGTAAAAATTTGAGTACCCATTTGAAGCAATAATAACTGAAAACTTCCCTAATCTGGTGAAAGAAAAAGACACATGAGTCAAGGAAGCACAGAGAGTTTCCAAACAAGTTGAATCCAAAAAGGCCCACTCCAAGACATATCAAAATTGCAAAGAAGAATGTTAAAGACAATGAAGACTCTTAAAAGCAGCAAGAGAAAAACATGATGTAACTACAAGTGAACTCACATAATACTGTCAAGCTGATTTTGCAAAAAAATATTTGCAGAAATATTTGGAATGAAATATTTGAAATGATATAAAGCAAGAAACAACAACTAAGACTACTATAACCAGGAAGGCAATCATTTAAAATTAAATAAATAAATAAATGGCTTCTCAGACAAGAAAAAACTAAAGGAGTTCTTTAACACTGAACCAGCATAATAAAAAAAAAATGTTAAAAGGACTACTTTAAGATACAGAAAGAAAAAAACATAGGAACATTGTTACATAGAACAAAGTGGCAATAAATATATACTTAACAATAACCACTTTAAATATAAATGGCTTAAATTCTCAACCCAGAACAAGTTAGACACACAGAATGAGTGTAAAGGGATGGAAGAAAATATATTTCATACAAATGAAAATGAAAGAAATGAAAGAAAAGCTGGGTTAGCAATATTTATACCAGAAGAAAAAGACAGACTTTAAAAGAAAACCTACAATAAGAGAAAAAGGAGTTGCATAATGATAAAGTAATCAACTCAGAAGAGGATATAAACCTAATATAAACCTTGTCAACATTTATGCACCCAACATAGGAGCACCTAAATATATAAAGCAGAACATGGACATAAAGGGAGAGAATGACAATAATACAGATATAGTAGGGGATTTTAACAACACATTGATATCAATGGATAGATCTTCCAGACAAAAGGTCAACAAGAAATGAGAGGCCTGAAAGGACACACAAGAGCAGCAATTTTCAACCAGTGCTTCCGCAGCACACTAGTGTGCTGCAAGACTTTATGAAACATGCAATACCTGATTATTTAGACAGGGGCATTAAATTCTTTTCTCTTAGATTGTGAGTGCCCTATATTAAAACAAATATATACCATATTTCTCCATGTCTAAGATGCTTCCATGTATTAGACACACCTTAATTTTGGGGTCCCGAAATTTGAAAAAAAAATGTATTATATAAAGTTACTGAACTCAAGTTTTATTCATCATGAAATTTATACAACTCCTCATCACTGTCAAATCTCCCATCCATTAGCTTGTCCATCTGTGTCTAATGATGAATCACTGTCTTCAACAATGAGCACAAAAACAAGCATGAAAAAGCGGAAATGCAAGTAAAAAGATCTACAACCACAGTATAAGATACATCCAGTTTTTACACCCCCAATTTTTTTGAAAAAAAAGTGTGTCTTATACATGGAAAAAAATGATAGGTCATATAATAGAGTGGCATCTTATTGGTCATGTCACATAATAAGGTTATGTCTGATTAGTTCATTCTTGGTACCAGAAATCAATATATAACATAGAAACCTGATTTTTTAAAAAATTACTGTGGAGCAATAAGTATAGATAATTACTATTCTTTTTTTGTAAATTAGTTAAAATTATAACTATTTTTTGTCCCGCTGACAAATATATATTTGGTGTGCCACAGAATTTTAGTGAACAGTTTATATATGCCATGAGCTAAAAATGGTTGAAAATCACTGCATTAGAGCAAATGGATTTAATTGATGTCTTCAGAGCATTTTACCCCAAAGCAGTAGCATATATAGGGTGGGGCAAAAGTAGGCTTACAGTTGTTCATATGCAATATAATACAATAAAAAATAAAAATATAAGAATAAACTCTGTGTTTCACATACTCAAAATTGTAAACTTACTTTTGCCTCATCTGTACATCTTTTTAAGTGCACATGGTATATTTTCTAAAACAGACCACTTGCTTGGACACGAAACAAGTCTCAATAAATTTAAGAAGATTAATATCACATCAGCATGAGATTCCAAGATGGTGACAGAGTAGGCAGACCTTCCTATTGTCACCTAACAGGACCAAACTAGGGTTATAACTAAATTTAAGAACAATCATCTTGAAAACCAAATTACAGCTAAATGAAAAGGAGTTTATAACCAGTCACAGAAGAAGCCATGTCAAGACTTGTAGGAAAGGTGGAGACATGAAATGCACTACCCCCACTTCCAGGAGGGAGTGGCAGCTGAGAGTATGAAGGGACTCTCAGCTGCAAAAAGGTTTTCCCTGAGAGGTGTTAATCTTAAGCTCCAGGCAGGCTGCCCCAACCTACAGCAACAGAGACTAGAAGAAGCACCCATATAGCACTTGCCAGTGAAAGGAAGAAAGAGAGGGGAGATTTCAGAGAAGCAAGTGCCCTCTTCAAGGGCCAACACAGAAATTCTCACTCACAGTTACTGAACCAAAGCTCTGGTGGAGGGAGGGTTGAGAAGACTAGAGTCGTGGAAGGAGACTGTGAAATTGGTGGACTTGGAAAGAGACTCAGTGTGGAACAGCCACAGGAATCCCTGTGCTGAATCATTCCCTGGTACCACAGTGACTATCTTTCTTGAGTGGAACGATCCCTTCTGTGAGGCATCAGCCAGGGAGGAAAGCAACTGTCCCACCCTCAAGAATGTCTCTTGGCACACCTTATAGAGATTGGCCTCTGCTGAGAAGTAAACATCTTGGCCAGGACGCAGGAAGTGTGACAGTGACTCAGTAGTCTGGTGTTGAAGCAGGAGCTGACCTCCCCACATTTCTGAGAATGTGACTGGTGCTTCTGTCTTATGCGGGATTCAGTAGAAACTGTCAAAACTGTGATCAGACACAAACTGCGTTTCAGAGGCCACACTCACTGGACTCTTAGTGGTGACACCCTACTGAAGTCTGTGAAAAAATTCAGGACAGAATGACACCTGGGACCCTGGGGTAGAAGCCACACCCACCACCTTTCCTGTTTCCTGTGTTCATCACCTGGACAGCAGCTCACACACATTGCATGAGGTAGAGCTTCACAGTCACCCAGCCCAAGTCCCGAATATCCTGACTTGCTGGCCTAAGTTCCACAGAAGAAAGGGAGAGAGGCTTGGAGCACTGATATTCAAAGTGTTCATTCCCTGAAGCCTAATGTTGGGAAAAATTGAGGAGCTTAGTCACTGTCTGGGGAGGCACAGTTAGCCCCAGGGGAAGGCTCTCTTGGTCTTCCTCCCTGAGACCAGGGGCTCCTCAGCAAGAAGAACTTCTGCAGAGGGGACTGTTAGCTGCACCAAATCTAAACTTGCTGTTCACCTTGCTGGGAGAAAGAGAATTGAGGTATCCAGCAGAGTCTGAGGGATTAGGCTCCCTATACTGAGCTCCTAACCAAGAGTACCCAAAAGTAGGTGGTTACCTCAAAGTTGTGATCCCAACCTCAGCTACCCTAACCCGCTAAGCTTGCAACATGTGAAGGGGATGGTGAGGTGAAGATAGTCTGTGTTTACTCTACAGTCAGTCTTTTTAAAATAAAAATCTGCTAGAGGAGGTGGAACATTAGAAATGTGAAGACAAATGTTAAGGAATTTTGCCCCTTTTACAGTTACTATGAGCTCTAAGCAGGAGGAAGTCGAACCTCATTCACAGGATCAAAATTCTCAGCAAAGTGGAAATACAGGCAACATACCTCAATATAATAAAGACCGTATATGACAAACTGACTGCCAATATCATACTCAATGGGAAAAATTTGAAAGCAATCCCTTTAAGACAAGGAACAAGACTGGGGTGTCCTTTTTCACTACCCTTAGTCAATATAGTACTGGAAGTCTTACCCACAGCAATCAGACAAGAAAAATTAAAAGGCATCCAAATTGGAAAAGCTGAAGTGAAACTGTTATTACTTGCTGAAAACATGACACTGTACATAAAAAAACCCTAACGTCTCAATCAAAAAATTACTAGAAGTGGTAAATGAATTAATCAAAGTGGCAGGATATAAAATTAATATTCAGAAATCAGTGGCATTTTTATATATCAATAATGAACTGTCAGAAAGAAAAATTAAGGCAACAACCCCATTCACAATTGCTACAACCACAACAAAAAAGTTTAGAAATAAACTTAAACAAGGAGGTGAAAGACATGTATTAGGTAAATTATAAGACACTAAAAAAAAAAGTTGCCCAACCTGTGGTGGCACAGTGGATAAAGCATTGACCTGGAACACTGAGGTAACTGGTTCAAAACCCCTGGCTTGCCTGGCCAAGGCACATATTGGAGTTGATGCTTCCTGCTCTTTCCTCTTCTCTCTCTCTCTCTCTCTCTCTCTCTCTCTCCATCTGTCTCTCTCTCTCTCTCTCTCTCTCTCCCCCTCTCTAAAATGAATAAATAAAAAATTTTTTAAAAAGAGATACAAATTTGTATAAAAAAAGAAAAAAGAAATCAAGGAAGATATAAACAAGTGGAAGTACATACTATGTTCATGGTTATGAAGAATTAATATCATTAAAATGTCCATACTACCCAGCCCTGGCTGGTTGGCTCATCAGTAGAGCATCAGCCTGGTGTGTAGAAGTCCTGGGTTCAAATCTTAGTCAGGGCACACAGGAGAAGTGATCATCTGCTTCTCCACCCTTCCCCTTTCTCTCTCTCTCTCCCCCTCCTGCAGCGATGGCTTGAATAGTATGAACAAGTTGGGCCCAGGTGCTGAGGATGGCTCCATGGCTTCAACTCAGGTGCTGAAATAGCTTGGTTGCTGAGCAATGGAACAGCATATAGGCAGAGCATCGGCCCCAGTTGGGGCTTGCCAGGTGGATCTCAGTGGGAGTTTGTCTCTCTGCCTCCTTGACTAGCCACTTCTCACTTAACAAAAAAGAAGTCCATAGTACCCAAAGCAATTATATATTCAGCAAAATTGCTATTAAAATACCAATGTCATAAATCACAGACATAGAACAAATATTCCAAAAATTTATATGCAACCAAAAGGACATGAAGAAGACACATAGGTGGACAATAGGCATATGGAAAAATGCTCAACACACTAATCATTAGAGCAGCAGTTCTCAGCAATCTTGAAAATGAAGAACAAAATGGGAGGTATCACACTTCCTGATATCAAGCTATACTGCACAGCCATTATCATTAAAACAACCTGGTATTGGCATAAGAACAGATATACAGGTGAATGGAGTAGAACAAATAATTCAGATGGGCACATGTGTTTGTGGTCAATTAATATTTGATATAGGAGGCAAGTATATACAATGGAGTAAAGATGGTCTCTTTAATAAATGGTGTTGGGTAAATTAGGTACATGCAAAAAAAATGAAACTAGACCATCCAACTTATACCATTCAGAAAAATAAACTCAAAATGCATAAAAGACTTAAATGTGAGTTTCAAAATCTAAAAATCTTAGAAGAAAACATAGGCAGTAGACTCTCAGATATCTCTCAAAGCAATATTTTTGCCAATATAACTCCTCAAGCAAGTGAAATAAAGGACAGAATAAACAAATGGGAATATATCAAACTAAAAGCTTTGGTTCAGCAAAGGACATTATTAACAAAATAAAAAGACAACCCATTTAGTGGGAGAACATATTCACTGACACATTTGATAAGGGGTTAATAACCAAAATTTATAAAAAACTTATAAATCTCAACACCAGGATATAAACAAGCTAATTAAAAATAGAAAACAGGCCTGAATAAACACTTTTCCAAAGAAGACACATAGATGGACAATAGGCATATGGAAAAATGCTCAACACACTAATCATTAGAGCAGCAGTTCTCAACCTGTGGGTCGTGACCCTGGTGGGGGTCGAACAACCAAAACACAGGGGTCAGCTAAAGCCAGGTGTTTTGGTCGACCCCTGTGTTTTGGTCGTTCAACCCCCACCAGGGTTGCGACCCACAGGTTGAGAACCGCTGCATTAGAGAAATGCAATTTAAAACCACAGTGAAATATCACCACATATCTACCAGAATAGCTTTCATTAGCAAATCAACACACAAGTGCTGGAGAGGATGTGGAGAAAAGAGAATCCTTGTGCACTGTTGGTAGGGATGTAGACTGGTGCAGGCACTGTTGAAAACAGTATGGTATTTTCTCAGAAAAATTACAAATGGAACTGCCTTGTGACCCAGCTATTCCACTTCTAGAAATATATCCTAAGAATCCCAAAAACTAATATAAAAGAAGATATTCATCTCCATGTTCATTGCAGCATTGTTTATAATAGCCAAGATCTGGAAACAACCCAAGTATTTATCAGTGGACTAGTGGACAAAAAAGTTGTGGTACATCTACACAATGGAATACTACACAGTCATAAAAGAAGGAAATCTTACCTTTTGTGATAGTGTGGATGAACCTGGAGATTATTTTGCTAAGTAAAATAAACCAGGCAGAGAAAAAGTAACATATAATCTCACTTATATGAAGAATATAATGGACACAATAAACTGAGGAACAAAATAGAAATTGAGGCAGGGTCACAGAGAACAAATGGATAAGGGATTAGCCAAATATGTATATATAACTCATAGATAAGACAACAGGTTAGCAATTTCCAAAGGGAAAGGTGGGATGGATGTAAGGGGAAGGAGGCACGGGAGTGAAACAGGGATGTTTCAAAGAAGAAAATAGGTTTTCATCTGGGTCTTGAAGAATGAGTAGGTCTTTACAAGGCAGGAAAAAAAAGAATATTCCAACTAGAGAGTAAAAAATAAGCAGACACAGAAGGAATAGTGGTCACTTTGTTTTGACCGTAATAGGAATGTACTGGAAGTATGGGACAGAAGTTATCCTGGAGATTGCTCTCTGGGTTGAAGATAGAGTCCATTCTTCTGGAAGACTTTATAAGTACAAAAGTTTTCCTTGAGTCTAGCAATATTACACTTAGGTTTAGTCCCTCACCACAAGACATCAACCCTCTATGATACCTATCCTTTTTTCCCTGCCCCCATCAAACACTCCACATTGCCAAGAAGCACTCCAATTGAGAGCTGGATTGATGACCCCAGTGAATAGTACGCAGCCCTGGCCATTTCCCAAAGGCTGCAGACTGTCCACTCCTGGTTCCAATACAGTTCTCTCAGGGAGTGCTTCCCAGCCTTCACCCTTGCTGTATCTCACCTTCATCTCCAGGGCCTCTGGCACCTTCTTGCCTTCCCAAGCCCAACTCCTCTTGGTGAAGTAGTTGACAGTGGCAAATTCAATCAGTGCAGAAAATACAAAGGCATAACAGACGGCTATGAACCAATCCATGGCCGTCGCATATGCCACTTTAGGTAAGGAGTTTCTGGCACTGATACTCAGAGTAGTCATGGTGAGAACAGTGGTGACACCTGGGGAGAGAGAAGATATGAACCAGTTGTCACTCTGAGACATTTATAACATTTTTAACAAGATCACTTACATTCTACTTAAAAGATGCACCTGTACCCTACTCAAGAGATACCTTTACTGTAAAAAAACAGAGAATGTCAAAGTGGGATGGTTCGATCTTGTAACCACCCATTTTGATTCTCACAGTAATAGGGATCTTCAGTACAGCATTTCTAAAAATTGTCTTATAGCCTCTGCTTAGATATTTCCATTGAATAGTAGGTAATGTATTTCATTTTAAAAGAGCATTTGAATTGGAACTTATAAACTGAAACCTGCCTTCCTCTAACTCCTAGTCCACTGACTGATCTTAGAATTCATTTTCTGGCAACACAAGAAGGAAAAGCCTGTTCCCTCCTCTCCAGGACAGGCCTTCAGAGACTTGGATAGGGTGGCCATGGTTCCTCATAGATTTGTTTATCTCCAGAATAAATAGGGCCAGTTCCTTCTCTTGTTTTTTCCTTTCTTATTCTGGTAGTTCTCTTCTGAACAGCACAGAAGTGAGGCGAAGACTCAGGACATAATCTGAAGTCAGTAGGATATTCACTTCCATTATTGTGGACACTATTCTTCTACTAATGCAACAAACTTGTGGAAAATGGTTCTTTAGCTGCATCACAGTTTGGGTCCTATTGAGCTCCATGGACAACCAAAGCTATTCGCTAAGCCAGAGCTTGCTTTTAGATCAATTTAAATTTAAGACTTTTCTTTATTCACTTTTAAATTATATTTATTTTTTTCTACTTTGTTCAAATTTTAGCTATATATACATTTAAGCTCTATAGTGTTGTGGTTAACAATATGAGTTTTGGATACAAACTAAAATAGACTGAAAATCTGGCAATCCCACTGACTAGGAATATGACCTTGAACAAGGTGCTTTAACCCACTCAGCCTCAGTTTTATCATGTGTAAAGTGTGTGTGATGATACCAGACTCAGAGATTTGTTAAGGGTCCAGTGAGATGATGTTTACAAAGTCCATAGCACAATATCTGACACATGGTAATCACTCAATAAACAATACCTATAATTAACATTATTTTTAATTTTACTTGTTATTAATAGTATCATCATAGTTATATGATTAATTATAGTAGTATAATTATAAATACATATTAATAATGTTATATTAATTTTATAATTGTTAGCAAGAATATTTGGTCTTGAATACTTATACTAGAAGTTAGAAGTCCTAAGTTCTGTCATTTACTTGCTTTTTATTTTGGGAAATTTCCTTAATTTTCCTCTGCTTTCATTCTCCCTATGGTCTCTAGTTTCTAGAATGCTAACAATGCAGTTGTTGAACCCAAAGACATCCAGACTTAAGGAAAATGGAATAGTCAGTACATTTGAGTATTGTCATACTCAAAAGAATGGGAAAGTGAGCCCCATGAGCTAGGTCAAATAGGACATGGAAGGAAGACCTAAGGGGGTGAGAGATATTATATAAAAAAAGCAAGCAGATAAGGCTTATTAATTATCAACTCCACCTAGAGAGTCAGCTATTTGTACTATAGACTCTGGAGCCATCTCTCATCTTGCCTCCTTGAATACATTGTTAATATATTAATATATTTGCTATATAAATGAAAACCCAGACTGGAAAAGACAGTACAATTTCAATAGACATACCCTAAAGGAGCACTTTTGGACAAATTATGCTGAGATTCATCAAGGCTGATTAGCAAAGACACATTTTAAGTCCTTTCAAGAATCAGTCACTTAACTAGTACATATTAACAAACTATCTGAATTTGTAGCATTATAAACTTAGAATGAACCCAAGGTTCAGTAATCCACTGATCATATCGAGCAAGGAGTAATTCATGAGAGAAACAAGCTACTTCATTTATTGTTATCATCATATGCCGTTGTGCATCCTTGCCATATTCACAGCACTGTGCCAATGCATGGATGGAAAGAACGACACAGAAACACAATGGTTCTGTGTCGTATATTAGTAGAGACTTTTTGAGCTGTAGCCGCTAGAGCTTAATTAGAACTGTCATCTTATGAAGAACTCTTAGCTACTCAAATCTGCTAGCTTCCTCAATAAAGCATTTGATATACTTCATGGATGACAAAGAAGTCTGTCACACCAAACTGGGAGTTGCTTGAGATCAGGGACCATGGGTAATCTCTATATTTCCTTAACCTTAAACATTATACAGTAGGCCCCTAGTGCATGTGTAATTAGTAAAACTACAGTCTGTTGACTGTATGACATTTGCTCTTATCAAAGTAGATAGTATACTTTTTAATAGTAATTCTAATGTTGTTATTATCAATAATATAGTTCTTATTCTCATCTTTCCCCTAATATTAACTGTCTATTTTGTGTTTTACAGAATTAGGTCCTATGGACACAAAAATTAAAACATTTTACACTACATCATTCAAAATGAGCATTCACTCTGCCCAGGAGATATTCAGAATTAATCATACTTCATATACCTGTTTAGCACAGATACTACCACGAGGGCAAGCATTTTTGTTAATTCATTGTCCATCAAGCTTAATCCTGTTTTACAAAATGCACTGCTAAATATGACCCTTTGCCACAATCCTTCTCTGCAACCTCTTTCTCCCAAACTCTTCTAACTTCCCAACTCTGCTGCTCTATGACAAGCAAATTCATCTATCTTCTCAAACTCTTCTATAAATGCACATTCCTCTTTTGATATCAACTGAAATCTGACTGTCCTACTGAGTATACCATTTTGGTTCTCAAAAGGTGGTTGATTCAGAATCAAGAGCCCAAGTGGTAAAGTTCTATATTTTCCTTGATCTGTATTACTCTTTAGTCCATTACACTATCATAGTCATGTGGTAATCTGTGATCCTGTGATATTTCTACTATCTGGTAATACTCCTTTCTACTCTTTCTCATAAGTATCATCTATAGAATACTTCCATTACCTCAAAGGTTCCTCTGAGACCATTTCAGCCCCTCCGTGGTCCCAGGTAATCACTTCATTACTTTTTAATGTTCTGCTCTGATTTATGTCACTACAAATTAGATTCTATCACCACTTCTATAGTTACATATAAATATCATACATACAGTATATATTCATTTGTGCCTGGCTTCCTTGACTCAGCATAATATTCTTTAGGTTCTTCCATGTTGTTGTATCTATCTTTAGCTCATTCTTGTTAAATTGAGAATATTATTCCATTGTGTGTTTGTCCATTCACCTATCAATGGACATCTGGGTTGTTTCCAGTATTCAATTACAGTGGTACATTGAGATAAGAACAGACCAACATACAAGTTTTTTTAAGGTATGAGCTGCAACTCAGTTCATATTTTTGTTCGAGATCTGAGTGAAATTCCGAGATACGAGTTGTGATTCGGGAAGCTACCATTAGTTGGTGCGTTGGCACACAGGTCCAGTATCGGCAGTTTGATATATGAGTTGACTGACTTACAAGCTCAGTTACAGACGAATTAAATTTGTATCTCAAGGTACCACTTTATTTTGAATAAAGCTTATGAAAAGATTTACATGCAAGTCTTTGTGTCAGCATATACTTTCATTTTTCTTGATAAACACCTAGGAATGGAACTGCATAATTATATAGTTAGCCTACATTTTATTTATTTATTTTTATTTTTTTTGTGACAGAGACAGACAGAGAGAGGGACAGATAGTGACAGACAGACAGGAAGGGAGAGAGATGAGAAGCATCAGTTCCTCATTGTGGCACCTTAGTTATTCATTACTTCCTCATATGTGCCTTGACTGTGGAGCTACAGCAGACCGAGTGATCCCTTGCTCAAGCCAGCAACCTTGGGCTCAAGCTAGTGAGCCTTATCAAACCAGAGGAACCTGCACTCAAGCACGAGACCTTGGGGTTTCAAACCTGGGTCCTCCGCTTCCAAGTCTGAAGTTCTATCCACTGGGCCAATGCCTGGTCAGGCAGCATACATTTAACTTTATATGAGAAGGTCAATTTTTTTTTCTAACATTCCCATCAGATGAATGAGTGTTTTTGTCACCATGCATCTATGACTTATGAAAATTAAATAATAATTGGTATTTTTACACATTTCCCTGACAATGAAAGTCCTTAGAACATTTTATCTCCATATATACCCATCTCAATTTATATAGATTAAATTATGGTCTAATCTTTTATTCTAAATATATCCTATACCCAATAAGGCACCGTTATACATTGAATAGTCATTTAGCATTATCAACATATTTATTATTTTCATTCTTTTTAAATGTATCTTAAACTTTCCTTCTGTGATAAATTTTCTTTTGCTTGAAGATCTTTCTTTAGTGAGGGTTTGATGATAATAAAATTTTAGTGTTTGATTTTTTTCCCTCTGAAACAGGCTTTATTGTTTTTGTTGAAGTCAGCTGATAGTCTATATATTATGAATCTAAAGGCAATGTACTTTTTTTTCAAGGCTACTTTTAACATTTTTCTCTTTGATTTTGTTTTAGTAAATTTCACTATAAGGTATCTCTGTTTGTATGTCTTTTAATTTATCCTACTCAGGTTTATAGTGCTTCTTGTAACTGTGCCTTTCTGTCCTTTGTCAAGCTTAGATAGACTTCAGTCATTATCTCTTCAAAAGTTCCTTCTGTATCATTCTCTCGTGTCTCTCCTTTAAGATTCCAATTATTTTGTTAGACCTTCTCAATAAATTGCATATTATTTCTCTTTTTAATGTATTTTACACATTTTTGGCATTCTGAGCCTAATTCTAGATGTTTTCTTTCAGTTTATGGGTTCTCACTTCAACAGTATCTAAACCACTGAGCTTTGTTTTCCAGTTTTAGAATTTCCAATATGCTTGCTCTCTCAGCATTCTCACTCTCCACACACCATTTGTATGATAAAATTGTCATGTTTCTTTTATCTACTTAAACAAATCATCATAGCTATTTGAAAGTTTGAATATCTAAAATATCTGTAGTCCTAGTACAACTGTATTTTTAAATTGGATTATAATTTATATACAATAAAAATAGTTTTTACATTTCAAAGTGTTTTATAAAATGTATACAATTGTATAACTACCACCCCAATAAGATATAGAATACTTTACCACAGCAGCAAGTTCCCATATGCTCATTTTCAGTCAATCCATCACCCCCCAAAAAACCACTCCTTTGGTCTCCAACATCATAGCTTAGTTTTGTCTATTTGGGTATTTTATATAAATAAAACCACATATTTTGTACTATTTAGTGCCTGCCTTCTTAGTCTGAGGTAATTTTTCAGATTCATCTATATTGTTATGTGAATCAATATTTATTAATCCACTGTATGTATATGCCACAATATATCTACCCATTCATTAGTAAATGCACATTTGGATATTTTTTGGTTTGGGACTCTTGTAAATAAAGCTGTTATGAACAATCTTGTAAAAGCATTTTATGGATATATATTTTCATTTCACTTGAGTATATACCTAGGAGCAAAATACAAGATTTTAGGTTAAATACATGTTTTACTTCATAAGAAACAGCCAAACTATTTTTCCTAAATAGTTGTACCATTTTATACCCTCTACTTTTTCATCAATATTACAAATATTTGGAATTGTCAGTCTTTTTAATTTTAACCATTCAGTTTTTATAAAGTAATATTTCCATATGGTACTACCTTGTATTTCCCTGATATAAAATAACATTTACTACCTTTTTATATGCCTTATGGGTATTTCTATATTTTCTTTGTAACATGTGTGTTTATGTCTTTTTACAATTTTTAAAACTGTGTTCTTTGTTTTTTTATTATTTATCTGAAGTAGCTCTTTGTATTTGTGGAATAGATGCTTTGTCAGATCTGTATACCTATAAAATATATTCTCCCAGTTTATAGTTTGCCTTTTCACTTTCTTAATGTTATGCTTTGATGAGTAGAAATTTTTTATTTTGATCAAGTAAAGTTTATTCTTTTTTCTTCACTGTTATTACTTTTTTGTGCACTAAGAAATTTTTGCCTTCCAAAGGTTGCAAATATATTGTTTTATAACTAGTTCCAAGAGCTTTTTATATTTAATTTTTATATTTAAGACCATGATCAATCTCAAATTAATTCTCTGCAATGCCATCTCTGTCATAAATCAAGTTTTCATATATGGGAATCTACTTTTACTCTCTATATGATGTTTTATTTATTTATTTGCCTTGTGCCAATAATGCATTGTATTAATTACTATAGCTTTAAATAATTTTTAACACTTTGCAGGGCAAGTCCTGCCACTTCTTCTGTAGGAGGATATTGACTATTCTTGACTGTTTGTTCTTACATAAAAATTCTGCAATCACTTTTTAAATTAATGTTTTATCTTGGAGGTTCATATCAATACAATTAGTATAAATATGAGCTCTAAACTCATATGAGGCTACATTTGAATTTAAAAATAAATTACTTTTTTGTGACAGGGACAGAGAGAGACAGAGAGAGGGACAGATAGGGACAGACAGACAGGAAGGAGAGAAATGAGAAGCATCAATTCTTCATTGCAGCACCGTAGTTGTTCTTTGATTGCTTTCTCATATGTGCCTTGACCAGGGGGCTACAGCAGACAGAATGACCCCTTGTTCAAGCCAGCAACCTTGGGCTAAAGCTTGTGAACCTTGCTCAAACCAGATGAGCCTGCGCTCAAGTTGGCAACCTCATGGTTTCGAATCTGGGTCCTCCACATCCCAGTTTAATTCTCTATCCACTATGCCAGCACCTGCTCAGGTTAAAAATAAATTCTTAAAGGATCTTCTACTTCATAGAGACCAGAACATAATGGACATGCCCTTTTATTGTTTCCTTGCACTGGTTACTATATTTTTAGTGCTGTTTTCCATGTAAGGCATAATCATTCAATGGTATTAGATTTATGGGATGAATTCCTGTATTCATTTCTTATGGCTGCTGTTAACTAATTACCATAAATTTAATGGCTTAAAACAACACAAATACATTGTGTCCGTAAAGTCATGGTGCACTTTTGACCGGTCACAGGAAAGCAACAAAAGACAACAGAAATGTGAAATCTGCACCAAATAAAAGAAAACCCCTCCCAGTTTCTGTAGGATGATGTTGGCAGCATGTGCGCATGCGCAGATGATGATGTAACACCGTGTATACAGCGGAGCAGCCTACGGCCATGCCAGTCGAGATGTGGATGGTTCAGTGTGTTCTGTGGCTCACTAAATTCGAATCCATGACCAAAGTGCAATGTGAATATTGGTGCATTTATAACGAAGTGCCACCACATAGGAATAACATTACTCGGTGGGATAAGCAGTTGAAGGAAACACAGCAGTTTGGTGGAGAAACCCCGTTCTGATAGGCCATCAGTCAGTGACGAGTCTGTAGAGGCTATACGGGAAGCTACCTAAGGAGTCCTAAAAAATCTGTGCATGAGCCCACATTGAACTGCACTGAATAGGTATGAAACTGGGAGAGTTTTTCTTTTATTTGGTGCAGAATTCACATTTCTATCATCTTTTGTTGCTTTCCTGTGACCGGTCAAAAGTGCACTATGACTTTACGGACACACTGTATCTCTTCTTAAAGTTCTGGAGTCCAGACGTCAGAAGTCAGTTTCACTGGGTTAAAGTCAAAGTGTCATTAGTGCTTCACTCCCTCTGGAGGCTCTAAAGGGAGAATCTATTGTTTTTTCCATTTTCTATAGCTGCACTATTTGGCTCATGGGTCCCCTTCTGCTCTTCCAAAGCCAACAGCATAGCATCTTCTTTTTTATTATGTACTGATTTTAGAAGGAGAGAGGGAGGGAGGACGGGAAAAAAGGGTGATGGGGGAGAGAGAGAGATCGAGTTGTTGCTCTATTTATTTATGCATGATTGGTTAATTCTTACATGTGCCTTAACTAGGGATTAAACCCACAACCTTCACATATTGGGACAATAACCAATTGAGTCATGTGGCCAGGGCCAGCATAGCATTTTCAAATCTATCTTGGTTCCTTCATCACTTGTCTTCTATTCTGTAGTCAAGTATTCCTCTGCCTCACTCTTATAAGAACATTTGTGATTGGGTTTAGGGTCCATCCAGATAATCCAGGATAATTTCCCCATCTTGAGATCCTTAACTTAATTCACATTTACAGTCTCTTTTCCATAATATAACACTCACAAGTTCCAAGTATTAGGACATGGATAACTTTGGTGATTATTATTCAGCCTACCACAGTCTTAATTTTAACCCTTAACTTTATTCAGGATCAAAGCCTTTCTTGTGTAACCTTAAATCTCAAACTTTTACTTACCAAAACTACTATTCCATCCACCCACCTTTCTTCTTCAACATTATCAGCTCATGGGATTAGTACTTCAGTTTTCAGTTCTTTATACTATTTAGGTTCTTGAGTATTTCCTTTAATTTCTTTTTTCCTTTAATTTCTTATGAGCTGAGATACTTTAAAAAGAAAAAGATGTTTTCTATGTTTTAGCTAGATTTTGTAAAGAAAAATTTCTCAGGGTATCTAGTTTTTTATAGTGAGAAAGACAAATATCATATGATCTCACTTATATGTGAAATCTAATGAACACAATAAACTGATGAACAAAATAGTAACAGAGACAGTGTAACAAGGAACAGTTGGGCAGCTGTCAGAAGGAGGGGAGGAGAGGGGATGAGATAAAAGAAAGTAAAGAGATTAGCCAAATTATATATACATAACACAAAGATATAGACAACAGGGTAGCAAGTCCCAGAGGGAAAGGGGGGATGGAGTTAGGAGGAGGGGGGCAAAAAGAGTAAAATGGTAATGGTAAGAGACTATGCATGGGACATGGGGGGCACAATGTGGGGGACTAAGGGTGTTATATTGAGTGGGGCACTTGAAACCATGTGCCCCACTAAAAATTTTTAAATGGGCAACTTTAATCTACTCTTGGCTTCTTCCACTTTACTAGAATTGTTCTTTTCAAAATCCTAACACCCAAGCATATCACCATATCACCATACCTAAGAGACAGTTTCTATCTGCATCTTACCTAAACCACAGTAGAATTCACCCCAGATGATTATTATACCCTGCTTCTTCAAACACTATTCCTCTCTTGATTTCATGATACCACACCATTCTAGTTTATTTTTCTTTTTCCCTACTTTATAGGTCACTCTTTCTCTTTCTCCATTGCTATGTACTCCTCTATCTGATTTAAAATGCTGCTTCTTTCTGATAAATCATTTACTATTTAACTATATAGTACAGCTTCAGGATATTAGTAGGAAATATAGGCCTTCTGTGTGGGTATGCAACACATTCAAGTGTATGACTCACAAGCCACCATGCCATGGAGACAGTTTAGTAGACTAAAAGAATTAATATTTATCTCTTAAAAAATCCTACACTGGCCCTGGCCAGTTGGATCAGTGGCAGAGCATTGGCTTGGCAGGTGGAAGTCCCGGGTTCAATTCCCAGGCAGGGAACTCAGAAGAAGTGACCATCTGCTTCTCTACCCCTCCCCCTTTTCTCTCTCTCTTTGTCTCTTTCTACTTTTACCAAAGCCAGGGCTCAAATGGTTCGAGCAAGTTGACCCCAGGCACTGAGGATGGCTCCATGGTCTCACCTCAGCCACTAAATAGCTCAGTTGCCTAGCAATAGAGCAGTAGCTCTAGGTGGGTAGAGCATCCCCAGGTAGGGGGCTTACCAGGTGGATCCTAGTCGAAGTACATGCGGGAGTCTGTCTGCCTGCTTCCTTTTCTCTCACTTAAATAAAAAAAATCTTTCAAATAATTAATTTTAAAAAAACCTTACAGTGAAAAAAACATACAGAAAATGTTTTATTTGCTGTAAGTCTCCCAGGGAAAAGTACTAATGATATGCATGTCTCTCCTCAGATATTAATAAATTCATACTGAAGAAAATTTTTCCGATTGTAGGTACTATTGAAAAACCCTTTCAACTCAACTCTGTATACCCTTTACTAAATATCAGATAATTCATACTTTCAAAAAGGCTAGGTGAGAAGCAGCAAAGTTAGACATGCATACAAAAAAATGGGTTGCAAAAATGCCCCCATCCTACCTATCTGTTGGTAGCTTAGTTTCCCACCCTTCACCTTCTTGTGCTCTGCCCACTAATTTCCTCTTTTTCACTAAACTCTCCAACCCTTTCTAGCTCTTAGAGCAAACCTGACTACTCAGGCAGCATTTCAGTAACCTTACAACTACAACACTCTTCTTATTTCTACTCCCTTGTTAAAAATTCAGTTGCTTGAAATACCAATAAGGAGTGACTCAGTTATTAAAGCTGGGCTCAGGTGTTGCTCCCATTATCTCCAGTAATGGTTATTCTACCTTTCTCTCACCTACTCCAAGTGTCCATTATAAGAATTTGCAAATGTATCCCCCATCATCCTCCACAAAACAACACTCACTCACCAAAGACCGTGCGGGCAGGGACAGACTCTCTGTTGAGCCAGAAAGACACTTGTGACAGAATGACAGTCATGATACATGGCAAGTAGGTCTGGATTACAAAGTAGCCAATTTTTCGCTTGAGATGGAAGTGGGTTGTCATGACGACATATTCTCCTGCAAAGAGAGTAAAATTAAGTGGTATGTACCAAAAAACATTGTTGATCAAGGTAGGCTCCAATTCAGTTCACAATGTTCCCTAACCTTATATTCAAAACAAGATATCTCAGCATCTCCCAAGTGCACGAAACCAGATGTCAAGTAGTGATTCATTTTTTTCATGAAAATTTATGCTAACAGTATATCAACACAGCTTGCTCAGAGCACTTTTGATAAAAGTCATTCAAATGAATTAGTGCCGTCATTTAAATCAATTCAATAAAAATAACATTTTTACAACATTTGCTATATAATTGGCACTCTTCTAGAACCTTCATGTCTTTAAAATACTTAATCTTAACAACAACCTAATGAGGTAGGTACTATTGTTATCTTTATTTTATAGGTTAATAAACTGAAGCAAAAAGAAATTGTGCAACTTCCACAAGGTTACCCGGCTAGTAAGTAGTGGAGCCTGAATTCAATGTCAGATGTGTTGCCTCCATAGTTTATGCTTTCTAATCACTATGCTATACTGTTCAAATGGATTTATTGGGTTACAACCAAAAGTTCACATAGCAGAATGTAGGTTGGCCTACATTACCCCTATTCAAAATAAGACTGAACACTTATTAAAATCTTATTATGTGCCAAACATCTATGAGTCTTTTTGTAGTATTTACTTTATACCCTCCCAAAAACCCTGTAAGGAAGGAATTAATTATTACCTCTTGTTAACTTCAACAGCTAGTTGTCACTCTAACTTCAAATGCTTTTTCAGAAGCATTTTATATACTTGAGCACTCCATTCTCCTGGAATGAGTATCTTCACCCAATTTTTAGGCTATGAGGTTCTTCTGGTTTCTGTCCCACCACATTACCTTTCTAGTTTTCTTTGCTGGCTTCTTTAATTTTCTAAACACATGAGGATATCAGGATTCATACTTGTACTCTTTTCTGTCTCACTCAATGTCTTTGCATTTTTAGTCTGAGTCTCTAAATAATACCTTAAACTCTGATAACTCCCCAATGTATGTCTTCTGACAGGGCTTCCTACTTGTTATGGGTTGAATTGTGTCTCCTGGAAAGGTATAGTGGAGTCCTAACCATGAGTACCTCAGAGTGTGTCCTGCCTTAGAAATAGGTTTGTTGCAAATATAATTAGTTAAAATGAGGTCATACTGGAGTAGGATGGGTTGTATCCCACTGTGACTAATGCTCTTATAAAGAGAAATACACACAGGGTGATGTGTAATGACATGTGATAACAGAGGTAGATATTGGAGTGATAAATCCACAAGCCAGGAAATGCCAAAAATTGTCAGCAACCCTCAGAAACTAGGAGAGAAAAACACAGAACAGATCCTCCTTCAGAACCTCTAAAAGGAACCAACTTTGCCAACACCCTCGTTTCAGACTTTTAGCCTCCAAAACTAGGGGACAATAAATTTCTATTGTTTTAAGTCACCAAGTTTGTGTTAAATTGATACACATACCTATGGTTCCCTACACTACTCGAGACATATGTATTCAATTATCTATTAGACATCACCACTTGGAGATTTAATAGGTATCTTGACCTAAAATGTCCAAGTCATAGCTTTTACTCTCACTATCTCCCACCCTCTCCAACTGGCTCTTCCAACAGACTTTTCCCATTGCAGTAAATGGTAGCTCTGAAGAATACAGGCTAAAATAAAATTATTTTAAAATTTGGCATTGTCATTGACTTCCCTCTCTCTCTTCTCCCTCCTTCCCTTGTATATGCCTTCATGTGTGTGCATGATTGCACACACATATAGCCAATCAATCAGAAAACTCTGATAGTTCTTTCTGCAAATGCTGTGTATTCATAATGTGACCACTTATCACCACCTCCACCACAACCACTCTTGTCTAAGACACTGGAGTACTGTAATAGCTTTCTAACTGATCTTCCTTATGTTTTTTCCCTCTTCAATGCATTACTTACACAGTAGCCATAATTATTCTACTAAAATATAAATCAGATTCAGTCTCCTTTTAAAAAAATATTAAATATTATTTATTCATTTTAGAGAAAGGAGAGAGAAGTGAGGAGTGGGGAGGGGAGAATGGGAAGTATCAACTTGTAGTTGCTTCCATATATGCCTTGAGCAGGCAAGCCTAGAGTTTTGAACTCACAGCCTCAGTTTTGCAGGAGAAGACTTTATACACAGCACTACCACACGTCAGGCAAAAAAAAATATTAATGTTTATTTTATTGACTTTAGAGAGAGGAAGGTAGAGAGCAAAAGAGAAACAGAAATATTTGTTCCTGTATATGCCCTGACCTTGGATTGAACTAGCAACCTCTGTGCTTCGGGATGATGCTCTAACTAACTGAATTATCCAGCCAGGGCAGATTACGTCTCTCTTTTCTTTAAGACTTCCATCTCTCAAAGATTAAAAGCCAAATTCTACTAAATGGTCCCCAAAGATCCATGTAGTCTAACCTTTCTTGTCACAGAGTCTTATTTTTCACCTCTCTCCCTCTACCCACAACTGGTTTTGCAGGTCTCCCAAATGATGCAATTTCCCACTTTTCTACCCCACCTATTCCCTTTTACCTGAGCCAAGAAAGTATTATCTGGTTATCCAAAGCTAAATATACCATACATATTGTGTTTGTATTCACAACCTACCTTTTTTATGTGAACATAAAAAAAATATAAGTAGGTTTATTTTTAAGTTAGCAAAGAATTCTCATACAAAATAATGTAATACGTTCATTATAAATTTAGAGTTTTTCTCTTTTTATCTCTGCTCCTTTTTCAATAATTTTGTGTCTTTGTTCCCCACTGCCTCCCACTCTCTCCTTCTTCTGCTCCACTCTATCCTTCTTCCTCTCCACCTCTTTCCTGTCTGTGTCCATTTCTATTCCTTTCTCTGCCTGTCTTTCCCTCCATTCTCTTTCTCCACTGAGAAGGCATTGATGATTTATTTTTAATGACAGTTGGACTTTGATTAGCTTGGACAATTTTCCTCCATTCCTACCTTAGTTTCATACCCTTAAACTCCTATCTATTGATCTATATTTCATAATATGAAATATATATTATGTATAATAAATATTATTTATAACTTAGTTACATTCTGTAGATATGAAAGGCAAAGCAGGTTGCAAAAACTTATCAAATTATACATTTGTTTTAAAAAAATAAATATATTTTATTCAGTCTTCTCCTTTTGTATCCTTTATTCCCTTCAATTTCTTTCCTTCTGTCTCTCTTCCAAAGAAGCAAAGAGGGTGATTAAGATCAGTGAGACAATGGAATAGGACATCCCAGCTTCAGTACCCAATCAGAAAATATATGGATTAACAACTATTCAAAGATAATAATACCTTTGTGAAAAATCCCAGAACTAGGTGGAGCACAAAACAAAGCCACATTAGAAGGGTAAGAGAAGTGGTTTTACTTTTCTGCCTTCTTCCCTCCTATAGGCCAGCTCCATGTAGTACCTAGAAAGGAGAGCGTATGGCAGATATAGGCTTCCAGAATTCCAGGATATTCCTTTGGAGGTCCACTTCTGTCTATATTCATGGGACACACTGGGGGAATTGGCAGTGATAAACCCCTTGGGGTTAGCTAAGTACAAGGTGGGCGATGGAACTTATAGCCATCGGTGCGCAGATTTGTCAGCCATACCATATTCCTGTTAGCAGTCTCTTCTGATCAAAGTCCAGTGATCTGGCCTTGCCTGTTCAGAAACCCAACCTCAAGAGCAGCCTGTAGCTCTGGCAACCACATAAGTATCTGTGGAGGCCTCTCCCAACAGGAGAGCTCTGGCCGAAAGCAAAACTCCAGCAGAGGCAGTGGGACAATCAAAAGGTTTACACTCTCTGGTGTCCTGATGAAGTCAAAAGACACCTTCTTGTGGTTAAAACCTACCATCTGCACAGCCTAATGGTGGTGGTGCACTCACCCACCAATCATGGCATTCATGGGAATCAAAAAGGTAGAGGTATTAAGCAAAAGGGGAAAAAAAACCTCAATAGACACAAGTAATAGTATGGTAATTACCAGAAGGAAAGGGGGTAGACAGGCGGTAGAAGAGGATAAATGGTAATGGAAGGAGACTTGACTTTGGGTGGTGAACAACATACAATATACAGATGATCATAGAATTTTACCCTTGAAAGTTATATAATTTTATTAACCAATGTCACCCAAAAAAATCCAATTTTTAAAAAATCCACTGGTCATGTGGCCTGGGAGCAGTAGCTCCTCTGTCTAGCAATAAGGCGATTCTTGCAGGTCAAAACCTGACTGCTGATGAGCATAGGGATGGCAATGACCCTTTCCACCAACATGGTGATCCCTGAAAACCAAAACCAGTTGGTTGCAAATCCTCAAAGTGCAACATCTCTTGTCAATGACAACACCCATATATCAACAAGGCAATCCCTTTGGGTCAAAACTGGAGGTGTATTTAAGTCAGGCATACAGGACATGTACTCTGGGCCCCAACTTCTAAAGGGCCACACCAAACCCCAATTTTACACTTTTTTCTAATGACACTAAGTTTGCTTTCATATGTGCAATTTTAACATTAATAGTACATAATATTTTTTATTTATTTAAAAATATGGTTAACATGTATTTTTATTTTCCTTTTCTCTCTCTTTTTTTTAAGGTGCTCAATATTTTCTTCTGCACCTGGGGCTTCAACCAATCTTAATCTGCCTCTGGTCAAAACCAACAAGTCATGCAGCCTGAGGGTGTGGAAGCCTCCCCTACCCTCTCTCAAGAGATTCCTGGAGATACAAAACCCTCCAGCTACATAGCCAGGGGGTAGCAAGTCCTCTCTCCACCTAAATGGTAACCCCTGAGGGTCAAGATCCAACAGCTGCACATCATGAGGGCGGGGATATCCCCACAGTCCTGCACAAGGCAATTTCTGGGAGTCAAAATCCTTGCCTGTGCAGCGGAGGGGTGGCAGCAACTCCTGCCTGCAGACATGGTGGACTTGCCTGCCAACAAGGCAATTCCTGGGAAACAAAAGTTGCTTTCACCCATCTTGAGGGCCACAGTGCCCTTGCCCACCAACAAAGTGATCCCTGGGGATCAAAACCCACTGGCTGTGCAGTTTGGGGGTGGTAACCTGCCACCAAGAAGGTGATCCCAAAATAACAAATCACACTGTCCATGCAGCCTGGATATAGCAGCTACTGGAGTCAAAGCTGCTGGCTATGCAGCCTGGGATGGTGACATCTCCCTACCTGGCCCACCCCCACCATCCAGAAAGTGATCCAAGAGTAACAAATCACTCTGACTGCATAGGCTGGGTGAAGAAACTCCAGGAATAAAACCTGCCAACTGTGTAGCTTGGGGGGGGGGGTGGTGACCCTGCTTTCCAACACAGTGACCACTGGGAGTCAAAATCCTCTGTCCATGTTGCCTAGGAGCAGCAAGATCACCAGCTGACCACTGATAAAGCAATTACTTGGAAAATTAACCTTACCAGACAAACGAGTGGAGCTGCTGCATACATGGCAACCACTGAGAGTCAAATCTGCCAGCCATGCAGCCTAGGGGTGGCAGCGACATATCTCCACAGGCATGGCAACCTCTCTCACCAACCTAGGGATCCCCTGGGTGTCAAGACCCCCTGGCCTAGTGCCCTTGAAG